>NC_139227.1:28343734-28696199 GCF_055691185.1 Crinia signifera
TCTGATTTACTGTACCTTACTAACTGTACTCTTCTGATTATTTAACTGTATTTCCCTTTATTTATTAACTGTGATTTGCTTGATTAACTTAACGTAGCTCCCTGATTAATTTAACTACATTGCAATGTTTAATCAACTGTGATTTGCCTTTGCTCGGCAGTATTGGTCCTGTCCCACTCACTCTTTTCTCACCTTATCCTCTTGCTCTTCTCTTCCATCCTGTTGTCACTTTCTCACCTTGTTTGTTTTGCTTGTCTCTACAACTATATGGGCCCTTATAGTGGGATTGGTATGAAATCCCGGTGGTCAAAATCCCGACAAGGGGGGGACGTGGATCGCCCCCCCTTGCGGGCCCGGTTCCTCGCTATGCTCAGCACACTAATTTATTCTCCCTCTATGGGTGTCGTGGACACCCACAGAGGGACAAAGTGCCGGCATTTCAACCGCCGGGATTCCAACCGCCGGGATTTCAACTGCATCCCCTTATATTGACCCAGCCATCGTGACTTGGGATGGACCTTTGCCTTTCTTCTCTTCCTCTATTCCTACCTTCATTCACACCTCTGAATCTCCACTTTCCAATCTCCCCTCATGCTTCCTGCTGTTTTCTGCTTGCCATCTTCACTTAATCTAATCCCACCCATCATTCCTCCCTTGCCCCTTTGCCCTCATCTTCTTTCCTCTTCTCCTCACTTGTCCACACCTTTCTCCCCCTTTGACACCACCCCCCCCCCCCCCCCCCCCCCCCCCCCCCCCCCCCCCATCATCCAATCTTATCCTATTCTCCAAGTATCATTCTCCTCCCATCTCTTGTGCTCTGTGGAACACCAGACCTCTGTGGCACAAACTGGTCTATGTTCATGACCACTTCATCTCAAACTCCTTCAACCCGCTTGATGTCACTGAGACTTGAATATCCCATCTGATATCACTTGTACCACTGCTCGCTCTATTCCTACACCTCCTGCCATGGGCACCGGCAAGATAGTGTAGGAATTTTCCAGGGCACCTTTTACATTATTCCTTGGGAGTCCATCACTGTTTCTCATCTTCAAAAGTCCATCACCTCTTCCAACTTGTCCACATTCAGGTTACACTCAACTATGGTCATCCGGTTCCAAACCCACCTTCCACGATTATTCTGCCACTTTCTCTCTTTAGACTTCCCCTCTCTGTCGTCTAGGAAAACTTTAATATCCCCATTGCTAATCACAAGGATTCTGTTGCTACTAAACTTTACTTATTTTCTTCCGGACCTTACTCAATAGACCAGGGGTAGCCAACTCCAGTCCTCGAGAGCTACCAACAGTTAAGGTTTTCCAGGTCTCCTCACAGAATCGAAAGTGAAATAATTAGCTCCACCTGTGGATCTTTTAAAAATGAGTCAGTCCGTAATGAGTGCACCTGTGTATCTGTGAGGTGAGATGGAAAACATGAACTGTTGTTAACTCTCGAGGACTGGAGTTGGCTACCCCTGCAATAGACTACTCCCTTGGTCATTAGTGTTGACTTCATCACTTTCCACCCTTTTGACATCTCGGATTGCACTAAATTGCCTTCCCTTATTACTGATCATCACCTTTTCTTTCTTTCTTTCTCTCTCTCTCTCTCTCTCCTTTATTCCTACACCACACTTGGGTGTATTATACGTCATAGACAATGTCTAAATTGACAGTCATTTGGTCAACATGTACAAAAAGGCAGCATTGAAAAATGGTAAAAAAAAGCCAAAGGTAAACATGAAAAAAATTTGGCACAAGTCAACCTTTTCCTTGTGTCGATTGAACGGCAGATATATCGATGAACCATTGGCTAGTGTGTACCAGACATATCATGCTGGCTTTGATTGACAGCTCATCTGCGCGGGCAGTGTGTATGGCGAACACGCATCAAATGCCATAGAAGAAACTCTCCCTCCCTAGAGAAGGTCTTGAACCAGGCGCTGAGCTGTCTTCTGACCCCTCACCCCCTACAGTCTCAAACCAGGCGTGTACCAACAAGGTGTTATTATGGGTTTGTGGATCATAACGTCCACAGTCAATGAGTCAACCATGAATGGTTGACTGGCACATGGTCGACATGGAAAAAAGGTTGACGTATGTACTAGGATGGCATAGACAAAAGTTCGACACAGGCAATATGACAACATGTGAAATGGTCGACACATGAAAAGGGACAACATGCCTTATTCAAGTTTTGTTCTGTCAATGTCAACTATTGACGTGGGCCGTCTGTTAGTGTAGCGTGTTCCCTCACACCTTACTGTTCCCAATTGTTGTACACCTGTGTGGTAAGCAGGAAACATCCAAAGAAAATAGCAAAAACATGAAAAACTCATGTCAACCTTTTTATGTGTCAACCATTGCCATGGCAGGGGAAATGCAGGCGTGCCCAGGCACTATCAGAGAAGATGTGTGACTTCAGCTCTGGCCTCAATCAGACTATGGCACAGGCAGAGTAGGTTCTGGGTTACGCACAGACTGCACTGACTATAAAAATCATTCAACGGTGAGTGAGCTGCAAATGGGGGGGGGATGGGGGGGGGTTGCGCATGTGCACTGCAAACCCCAGGAGCGAACGGCTTCAGCTAAGCTGCAGGGGGCAGGAGCAGGGGAACACCAAGGGTAGAATTTAATTGGATGATGAATCAGAGTGAGAGATTTGTTACCAATTCTCCAGGTTTTTTAAAGCGGCAATCATTTACACTGCAAAACCAGTTTGATTTTTTTTTTTGCTCTGTAAATGATTGCCGCTTTAAAAAACCTGGAGATTTCTTACCGAATCTCTCATCCTATTACAATTCACGCCCCTGCGTCCCCATAAAAATGCTGTTCATTCCCGTGGTAATGCAGGCTTTTTGCCCGCCCCCTTTTCGGCGATCTCCGTCTAGGATAAAAGTAAATACAGACTTCTATCCATGTATGGAGAAAAAAAACATTTGATGGTCAGCGACCGCACGCGCTGACTTACATATCCCCTCGCATCTTAGCGAGGAGATTCGTGTGGTAGGGGGCGAGCGTTACGCCGGGCAGCGTTTATCTGCTCTCTTTGCAGCAAAAATACACGCAGCCTAGCAAACGGGTCTGAATCACCCTCTAGGTTACATGTTTCAGTAATTAAAGGGATGATTTACGTGATAATTACTGTACGGGATGGGCAGTCCTCGCTAGGCCCGGTAATGCCAGGTTCTCACTGCTGCCTCTGCCACAATAGGGAACATCCCTACCCCCTCATGCACACAGTGTTACTGTTCTCCCTCACACCTGCACTCTGACTGCTTCTGAGGATCTGGCAGCCAGCAGACACCCCCTCTCTAATTAAATACACTTAGCCATCATTTACCATCTCTGTTTCTAAAAAAGTAATAGAATCTATCAAGCAATTATCTTTTTTTCTCCCTCTGTAGCGTTCTCTCTCTCTTGTCGATCAGTGAAACCTCATTATAAGTCTTCGTAGCTTCTCTCTATCTCTGGATAATTATTTTCTCCTCTCAGCTCTGTCTAATCGCCCTAGATTTGTTTCTTTTTCACGTTCTCCCCAACATGAATGTTCTGCCGATCCGATACCCCCTGCCTCCAATTCCTGACATTAGAGGCAGAGAAACAATTCTGTGCTGGTAATTATTTCTCAGGTGTCTGGTGATACAGCACAGAGCCTGTGTTCTCCAGTTTGATTTCCTAGTTTTGGAAGTGTTTACTGGGACTAAAGCCCGTAAGGCATGATGTGCGGGGGGCATTTTATAATTCAGGGAACTTCTAGTATGTAATAAATGCAGTGGTCCTGATAACAAGGATAAAACAGGGTTGCCTACCCTCCCGGAATGGCCGGGAGTCTCCCGAAAATTGGGTCCCCCCCGGCCCCCGATCGTGGCATTTAAATGCTGCAATCCGCGGGTCCCAGAGGAGTAGGCGGAGCTAAAATGGCAAAATTGTGTCATTTTAGCCCCGCCCCCTCCACGGAGATTCGCAAATTCCCCTGTTTAACATCATGGGGCGGGGCTTAGCGACATCACGCTCAAGCCCCACCCCCGAGCAGCTGCTGAAACTCTCCTCTCCGGGCTTCTCCCGGAGAGGAGAATATTAAAGTCGGCAACCCTGGGATAAAACGGTGAAATTACGCAAACAACACGATTTGCAGCACAGGTCAGCAGTATTTTTTATTATTTATTACCAGTTTCTTATATAGCGCACACGGTACTCTTTACCTAGAAGGGCGCCAGCGATTGGAATCGCGGGCGTCGGGGGTAAAAAATCGCGGTCATCGCGGGTAAATCGCGGGTACATAAAAATCTGCTGGCCGCGATGACCGCGATTTTCCCATAGGGAACAATGTTAAAAAGGCTGATTGACCGCGATTTTCATGTAAAATGCCTCAATGCCCGCGATTTGGCCATAGGAATCAATGTTAAATGGGCTACAGAGCCCAAATAGGCACAATTAACCCTTAAATGTCCCCCCAAATTTTGAACGCCACCCCACGATCCACGCCAACCCGAAGCGTGGCGAGCGCAGCGAGCCCGCGAGGGGCGGCGGTACGCGTCCTCCGACCTTTTCATGCCCTACTATCCACGTCGGCGTGGAGTTGAGAATAGAATAGTGTGGCGAGCGCAGCGAGCCACCGAGCCCGAAGCGTGGCGAGCGCAGCGAGCATACCTTCACAGGTAAACGCGTCCCTTCGTGGACTTCACAGGTGTCCGCGTGGCCACGGACACCTGTGAAGCCCGCGAGGGGACGCGTTTACCTGTGAAGGTATCCGCGTCCCCTCGCGGGGCTCGCTGCGCTCGCCACGCTTCGGGCTCGGTGGCTCGCTGCGCTCGCCACACTATTCTATTCTCAACTCCACGCCGACGTGGATAGTAGGGCATGAAAAGGTCGGAGGACGCGTACCGCCGCCCCTCGCGGGCTCGCTGCGCTCGCCACGCTTCGGGTTGACGTTGATCGTGGGGTGGCGGTAACAATTGGGGGGGCCATTTCCCAGTCAAGGTTGCCTATTTGGCCTCTGTGGCCCATTTAACATTGTTTCCTATGCCCACATCGGGTCCATTGAGGCATTTAACAGTAAAATCGCGTCGGTCGGGCCATTTAACATTGATTCCTATGGGAAATCGGGTGCATCGCGTCGCGGGCATCGCGGGTACATTTATGGCCGGCCGCGACGCGACCGACGCGATTTCCATGTTTAACATGGGTTTCAATGGGAAATCGCGGGCATCGCGTCGGTCGCGTCGCGGCCAGACATAAATGTACCCGCGATCACCACGACGGGCGCCCTTCTAGGTAAAGAGTACCGCGCACACATATTCCACAGCGCTTTACAGAGAATATTGGAACATTCACATCAGTCCCTGCCCAGTGGAGCTTACAATCTATATTACCTACCACATGTACACGCACACACAGACATTCTAGGGTTAATTTGTTGGGAGCCAATTAGTTTACCAGTATATTTTTGGATTGTGGGAGGAAACCGGAGTACCCGGAGGAAACCCACGCAAACACGGGGAGAATATACAAACTCCGCACAGTTCGAAGTACAAGGTATTGCTAATAATACTTGTTTCAGGGGCCACAGCCTTATCAGAAATAAAGGTCCTTATTCTGGTTGACTCGCAAGGCTGCTACATTCGCAGCCTTGTGCATTCCCAGATGCCGCTCGCCAGTCCGCCCCCTTCCCTTGTACGGCGGGTTCACCCGCGTGTCTGTGAATGGATGTTTAACATAAACATCCATTCACAGACCATGAGGAAACACCCACATCATTCGATGATCGCCATCGAATGATGTGGAAGGTACACACATATCTAAGTGACTCAGGTCATTTGGATTTGTGTGCCCCTCGACAGGAACTGGGTGGGCAGCTGACATCCGGTGAACCGAAGCGATCAGAATAAGGGCCCAATTGTGTATATATATCAGAGAGAGTGCTTTGCAGAAAGGTAACAGAACCTGGTTCACTGTAAAGCCAAGAATGGGTCTCTAAGGTGTGCTTGGGGGGGGGGGGGGGGGGCTCTCAAGCATACGGCTCTGGTCAAGGTTTTCAGACTTGCACCACCACAGGTAGGAACTAGGCAGTAGAAGGCAGTGGTATAACTATAGAGGGTGCAGGAGATGCAACTGCTATGGGGCTCCGGCCACCCGGGGCGCCCAAGGTCCCAGCAGGCAATCCCCTGCGTCCTTTTAATTATTAATATGTATTTAATTACTACTCAGGTGCAGCCACTGCAGCACCAAGTATAGGCTGGCAGTTTTTCTTCCTGCCTGGTAGGGAAAGAGGTGGGGACCGAGCACAAAGGCAGCTGCAGTGTAGACCGCCTCACAGTAGAAGACACTGCCTTCAAGATCTCCCAGGCAGTCTTCTCCTCTGACCCTGGTGCCACGGAGCCTTCCCTGTGGTATAGATCCCGGCAATAGAAGCTGGGTGTATTGGGCCTCTCCGGTGGGTGTTTGCTTACACAGGCAGCTATGAGCCCGGGGACAATAACGCAGGGACCACGAAGTTCTAGTTACATCCCTGGTGGAAGGGATAAAAACCTTACTAAATTGGTGTTCATTGTGCTGATGCCTGATAGGGGCCAGTTAGTAGGCCAGTAGCGCCAGGGACTTGAACTGTTAGTGCCGGAGGCACTGAGGTACCGTGTGCATCGAGAAGTATCTTTATTTGATTGCCTATATGAAGCCTTGTTTGCTGTGAAGTGGATTTGTGGCTTGTATATCATTAAATACATGCACAAATGCTGAAAACTAACTGCTGTGGCCTATCTGAACGGTGAACCTGTTACTATATATAGGGCCAGATGTATCAAGCTTCAAAAAGTGATAAAATGGAGAGTGATAAACAGCCAGCCAATCAGCTCCTCCCTGTTATTTTTCAAACCCAGCCAGTGACATGGCAGGTAGGAGCTGATTGGCTGGTTGTTTATCACTCTCAATTTTATCACTTTTGAAGCTTGATACATCTGGTCCTATGATATAGAGAGAGCATAGCAATTTATGCATTCTCTTGGTCTGGCCAATGCATATAAAGCACATCCTTTTCTGAATGGGTTAATCTAACTGTTCTACGAAGTGCTGTATACTATTCCGCATATATCCAATATCCTAGTCACCCACCTGAAAGGGGTCCGGCTCAGGGTCACCCTGACCTTATTTTGTTTAGGGATTTGAAATAACATCCTGCTCTGTACTTGTCGTGCCAATCAAGCATGATATCTGGCAGGGATGATGGCCAGTACTTCTACCTCTATTGGGCTGGGGTGCCAATCCCTATACTACACCAGTACTTGTTGTGCACACACTGTCAGGGTATGATTGGTAAGGATTGTTACACACGACAAATCAGAAGACCTGAAATTATTATCCTTGGGAAGGGGATTCAAAAGGATTATTGTTATTTATTTGCTGTCAGGTCTTATTTATTGAAGTAGGATAATCAGTGTATTATATAGTATATAACATTTATTTGGTTAGAGGGAATCTGATATCTACCCATGGGGGGATCCGGTTAGCAAACTGGTCAGGAGCATTTTAAGAGAGGCAGAGCCCCATATGCAGCCTCCTCCGTCCGTGCCCCATACTCTCTGCTGGGAGCAGCAGTGTGTAGTAGTGTATGAGCACTAGAGCACTACTGCACATGCACGGATCTCTGGTAAAATGGCGTGGTGGCCATTTTCCTGGCTATTTTTGCATCGCTTTTGCTGGCATTGTGGAGGCTGAATGCATCATTGCACCAACTAGAAGGTGCAAAACCTGTACCACGTAAAGGAACTGGGAGGGGAGGGGGGGGGGGGATAAGACTACACCCCCTCTGAGCTGGCAGAAAAATCTAATGGTGTGTGCCCACCGTAAAAAAAACCTCATTTAAATGTCTTCTACTCTCCCTGACGACTCATTCCGGTAATCCCATTCTGCAAGACAAATTCTTCTTCTTGTACTTTGGCTATTTCTGTGCTAATCTGTACAAGGTGAATACCTGCAGCCTGCAGCTTATCTCTGTGCTGATCAAGCTTTCTGTCTGCATCACATCACTGCTTGCTGTGCACCTGACATCCAGAATACAGTAACCACTGGCACTAATCTAAGGAAGCCCTTACGGGCGAGGCTTAAACTCCAAAGCAGAATTTGCCATGACTGTAAAAGAAGCAAAGCAAACATGTCAGCAGCAAAACTTCACCATTATTATTATTATTATTATTATTATGCTTTAATTATATGGCGCTACAAGGGATCCACAGCGCCCAATTACAGAGAGTACATAAACCAATAAGCAAAACAGTGACTCACAGTGGAATACAATAGTGGACAAGTACAGAGGACATAACCATAGCTGCATCTGGATACGGTCGCTAGGTTGACATTGTAAAGGTTGACATGCATTACGTCGACCACTAAAAGTCAACAGGGCTTAGGCAGAAACATGAAATAGTTTGAGAGGGTCGGAAGGCCGACTGAAGCATTAGGCCTACAATGGGCCACTGCACAGGGCAGCGCAAGGGGGGCGGACTGGGCCCACCGACGTCACTGTTGTGGCTGATCCCTGCCAACATCTCTGAAGGGGGCGGGCCTGGCCCCACTGAAGGCTCTGCACTGCCGTGAAAGCGCCAGGCATTGCCATCTACGGCGGCGCTGGGCTTCCCCGGTCACACCGGTGGGGTCGGGGGCAGGCTGTTTTAGCAGGGCGCTGCTAGAGGGGCAGGGCACATTTTGCCCTTTAAAAATCGGGCAGGATGCAGCACCCCACTAAAACAGCCTAGCGGGAACACTAGTTTAAGTAAGAGAAGGAAAACCACATGAGGGAAGAGGGCCCTGCTCATGACAACTTACATTTATCACCGCTCTCTCCATTGGAATAAAGCTTGTGTTTATTATGTTAGGTGCTTATATTCCAAGTCTTCCCATTTCTACATTTGAGCAGGTGGAAATCCAGATTTCCCATCTTCCTAGTTCCTATGCTATAAACGGGATACGGGTTACTCATTTATGATAGATTGCAGTGATAACTGATTTTCTAGCGGTTTTCTCCTGCTGGCGTTGACGACCGCCTGGAAGATTTATTGGCATACTTTCTCTGGTTCTCCTTCCAAATAGATTGCAAAGGGACTCACTCCCTGGTAATAACGCAGGTATTATTGGGTTAAAAGATTGTAGCATTCTCCCCACTAGCGAATGAGCAGGAAAAGGCCTCCGTTAGGTTGGGGTTTCTGTATTTCACACAAAGAGAAAGAATGCACTACTGAGGCATAACTTATTAGAATTGTTATACATTTTGCAGTGAAATAGAGGTTTTGTCATCATTTTGGTCAAGGTTATGGGCTTACCCGCCATGTCTGGTTAACCTCAATCATATAGGTCCCTAACATTCTAAGGGTTCAAATCTAGGGTGTGGGAGACCCCTAAGCCAGCCCAACCAAACCACCCGAAGGCAGCACACTAGTGAGGGAGAGCAAGCAAAGTGTTATAGAGTGTTAAGCCCCGTACACATGGGCGGATGTAGTTAGTACAGAATTGCTTAGCACACCGCCTTATACACACAGGGCGCCGGCCACTGGAGGGCGGTATTGAGCAGCAGAAAAAACAGCAGCAGCGGCAAAGGGCAGGAAGAAAGAAGGAGCTGGGAGCAGGTGAGTGATTGAGCCGCAACCCTCCTGGAGCCCGTCCCCCCTGGAGCCTGTCCCCCGTGCTGGTCATTGTCAGCGGCGGGGGTAGAGCCCGCAGCAACGCTCCTGAAGCCCACATGGAGCCACATCTCTAAGCCCCCCCCCCCCCCCCCCCGCGGCATCTCCCGCCACAACTCTCCCCCCACCGCCACCCCCCGTGGAGCGCAGTGGCAGCAGCTGCATCACCCATCCCCCCCTCCCATGGAGCGCAGCGGTGGCGACGGCCGCATCACCCGTGGAGTGTGTGAGCGCCGGGTCGCCCCCGCCAGGGCCCTGTATACACACCATATAGAACGATGTGTGCTGAGCGATCTGTGCTAACTTCAGATTCTCCATGCACCTGGAGCGCGATCTAACTAGAGCTTGACTGCATGTGGTCAAGATCTGAACGGGCAATGGCGACGCGCAGGACCACACACCGGTGGCAATGTTTTGGGGGCATGGACATGGAGTGATCCCGAGCTTAATTTCTAAGGGATCTAGACAGATTGCTTAGAAAATGGGCTAAAATTGCCCCGTGTGTATGCCCCATTAAATAAGCAATGGCAGCTACTATGTGTCAGGACCGCTACATGGGTTAAAAAATGTTACATGGATAAAAAAAAAAAAAAGAAACTGCGAAAATCAGTATTACACTGTGGTGGTGATGATGATTAACATGTTTAATCAGACAAACCCTTAAGGGTGCTGTCAATAGGATCCATGCTATATCTGTTGTTTTCATGCATTGTGATATATGGTTGGAAAGCTTATGACTTTCTGAATACAACACAATAAACAGATTCCCTTAAGTGGACCCTTAAAGGCCTATAAGGGTCCATCAAATGAAAAATATTTTCGCTTTACAAAACATTTGCCAAATGGAAATGAATAAGAGACTCATCGGCAGAGTGGTCTGTGAATGGAACACTGTAGACAGGAGTCTCCGTGAATAGGCCCATTAAACCCAATCAACCACAAGTGACATCAGGACCGAAATGCTCATGACTCATAGTTTTGTGTGAACTACGGATCTGGAGCCTATGTCATCATGGAGCACCAACCAGAGAATTCACAAACTGAGCGATTATGGAATGACTGAGCGTGTGCAGCGTTTGCATTGAATAAAGAGTAGCCAAATTTGATTGACCGGGCAGGACATGATTGGCAGGCGTTTTCTGGTGTGCAGTGGCCAGGCGTTCTTTGGGTGGGTCTCTGATGTCAGTGATGACCGCTTCCAGCTTGGTTCTTGTGCAGATTAGTGGAAGCCCTAGCCTGGCGCAGATGGAAAAGATTGTTCGGTACTTATGTAGTATCTGGGCTGCCGATTTTTTGATTGTATGCCTTAACTTAAGGCATACAATCAGTGCGATGCGATATTGTATCGCATCGCATGCAACCATATCGCATGCGATGCGATGACCTGATTTTTCCATAGGATTCAATGTTAAAATGGACTGAGTCCATTTTAACATGGAATTCAATGGGAAAAAGGGGTCCTTTTCATACCCCTACTATCTAAGTGTGCATGGAGTTGGATATAAACCTGTGGCGAGCGTAGCGAGCCACCAAGCCCGAAGCGTGGCGAGCGAACGGTATTCTGTGTCCCCTCGCGGGGCTCGCCACGCTTCGGGCTCGGTGGCTCGCTACGCTCGCCACAGGTTTATATCCAACTCCATGCCCACTTGGATAGTAGGGGTATGAAAAGTACCCCTTTTCCCATTGAATTCCATGTTAAAATGGACTCAGTCCATTTTAACATTGAATCCTATGGAAAAATCGGGTCCATCGCATCGCATGCGATATGGTCGTATGCGATGCGATGGACCCGATTTCAAAATCGGCAGCCCAGATACTACATAAGTACCGATTGTTCAATGGTTCATGTTTTGCATCTGGATCGCTATTTGCTGTACATTCCCAATTTTGTAAGGGGAATCCAGGGGCGGATTGGCCCACCGGGAAACCGGGTAATATCCCAGTGGGCCGGTCCATAAGTGACCAGAACAGACCGCTCGCCTCCCTGGCTGTGCCGCGGACCACACGACTACAGCGTTTAGCGGCCGCGGCATCACATGCCACAACAAATATGGCCGCGGCTGTCTGCGGCACTGAGAGATTTAAAGATGGCCGCGGGAGGGCTGCTGCGCATGCGCAGCTCCTCCCGCGGCTCTTATGCAGAGGTGGCCAGAAAATCGATCGCGGGTGACGTCACCGCGCACCTGGCCACTAAGACTAAGCGTCTACAGAGAATTGCTAGCGGCTGCAGCGTGGGTGGGACGCTGAGCAGCTGAAGAGGGGGAAGGCGGAAGCAGCATAAAGTGTAAGGGACTGTCATCTTTTTCTTTGGGATTGGGATTTGGCCTCTGTTTAAAAAAAAAAATTATATATCTGGGTTTAATATATATGTATATGTACTGCATGTGGGAGGGGGGTTCTTTTTGCTGTTATTATGTGGAGGGGGGTGTGTGTGATGGGGTCTCTTCACAAGTGTAAGTGCTTATAAGTTGCTGCATGTGATGAAGTTTTATGCCCCCCTTATGTGTGTGTATATATATATATTTTTTAAAGGGGCACAAAACTCCATCACAGGCAGCAACTAAAGGTGCCCATACACGCACCGATCCCGGTGGTGCGATGCTATACGATGAGATGCCCATTCCGCGGCACCTCATCGCACAGTACAAAAAGTATGTGCTACACATACTTTTTGTACTGTCTTTTTATCGCATTGCATTGCATGCATTAGGCATGCGATACGATGGATGCTAGTTTAGCCCAGAACGCACGCCGGGATCTTTACACTTGTGAAGAGATCCCCCCCCTTATAAGCATATAGACCCCCCTCCCACCGCATAACAGAATTTTGCTGGATTCTGTTCTTCTCTCGACCCTCAGAAGCAGGGCATCATGGTGTGTGGCATATGTATAATGGGCATCACGGTGTGTGGCATATGTATAATGGGCATCACGGTGTGTGGCATATGTTTGATGGGCATTACGGTGTGCGGCATATGTATGATGGGCATTACGGTGTGCGGCATATGTATAATGGGCATCACGGTGTGTGGCATATGTATGATGGGCATTATGGTGTGTGGCATATGTATAATGGGCATTACGGTGTGCGGCATATGTATAATGGGCATCACGGTGTGTGGCATATGTTTGATGGGCATTATGGTATGCGGCATATGTATAATGGGCATCATGGTGTGTGGCATATGTATGATGGGCATTATGGTGTGTGGCATATGTATGATGGTCATTACGGTATGCAGCATATGTATAATAGGCATCACGGTGTGCGGCATATGTATAATGCCATCAAGGTGTGTGGCATATGTATAATGGTATCACGGTGTGCGGCATATGTATAATGGCATCAGGGTGTCCGGCATATGTATAATGGCATCAGGGTGTGTGGCATATGTATAATGGCATCAGGGTGTGTGGCATGGGTATAATGGCATCAGGGTGTACAGCATATGTATAATGGCATCAGGGTGTGCGGCATAGGTATAATGGCATCACGGTACCCCCTGGCAACAAGCAAGTAACCCCCTGGCAACGAGCATGTACTCCCTGGCAATGAACATGTAACTCCTGTCAATGAGCATGTAACCCCTGGGGACAAGCAAGGAACCCCTGGGAACAAGCAAGAAACCCCTGGCACGAACATGTAAAAACTACAACAAGCATGTTGGTTTAAATAAATTATAATTAATGTATGGAGGGGGGAGGGGAGGGGGGGGGCAGAACATTTCTAGTTTTGTCACTGAGTGTTTTGCAATGAAAGTCTTTGTATTTCTGGTTTTGTTCATATTGTTTCTGTTATATGCGCTGCAGGCCCCTTGTGGGGCCATATAAGTAAAGGAGGAGGATGATAATAATAATAATAGCCCATTAGTCTTTTTTTGTTCTGCGTATTCTTTTTGTAGAACATATTTGTTAGTGTGCACAATTTACCTGCATACCTGGCGCGGTCCATTCTGTTGTGTAGCAGGGGTGGGGAATATTATTAAGACCTGTCCCTGCCTACATCACTAGGGGGTGGGCAGAATGAGTGTTGCCTGTGTCACCAGAAATATATGAGTTTCTAAGACATTCCAGGGAGAATCGGATACGTACAGTCCTCCTTTAGTCTTGGGTGTGGATTATCAGGTAGACATACAATTGCTCAAATGGTCGACATGGGGAAGGTAGACAGGGTCAAAAGGTCAACATTGAAATATCAAAAGGATTTAAAAAAAAATTTGGTGTCAATGACGACAACTGGACCTCAAAAAAGTGTAACATGTATCCTCGCTTGGCTCGCTTCACTTGCCATGCTACAGGCTCCGATATTCTCCTCTATGCCGGCATGATGGGAAAACTCATGTAGAACCTTGTCATATGTCTACCTTTTTCATGTCGACCGTTTGACTCGGTCGACTTATTGCATGTTGACCGTTTTCATTTTGAACTTTTGACCCCCATCGACCTATTGCATATCGATCCTTTGGCGTAGACCTACGCCAATATTCTCCAAATATTCTCATAGGTATTCTGCTGCTTTTGTCTAGCAGCAGCCCTGAATTCTGCACAGTAAAATGTGCTCGTTTGCACCCATTGTGTCCTGTTTGCCTTTGTGCTGTGTCTCGTCCATGGCAGTGTGTGCTCCCCTCCCTGCCTTGTGCCGCTGTATTTGTCTTGTTACTGATGCTGAGTGTTTATCTGCATGTTTCCAAGAACAGCGTGTACCGTGTGAGCTGCATCCTCCAGCACTTTCATATTGACTTTTGATGCTTCAAAGCTTCTGACAATGCGTAATGCTCCCTGGGTTGAGTACATCTAGAAGTAGCTTTTTCTGCAACACTTGGAGTTTATTATTAATATGCAATATATAATCGTATCATCTGCGTCTTTGAACATGCGGCCCTGTGCGATCAGTTTTAGCTGAGTTATCTCCTCTCAGAATTATCTGCCTTGTGATGTCCCACGTGAAACAGCGTCTGCTGTATCAGAGTGTTGGCGGGATTACCATGGGTTGAATTCCTGTCCATTAATGACTCTTTCCTCTTTGCTGCAGAAGCTCTGCCCAAGTACATGGCCAGTATAGAGTACACCCTTTCTGCCAAGCATATAGAGATGCGTAGGCTTCCTCACATCCCAACTTTTTAAGTAGGAGATTAAGGACACTTTTTCATGCATTGCTGTATAGGAAGGAGTGTTGGGTGATACCATTTGCCTGGGCTTGACTGAAGGTTCCCAGCCAACTTGGGGAGGAGAAATCCACCCTCGCTGATGCACATATTTTGTAATTATTTTTATTTCAGTACGGACTTGGCCACACCTCCTGCATGGGGTACCCATCAACATTCACCATCGATGGTACCATTAATAGGTAACCTCCATGGTTGGATTCCATCTGCAAGGGAACCATTGATGCTTTTACCCAACGATGGTCTCCTCTGTTTTACAATTGAGTATGATGTAGGTCAGGGGCTGGGCTTTGTGGGAGTGTCTGGGGTGGAGCTTACCTCTGTCTGCGGGAAATTTAATATATATATATTTGTTGCTTGTGCATTATCGATGGTGGGAAGTTGGGAACCCACCTGGTTCTCCCCCACTTGAGGGCAAAAGTATTTTACATTGGTCATATATAATCAATGAATTTGATTCACACATATGGTGGATCGCTACTAGGGCCCACCATATGTGTTGGCAGCCCTGGTCTTTTTGGAATGAACAACTTTTGGTGGTTATTCTAGTTGATTTGCAAGGCTGCGGCCAGTAACCACAGAACTTGGGCAACTATTAGAGAGGACATAGCCTTATATTTAAATATATATATATATATACACCAGAACGGCGGTACTCCAGACGAACAATAGAAACTTACATATACATCTTAAGGTCCATACACATTGGGTGACTATGCCCAGCGTGTATGGACAGTAATGACCGCTGTCATCATGGGGGGGAAAGCTGCTCAGTGCATACACACTGAGCGGCTTTCCCCTTGCCCAGTGTGGTCAGCAGATAAGCAAAGCCGCTCATCTGCGGTAATAATACCAGTAGATGAGCGGCATTCCCGGCAATGATGCGGGAGCGCGCATCACCGCTTATCGCCGGGCCGTACACACTTGGCGGCTTTGAGCTGAAAGCCACTCAGACTTGCTGTTTTGAGCTGCTTTCAGCTCAGAGTCGTCCAGTGTGTATGGGCCTTTATTACTTGTCAACATTTCAGTTCTTTAATGCACTTTTCTCATGACAACAAAAAATCAACCAATACAATTTGTATAAATAACACAAGTGAGCCTGTATGCTCGGCACGGCTTCCCAGTATATATTATATATACTAGTTGAAAGCCCAACAAAACAATGGTTTATGCAATGTACGTTCACTTTGAGCTGTTAGAGTTTTTAGCCCACAAACTCTCCACCCCAACCCCAGTCCCTATCTACTCCTACCTCCAATCTCTGTCTTCACACCTCCCTCTCTCCATAGCCAGCAAGTTTGAAACATGTCAGTGTCCCTGAAAAAATTGCTTTCACTTTCTGTTTTAACATCTTTTAGCACACAAAGGAGTAATTTGGTCCTTTGCGTGGTCTCTGGCGGTACTTCACCTCATAGAGGTGAGGAGTAGTTAGCCAATCAGTAATAAATCAGGTCACAGCTGTTAATAGGACATGTTAATAGGGTGTGCGATTTATTACATGTAAAAAATGACACCTCAAGTGCCAAGTTGGATATTAAAGTGCCCATACACTACTGCGTTATATCACAGCAGTGTATGGGCCATCCGACACCCCTAAGACGCCCAGGACCTTCTCTAGCGGCAGGATTGCATGCAATACATCACATGCGTTCCTTTCAAATACAATGTATTGCATACAACCATGTCCCCCGCTGCCGGAAGGGGGGGGGGGGGGGGGGCAAGTCGGTGGTCGGACAGGCAGCAGGCTAACCTCTGGGTCAGGTCCGATGCCCACGGGACCGCGCATCGGACCCGAGGGGGACGTCAAACACATATTATTTAGGCCGATTTCTCTACCCGATCCATCTGGATCAGGTGAAATCAACCCAAATCATACTAGTGTATGGGCACCTTTAGCCCTTCTAGGGAGCGGAGAGTGAGTTATGTCTCGGGCAGTGATACACCAGGGATTTCCTCTGTGCCAGTCTGGCCCTGTCAGGACAAAATAGCTAGTAAATAAGATCAGGTGCCGCCATTCTGGACCACATACTCATTATATCAAACTGAGTACAAGTAGGCACAGGAGAGCGCGTGAGCTGACAATTAGCACGGGTATTAATTAGCCTTACCGTCTCTCTCTCTTCCAGACGAGCAGTTGAGCGCGTGTACCAGGAGAACCAGCAGAAGGTGGAACAGCAGAGGAGAGATGAAGCTAATGAGGTGAGTACATACCCTCTAATGTCAGTGGGTGGTGAGACATCGGTAGAGGTAATGACATATTACACAATTAAAATGTTCGATATCTCGTGAGCGCCACATGTCATTTCTGATCCTCTCACATAATTATCCTGAATGTGGTGCTTCCAATATTGCAAAGGATTCTGGGCATTGACATTTAGCCGAGGAATCCACATCATGCCATTATAACAGGCTATCCTTTATGAAAAACAAGTTAATTCATTCACTTAGCGCCAATCCATGACTTTTAGATTCCATTACGACACAGATTAATATATAATAATAATACAGCGGGGAATAAAACCTTGCCATCCTGCTGAGATACACAATGATAAATAATGAAATGATATGTCCCCCAGGTATACACAGCAGTGCCGGCACATATTAAACTCTGGAGAGATGTTTTGTTGCCATGTAATGTCACAGCGACACACTATCGTTCCGCTGTTAGATGTATTATTACAATACCTCACAGTTCCGGACGTTTATATATTTCACTAGTACTGATTTATAGGAAGAGATTACAATTTGGCAGATCGCAGAGCCATTTATTTTACATTAACACTGTGATGACTGGGATGCGGTCATCTATTAGAATGAACTTAGGTCTACAGTCATTAGGTCGACCCCACTAGGTCGACTGGCAGGAAGGTCGACCTGACTTAAGGTCGACATGGGCCAAGGTCGACATGACTTAAGGTCGAATTTGCATAAAGGTCGACATGAGGAAGGTCGACTGGTCATAAGGTCGACATGGGTTTTTCACTGTTTTTTCAGCCGACATGTGCCGACAGGCGGTATTTCATGCCCTACCATCCACTAGGGCGTGGTGGGAGAATAAAATAGTGTGCCGAGCGCAGCGAGGCACCGTGCCCGAAGCATCGCGAGCGAAGCGAGCGATGCGAGGGTCCGATTCTCATTGCCAACTGTGTCCATGTCGACTGTGTCGACATTCGGATCAAAAAACAGTGAAAAACCCATGTCGACCTTATGACCAGTCGACCTTCCTCATGTCGACCTTTATGCAAATTCGACCTTAAGTCATGTCGACCTTGGCCCATGTCGACCTTAAGTCAGGTCGACCTTCCTGCCAGTCGACCTAGTGGGGTCGACCTAATGACTGTAGACCTAAATGCAGTCTGACGAATGATCCCATTCCGTTTCTTATTTAACTACCCTCATATTAAGGAGAACAGGTAGTCTCAGGTCGCCTGTCCTATATAGAGATGTGTCCTCATAGACCAGGCATGTCCAAACTATGGCCCTGCAGCTGTTGTGAAACTACAAGTCCCATCATGCCTTGCCACAGTTTTGCTATTAGGGAATGCTAAAACTATGGCAAGGCATGCTGGGGTGTGTAGTTTCAAGCAGCTGCAGGGCCACAGTTTGGACATGCTTGCTATAGACCCTTCCAGTCTTGCTATGTGGTGTGAGATGGCTTGTGCCTAGATACTCTGCCATGTGTAGGGTATGGTATATGGTCCCGACTGTCGGGATCCCGACAGTCATTATCCCGACGTCGGGATCCTGACTGGCCAGACTCAGACAGCGGGGCGAGTGCAACAAAGCCCCTTCCGGGCTCGCTGTATATACCTTAATAAGAGATCCTTTCGCAGTACTCTGACTCTAATCTGCGAAATATACCTTTTAGGACAGTGTCCGTAATATACCTTATCGCTATGCGAATAACAGACACAACCACAGTATAGAAGTAAGGAGATAGAAACTCCGTAAAAGGATGTATTTAAGTCCCTAATGGACAAAAGGGGGTTACAGGAATAGAAAATACAGGTATAACAAGTAATACAGTAGTCTAACAATGAGTATAATAATCAGGCTCTGCTAAGGGAAGAAAAACAGATACAGGATACAATCATAATCAGCCACATTACATAAAAGGGGAATACGAATATTTACCTTCAGGGGAAATAGCGCAGCGCAGTCCGGTCGGAGCTCACTATGTTCAGGTTTGAACATAGTCCGGTCAATGGTCAGGGAAAGGAAGATGTGCCGAAGTGACCGAGGCCGCCCTGGGTCACCTAGCTTATAGGGTCAGAAGGGGGAGGTCAAAGGCCATTCCTATTGGTCAGGGTTCGTATGTCAAGTCCTCTGTGATTGGGGCAAAGTAATACAACTGGTTTGCAAAGGTGCAGGGGGAAGGTGAACTTTGGAGTCCTTTGTTCTGTTGGTATCGTCGTCAGGGGTTGTAAATAGCAGTGAGAACCGGTTTTAATAGATTCCTTTGTTATACACTTTTGAACAGAAACTGTCTTGGAAATATGGATTTTGTCCATAACTATCGGACCGTATGTCTTGCGAAATATTCGCAATGACCGGAATACTGCGCATAAGAAACGGAACGTAACGGTACTAAACATGATACAGACGGATGTATGCAATGCTAACTAAGCTATGTGTGGCGTTCTAAACCTTTAACTATATTTTATTTAGTGTCAGTATGTTCTTATGAATTTATGTGTAATAGTATGGCTACGCTTCTGGTCCACTTTGTCACACAGACTCGGGTATGGAAACTTTATTTGCGCAACTCTGCGAACCAAAATGGCGGCCATACTATTCTAAAATGGCGTGTGTGCAACTCGACTTTAACAGTCCACCCTTTAACAGTAAATATAAAACTGTTACAGTACAAACATTTTACATAACAATACAGAAATTCATAATCCCAACAGAGAAATTGGGATCAGTGAATCAAACATATAAGGGGAGTAAACCATCTGCTCTTTGGCCGATCCTGGATCATGGATAAACGATGGGCCGCATATATCGAACAATCTACTCAGGGTGACGAAGGATAATGTACAAATCTTGGGATAAAAATAAAAACAGTGGAGGTTACACTATATACAGTTGTTTTTCAGATATGGCATTCTTTGGTAGGTATTGTTTGTGACAACAGACCCTTGAACTCTTTGTTGTCTCTCTTTTTGGTATGCTTTTAAGTATGCTGGTATTATCACTATCAAACATCCGGTCCTGGGTAATGTGTCAAGTTTATAGATTCTACCTTGACCTAAACTGGGACGGGTAACACACTCTCAGAACTCTGTATCGTCTGTCCAATGCCTGGCAGCAGTGCGGCGGCGGTATCCTTGACTTTGAAGATAAGAACGGATAGTGGGGGGGGACAAGAATAGGACCCACAACAATAGAGAAAACTGAGAAAGGAAAAATTTGTTAGTGATCCTTCCAACCTGTTACCAGTGGGGTGTGTCACAGTCCCTTTTGTAGCTTGTACAGGTTGCTTGACCTTAGCTGCTCTCCAGTCCTCCCGAAATGGTGCCTCTTAGCGATTTCTTTCTTTCGCCCTCGAGTGTAAGGACCTTCTGGGTTTCTGGTCTTTTGGCAGTAGGACGAACGTACCCGAATCTCTCTCTCTGCGACTTTGTTATTGAGGTAGTGCTGGTCAACAAGACTTTGGGGTGGTTCTTTCCAAAGGTCTATCAAGCAACCTGTATATGGCAAAGCAGGGGAAACAACAACATCTCCTGGTTCATGGTTATGACAGTTCACACCAGGTGTCAACAAAGTCCTTTTGCTGCAGTTTTCCAGGTGTGGATACATCACTTGCATTACTTTTTTTCCGTGGTGAGGTCTGGGATCTCCTTGTGGGATTACCATAACGTGTGGCTACCCGCCAAGCAATGTTTCGATGGGGACAAATGAGGTGGAGTTCTGAGAGTGATTCTACTACTACAAAAAGAGATTGTGGGGTGTACCATCAGTCCCTAAAAGGTTCACACATGACTTAAAATCTTTCATATAAACTTGCATACTCAGGGGTGTTTCTGGGCTGCCATATCTATACACACAAACGTCAACACATATATATATATATAAAAAAAAATAAGTAAATAAATAACTAGAATGCTTCTAGAGTGGACTGTACAAAGCCAATTTTGTATTACCTGCAGAGGATCCTGCTGGAGGAGGGATGTGGAGATGGCTCTATGGGAACAGCCGTTGCAGTTTCTTTCCCCCAGACAAGTAAGGCATGATCCTGTCGTCTTACCTGTCTGTGGGCACACCAGTAATTTCGGACTAATTTTCCACATACCTTCCCTGTCAAGACAAGTCAGGCCATGGGCTATCTCTGCCCTGACAGTTTGGCATGTTCTCAGAGTCACTGGTTTTCCTTGTCCATCTTTCTATTCCTGTCCACATCCCTTCGGCTTCCAGACTGCTTCTCCTGCAGGAGACACAAATCTTGTATTTCTATGTGAATACACTGACATTTACAGGGGGAACACAAACATTATCCGCAGAGCGCATGGCTCACCCAGCTGCCTTGCCAGCATGTTCATTATCAAGTAATCCTTATCGAAGGTGTGGGCTTTACACTTGATAACAGCCACTCTGTCCGGCAGCTGTGTGACTGTCAGGAATCTTTTAAACTTACAACGCTTGCGCCACTGGAGTGCCAGCTACTGAAACAAAACATCTCTGAGGCGCCATAGGGCCTAAGATCTTCTGCATTACCCCAACAAACGTACTTGGAGTCGGCATGAATATTGGCTGTTTTTCTCTCAGCCCGCAGTACTACTAATGAGACTGCTGTTGCTGAGTGAGACGTCCAATGGGTTCAGCCTCTACTATGCCTTTTCCATCTATTACGGTATAGCCAGTGTACAATTTTCCCCTCTCGGTGTTGTGGAAAGAACGAGGGAGAGAGAAAAAAAAATGAATTACCTCTTCCAATGGGTTGTTACCACCCTTTGGGGGCATGCTGCAAAGGTCTGATTCAAACATGTCATGCAATCATATTCGTCTCGGCTCCCACTAAATTCCACCATTCCAGCAACCTCAGCACCAATCCATCCTTTGTGCCTTGGAGGGCACACCTAGTAATAGTGTTGCTGGGTTTACAATATTACCCATTTTACTGGTAACATTTATAGAATTCATCAATGCAAGTTCCCATTTAGTGAACTTGGCTGATGAATATTTTTTTTTTTTTCACATGTTTAGGCAGAATTTTAGGAGTGTCCAGACTATGGCCCTTATTCTGATCGGTGCGGATATTCCCGCATTCTTACGGTGCGGTCCGCACGCCACGGTGTTTTGCCGTGTGCGGCCATCGTCCGTAGAAACGCCCACGTGTCCTCCGCATTCGGACGGACTCACTCTTTAAGAACAGGGCGTGTTTACGGACGACATACAAAGCATGCGTGTGCGGGAGAAACACTCCGATTCGGCACGGTATTACAGAGTATTACAGAGTATGCTCGGGAATACCGCATCCGAACGGGAGCCAAGCGGTGCTACCGCACGTAAGCGGAGTATTTACGCCAAACAACCCACTATGAAGTATCTTCTGCTATACATCACATGACCCACTTATTCAATTACCTATCCTCATAAAAAACTTCTTATTTTGAATTGGAATCAATTAGATGCCAATATATCCTTACAAGCATGCCTAACACATGCATTGCACACATTAACCCTTACAGCAATTGAAGTGCAATGGTTTCAATTAAAGCACTGACAAGCGTCCTATTAGTGAGTAATGAGTAAAGGAGTAGATTCTATTGGGTTCAGGTGTTAATGGTTGTAGTCATTAGGCGTACGTTCGCCTAGCGCATGAACGAGTGGTGTCCGCAAAGCAATAGTACACTTGTGGACACCGCACATTTCTGCCCTTTTTGATCGCGTGCATTCGGAGTGGTTTCCGAATGTACGCCCCCCAACATAAGTGTACTCCCCCGTGTCCGCCCATGTTTCCGCCCCGTTTTGCCCACTTTGAAACTACGCCCATGTGTCATTCCGCATGACGCCCATAATACGCCCCTATTTCCCGAATGATAGCGGTGAACAGTTCTGGACGGGATCTGGCCGAACTGGTACCGAGTCAAGGCGTGGCACATGCGCGTTGCGTTCTCCACGCATGCGCAGACGCCGTAAACACGCGATCCGAAAGTATGCGGTAAAGTCCGCGTCAATCAGAATAAGGGCCTATATGAGGAGCATAAACAGTTAAAACACACCCCAACACCACATTCTCAGTTTTGTTTACCAGTAGTGCTATGGCAACTACACTGTGTAGACAAGTAGGAGGTGCTCAAGTAATAGGGTTTAATTGTACACTGCAGTACGACATTGGTCAGGCTGGCATCACCAGGTTTCTTACGTCACTATATCTTGTCGCCCCCTCAGCAGGTCTAATATTCTAAATCACACGGTCTCTTGTGTCAGTCATACCCATGGCAAAAGGCTGTAATCAGGCCTGTTTCTTCTTCTTTACTATCCACATCTGTCTGTGAAGACATGGGTTTTGTGATTGCACCTATTTATATGTAAATGCGTTTTACAACCCTTTTCATTCTGTTGAAGGGGAATGCTTTGTGCACTACTTGGACTGCTTTTCACAAGATGGTGGCTGTGGTTGCCCTGGGTAACATAAAGAGCAATGCTTAAAGTTACTGGGACTTTGTTCAAGATTTACTGAAAAATATATATATTGACTACTCGCTTTATGGGGTACCGCATATTCACAATAGGTATTTCTCTGCTGGGAGTGCGACAGATTTTTCGAACTATTTTTCTATGATTTGTGGGTTTATGGTTACTAATGTGTCCCAGCTTCCCCCCCCCGCCTTGTTCAGGTGCAACCGCAATCCGTCCTGAGATACCTTATGTCCTGCCTCAGGAGGATACACCAGAAGTTGTCTATCGCCATCTGCTGGTGTTGTGGATGAGGAAAGGACATAACAATAGATCATTAACCCATTGTATTGGTATTTACCCATTGGTGGGCCGTAAGGACAGTGTGCGATCTTGCAAGACCCGGGGGAGGGGCTTGGTGGCTCTCTGAGGTTTCTGGAACAGAAGAGTAGGGGAAGGAGAAAAAATTGGAAAAAGAGAGAGAGAAAAACTCAAAAAAAAAAGGTAGAAAATATTAATGACAGTAATGTGTACATTTATTTTCAACAGGAAAATTTTCTTTTATTTGGATGACACCAGGATTTAGCACTATGGGGGAATTGGCTCTCAACTATTTGGTTCTTACCCTTTTCAACTCCTGTTCTGATTTGTAAGCCCTCCCTTTTTTTTTTTTCCTTTCCCAGTGTGAATGTAACTATGGGCTGTGTCTAGGGCTATTTAGCTAAAAGTTCTCTTTTGGGAACTTTGTTATTTCACTGGGTATTTTTCCAGCTCAACCTCAGATTTCAAATGGTGAAGCTGTACTTTGGGGCGCTATACTTTCTGTTTTTAACAGGGTTTCTATTGAAGCTATTGTTGCCATTAATCCTGTGTCCTATCCATCTTTAGTTCAAAGGGAACTCGGTATTTGTGCTGTAGTTTTTAGCTACCTTAGATGGGTTAAAAAAAAAATCTATAACAGTACAGTGCAGCATTAGTCATGGGGGTATATCTAACAATTTTGCATCTAGTTCGTGCATACTGGTCCTGTTGTTTCTAAGTTATGAATTCTCTGGAGTCCAGTAGCAGACATAACTTATATTTCAAGGTAGTTCTGTGATTTGAAGGTCAATCGTGGCCGCTGCAGTCAATAAGACAGAGCATTTGATAAGCAAGGGCCCGATTTATGATCTCTATTTGTTTTACCAATGTGTAATACTGCACTTTTCCTGTTACCCCAATTGTAACTGCTAATTGCTTGGCACAACCTAGACCAGGAGGGAATGTTGTTAACGGGTTTGATACAAAAAAACTTTTACATTTAAACCATTCCACTTACCCATATCTGAGGCTCCTCCCTCAGATATTGTCTTATGTTACCTGGTTGTGGGGTGTATGTGTGTCCTACTCCCTGTTTGCATATATGTGTAATGCTTAGGGCGGCGTTGGCTACTAGGTGGGGCTATGGCTATGTGTTGAGACCTACCTGTCTTCTCCCATTGTGTCTCCCAGTTACTTACATATGTGTTATGTTTCCTATGGTTACTTACCCTGCAATGTCTGGCTATGTGTCCTTTGTTTCCACATTTGAAACATATCGTTTGGTTTTGTCTTACCGTGTCTTGCCTTGGGTGTGGTATGTTATAGGTTGGATCCTTACTAAAAGTGCGACTATCGGCTGTTATCAGTTGCTGCATGCCGTTTGTCTGTCTTTCTGTTTTAAATCGTTTGTCCAGATCAATAGCAGATTTCCTTAAAGTATGTATTGACATCTGTCTGCAGTTGGGGTGAATGGTTTCTATGTTGGTTCTCAGATTTTCCCTAAGACCTTGTATCAGCACAGAGACAATCCCTCCCTTAAGATGTATGTGGTCCCTGGGGTCGGGGATACCAGAGTGTTTTGGCAACGCCTGTAAAGCACGGTTAAAATAATCGCTGGCAGACTCACCATCTTTTTGTTTGATGGTGAACATCAGAGTATTTTCAACCGTCGCGGGGAAACATACACCCAATTGTATATTTATTAGGCGTATATTTTCCTGGTTGCCCTGTTCAGTTAAAATCTTATCGCCCTCCACACCACTGTCTCGAATGAACTTCTGGACATCTATGTGTGAAGGGAGGCAAGCTCTCAACATGTATCGCCAATCCTTATTGGTGGGCTCATCTGAATTTCCTCGCTCCCTTACAAATTTCTGACACTTTGACAGATCTTTGCTGGGATCAGGGAAATTTTTGATGATTGAATGACGTTCCAATCGTGTCCACGTATTGTGCATGTCACTATCCTTTACAGGCATTACCTCATCCCTGTCTCCCCGTCCACAAGGAGGTTCCACTGTGTGCAGAGGGTGAATCTGTATCCCCCCTGCACCATTGGACAACATCCCAGGAACAACTATCTCTGTGCTGTGTTGTGTGTACTTACCTGTGTCTCCAATCGTGTTCCTGGCATCAGCCATCTCCTCGACCCGAATGGCAGCAGTAGCTTGGGCTGTCTCAGCCTCTCTCTCCTTTCAGCTAGCTTCGCAAGGGATGGCTGATGTCAGGAATCCCCCCTGTGGATCTGTATCTTGCTTATAGGGGGTAAAAACAGTACACAAGTTATTCATTTTCAGGTTATTTTTGGTTTCTCTTCGGACTTGAATTGTTCCCTTTTTTACATATTGGTGAGTGGAAACATTCGTATTCCTGTGGCTGATTATACTTGCATCTGACAGATAACTATGTTCCTTTTTGATTGTACTTTCCTTCTGCCACAATTTTAGACATTCATTCTGTTCAACTCTTTCCTCGAGTGGCAAGAGCAAACATTTCTGATCTCTAACTGCTGATAAGATTTCTGGATCGAAACCACCAACACTGGGAAATTCTAACTTGCTGCCTTGTGTCAATCCCTTTCCATTTCTTTTTGTAAACAACTGCTCGTTCACTGTGCTCCAACACATTATGGAAGCCGCCGACCCTTTGGGTCGACTAGATTCCTCCCTAACTGACTCGGTATCCCTGTGTGACCTGTTATTACCCATAATTACAGGAATAAAAGTTCACAGCTAGCAGAAACCGGAGGGCCCTTTATCAGTGAGTCACTCCCAATCACTCCTTCTCCACAAAATGGCACTATTCCGCAATCAAGCGTGAAGCCCACTATGCGAGGTAATGTACTCAATCACCACTCGCTTTACGGTCAGAAACGCATAACTACACGTCTTGCGGGGTGCGGCAGAATTTTGCAGAATACAAGAAAACTTGTTTTTCCTGTACCCTCAAAATCGGTATTTCTAAAGTAGCTGATCGGATCACTGGGTTCCGATTTAGCCTCTTGTACCCTCCCAGTGGATCAAAATAGGTAGTTCCACGGAAGGGGCAGTTCCTATGGGCACGTCGTCACGTGCACCTTGTCCTACACCAAACTGTCCTACACTGGACTACACTGCGCTTGAGTCATGCCGTCACACACCCGTTCGCCTCAGTTTTGTTTCACACTGGGCGCTAGTTACACCTTGGTCTTATGCTTATATTTGAAATATTTCTGTACAGAAAAGTCTTCCCAGGTTGGTAGTTTCTCACCAGATACTTATGCAGGTATAAATCCCTTTTAAATAGCTATAGGAATCTATTAAAATAATGCTTGAGTTGCTTGTTTATGAGAAAAATAACAATAAAAGAAAAACTTATTTTCTCTTATTAATCACCGCTTTATCCACAGTATGTTACTATACTGTTTTAAATAAAGCTAGTGATCAATACTATTCACCTTTGAGTTCCTATGCGTGCTGCATGTGCAGTGCCAGTGAACAGCCACGTGTGTACGTGTGTTTTGTTAAACCTGTTCACAGGCCGCCGATGAATCGGCCACCCACGTGTTCTACAGTGTATTTGCAAGGTTGCGCTCGGGTTTCGCTATACGCAGTAATTGCGCCTAAATGTGGAATAAATCCCTTAACTTCGTCCGAAAGTTACGTATCAAGATGCGAAATGAATCCCGCACTTAATCCATAAATCACGTACAAAGATGCGAAAATTTCCCCGATGTGAGCACGTGCGCGCGCACCTTGCGTAATACACAATAGACACTTTACGTTACTGTAAAAGGCCCAGAAATTATCGCCACGTGGCGGAGTCCCTGGCCCTGCAGTAACTAACACTAAAAGTTATAGTTTTGCACAGAGGGGATCCTCTATGTACTATAATAAAACACAGGCCTTTGTCTCCACGTGTGCGAACTTTATCGCACGTGGCACATATACTGTAATGAACAAGCAACTCAAGACACTATACCCCGTTAAACTACTTGTGGCAGGCAGAAGTACAGTTTACTAAACACTTAAATATGCTTTAAAACACGTGGTTTAATGTTTCCCTGGATTTCACTTATTGTACTTCGAGTTCAACGCTAGCACTTCTCGAACCCTGCACCGCCGCGGACCTGGCCTATCCAGCAATGGATAATAAATACTTCCACCCTTTTGCTGGTATAGGTCAAGCCGCGCGCCTGGTACTGAGCTCCAGAATGTGAAACGGACGGATGATGCCCCCAATTGTTAATGGCGATTAAATATGACCAAAGAAACAATAAGTGAAAAGCGCAGGTTACGTATTGTCCGTAACCAGCGTACCCTTTATACCTAGCTACGTGCGAACAAAGCGTAGCGTACCTTTATTGTATATTGTACACCAAAGAACCAATACCTTAATAAGAGATCCTTTCGCAGTACTCTGACTCTAATCTGCGAAATATACCTTTTAGGACAGTGTCCGTAATATACCTTATCGCTATGCGAATAACAGACACAACCACAGTATAGAAGTAAGGAGATAGAAACTCCGTAAAAGGATGTATTTAAGTCCCTAATGGACAAAAGGGGGTTACAGGAATAGAAAATACAGGTATAACAAGTAATACAATAGTCTAACAATGAGTATAATAATCAGGCTCTGCTAGGGGAAGAAAAACAGATACAGGATACAATCATAATCAGCCACATTACATAAAAGGGGAATACGAATATTTACCTTCAGGGGAAATAGCGCAGCGCAGTCCGGTCGGAGCTCACTATGTTCAGGTTTGAACATAGTCCGGTCAATGGTCAGGGAAAGGAAGATGTGCCGAAGTGACCGAGGCCGCCCTGGGTCACCTATCTTATAGGGTCAGAAGGGGGAGGTCAAAGGCCATACCTATTGGTCAGGGTTCGTATGTCAAGTCCTCTGTGATTGGGGCAAAGTAATACAACTGGTTTGCAAAGGTGCAGGGGGAAGGTGAACTTTGGAGTCCTTTGTTCTGTTGGTATCGTCGTCAGGGGTTGTAAATAGCAGTGAGAACCGGTTTTAATAGATTCCTTTGTTATACACTTTTGAACAGAAACTGTCTTGGAAATATGGATTTTGTCCATAACTATCGGACCGTATGTCTTGCGAAATATTCGCAATGACCGGAATACTGCGCATAAGAAACGGAACGTAACGGTACTAAACATGATACAGACGGATGTATGCAATGCTAACTAAGCTATTTGTGGCGTTCTAAACCTTTAACTATATTTTATTTAGTGTCAGTATGTTCTTATGAATTTATGTGTAATAGTATGGCTACGCTTCTGGTCCACTTTGTCACACAGACTCGGGTATGGAAACTTTATTTGCGCAACTCTGCGAACCAAAATGGCGGCCATACTATTCTAAAATGGCGTGTGTGCAACTCGACTTTAACAGTCGGGATCCCGACGTCGGGAAACTGGCCGGCACCCTACGTTTATTGCTTTCACATTTTCCTGGATTGCTTTTAATTTCATTATTTCTATTCAAAGTGGCTTCCTGTGCCCAAGGCATTTACATTTAAAGCATCATGATTTGTGGCAGAATTAGGGATGCCAATCCCAGGGCATTTTTTTTCAATCCCAGGATTCGAGATTGAAAATTCATCAATCCCAGGATACCCAGCATGGAGCATGGATGTACTGTATAGATGGCTCTCCATGCTTCGGGCTTTACCGTTCCCAATAGTAGTCCACGTGGACCACAACACATGAAAAAAGTCCAAAGAAGAATAACATCGTTAAAACTCATGTCGTCCTTTTCATGTGATGACTATTGCCATGTCAACATTTTGTCAGTGTTGACCTATTGCATGTCATCCTTTTGTCCATTTCAGCCTGGTTACCCCAGGGCACATGGAAGCCTATGTTACAGGGTGTGAGTTCCGGGGCAAGATGCCGGCCGATCTCGGACATTTTTAAAAGCGACGATCATATACAAGGTAAAACCAGGCCCTGTAAATGATTGCCGCTTTAATAAATGCCAGAGATCAACCGCACATCTGGCAAACTCTAACCCTATTACATAGGATCCATGGTGCTGCTTAGTGGCAGAGTCCATGGCGGGCCAAATGGGGCTGTTGGGTGCGATTTGAGGGCGGGTGTATGGGGGAACATCGATAATCGCTCTCCTCTTTCCCAAGTATTCAGTCATTAATTCTATTATCCAGAACTAATCCTTCTCTGCTTCATGTAGAATTACTGCTGGGTTCTATAAGTGGCACAAACTCCGCACTGCGATATGCACTGTCCACCTCTAGGTGCATCACATTCCTGGCTCCTCCTCCTCTAATAGATGAAGGCCAAGCTGCAGAAAATCACATTTATTTTTCAACTTCAACTTCCCTGACTACAGCTTTTTGGGTCATCTTATTCAGGAAAAATTCAACTTAAGAATGACAGTCCTGATGCTGCATTTCTAGTAGTAGTCAGCAGTTGTTACAATATTAACTATTACCCTACTGTATCTATATCGCCAATCATTTCATTTACCCCTGGCATGTCCAAACTATGGCCCTCCAGCTGTTGTGAAACTACAAGTCCCATCATGCCTTGCCACAGTTTTGCTATTAGGGAATGCTAAAACTATGGCAAGGCATGCTGGGATGTTTAGTTTCACAGCTGGAGGGCCACAGTTTGGACATGCCTGATTACCTTGTAAATAAGCTCACCTTACACTCGCATTAATCTATAGTTATTACCCTCTAAGGGCCAGATGCACTAAGCTTCAAATGTGATAAAATGGAGAGTTATAAAAAAAAAGGCCAATCAGCTCATGCCTGCCATGTCACACACTGTGTTTGAAAAATGTCAGGCGGGAGCTGATTGGCTGGTTGTTTATCACTCTCCATTTTAACACTTTTGAAGCTTAGTACATCTGGCCCTCAGTCACATTCTGTGTGGGACTTTCTAAATAGGAGACCAGGGGCCTGATTCAGAGAAGCTCGCTAAGCAGCGGTCGTTCACTGCTTAGCGAGCCCTGAAACGCCACCCACCTGACCATCCACCCCCTGCCGCTCAATCCCCTCGGTGCCATGTGGCCAAAGGGGAGAGAACTCAGTATGCACTTGCACAGAGCCGCACCATCGGTCCCATGCGCAAATACGCTGGCGGCTGGGTGGTAATAAATTAGGCCCCAAAGTTCCTAGAATAAACCCCTTGAACCAGTTTAGTTGTGACACTACACAAAATAGGAAACATTTCAGTCAAATATTTTGTCCAAATAGTCTTAAGCCTGTCACCACGTCACCGGTTAAAGAGCGAAAAAGGGTGCTGGGAACACTATTAGGTTGTGTGTTTATCACCAATCACAATTTGAATGTGCCTGGGATGTAATACTTACTGTATGCTCAAGCTCACAGTGCAGCAATGAAAATTGCCAATCTCATTTATTAGCGTTTGGGCTCTGTGACAGAAAAAGACTGAAAAATCCCTGCACCTGCAAAGGGCCTCAGAGCAAAGTGATGGGCAGAACTATTTCTCTGCATCCGGTATGGATCCGATGCATATACTGTATGTGTGCGGAGAGGGATCCAGAGCATTCAAATACAAACAGGATAGAGTAACCCGTAGGCTAGTCGATGGGATTCGGAAATGGAGCGACTGACGCAATGATCCAGTGTTGCAGTGCCTCCTTGTTACATCCAGAGTACTTACCTTTCCCGGAGATTCCACAAAAATGATGGGGGATATATTATACCTGGCAGGGTTGCCGAGAGAGGGGAGGGCAGGAGGTACTAATTACCCAGGCCCAGGTCTAATGGAGGGTCCCACTGAGGCCCCGGATACCTGGCAGCAGCTCTTCTCCAGCCAGAACATGCTGCTGTGTGCTGGGCTTTCTATGGCTTGGGAGGTGCTTAAAGTTCTATTTTTCTGTATTTTATTCTCAGGGTACATGGCCATGCCTCCAGTGATTAGGCCACACACCCTGAAAAGTACCTGGGCCCAGCCAAGCTCTCTACTGCCCTATACCTGGCCCCATTGACTTCCACTTTTGCAAGTTCTGTTATTTTAGGATAAATATATAGCACTTTCTCCTCTGACTTCTATCTGCTTTTACTAATATTCTTAACTATGATCCCTTCCCTTCTTCTGTGACTCCTGAATAATAAATGTGAATAATCTACTATACTTGTGTCGTGCTCCAGATAACCCTCCATTCACTTACTGTATATACCCTAGGAGCAGGTTCTGTCCCCTTTTCCTGCAGTATGTGCTGCTGCGCTCCAGCCTCTGCTAATCTGATTATGTTCCTGACCTGCTTCTGCCTAGGAAGATATACCTTCTTTCCTCTGACTCTGCTTACAGTCTGCTTTACATTTACTTTTACAATGCCTAATACAGATTGTCTCTCTTTCCTTGTTACTTTCCCTAACCTTGTCTGACGTTGCCTCTAATATTTAACTTTCTCCCACTGCTCCGTTCCATTTGAGTGCCCCCACTCTGTGAAAGCGTCCTATCATTTCCATCTCTCCCAAGTCTGCCTTCATAATATCTTACATTGTGGTATTATGCAATCAGAACATTTATGTACTGTATTTAGTGCCTGCATATTCTGTTGTGCACAGGGCCGGCGCCACCACTAGGCAAATCTAGGCATTTGCCTAGGGCGCCGGCCACTGGAGGGCGGCATTTTGCCCCCCGTGCCGCGGGGGTACCTGTTCTGCGGCGCTGTGTATTTAAAGCTGGCGGCGGAGGCAGCGAGGGGTACCTGCAGTCAATAAATAACGAGCGCTATCCGCCGGGCTATGCGGAAGCGCTTCTGTTTTGAAAACATTGTCTGCACGCTGATTGGCTGAGATTCAGCCAATCAGCGTGCGCCGTGCGGCCAGTGTTTTCACAAGAGAAGCGCTTCCGCATAGCCCGGCGGATAGCGCTCGTTGACTGCAGGGACCCCTCTCTGCCACCGCCGCCAACTTTAAATACACAGCGCCGCAGGACAGGTACCCTCCCCCGGCACCGGGCGCCCCCACCCCGACTCGCCTGGGGCGCTCCGGTGCCTTGCACCGGCCCTGGTTGTGCATCACAATTTGTATGCTGCACGGTAAAGTCGGCAAAACAACATCATGATGTCACATTTGTGCCTACAGCAGGCTGCCATCGCTCTGGTACTTCGCCCTCAGTCCTGTCCTTTTAAGGATTGTACATGTAAATATACTGTACATGGCATACACATATGCATACTTGCCTACCCTCCTGCATTCTACAGGAGAATATCTGACATAGCAGCAATCTCCCTCTCTCCCTCATTAGTCTAGCAATCTCCCTCATTTCACCTAGCCCACATTATACTGTTACATTTTTTGGGGAAAAAGGAATGACTGACAGATACATTTACATTGAATCATTAGCACCATTTCCCAGCACATTACCAAGTATAGTAGCTCTTACTAACTGCATTGGGGCTCATCTACATTTGGATATAAGTAAATTTAAATTACACACCCACGCATCTAGGTGCCACGTTCACAATCGCTTTTCACAATCTCTCCATATATGGAACTAGACACGCCCTTTGGATGGAGCATGACACGCCCCCTCAGTGGGGCGCTGTGCAAAATTCTATTACCAACTATAATCTCCCTAAAACTAGCTTTCAAAAGTAGGACATATGTATGGTTTAACACCCAAAGTAAAGTTCCTTTGCCATGTGTAATTGCATGTTTTCAAAAGGCTATATACCCGTACTGTATCCATAATGTAACCATACAGACCATATAAACTGCCCTCCAGAGGCATTATGGACCCCAGAGCAACATTTTGAAGAGGCCTCTTCTTCTTCTCCATGAAACATTGCTCTCTCCACTTTATTTGTTCATTAGTATGCCCCATAGTAGTTCTCTAGGTAATGCTGTGCCCTATAGTAGTGCCTTAATGGTATGTCCTATAGTAGTGCTATAGGTAATGCTGTGCTCCACAGTAGTGCCCTAGTTAATGTTAGGACCCATAGCAGTGCCCTAGTAAATGTTAGGCCCCATAGTAGTGCCCTAGGTAATTCTATGACCTATAGTAGTGCCCTAGGTAATTCTATGACCTATAGTAGTGCCCTAGTTAATGTTATGCCCCATAGTAGTGCCCCAGTGTATGTTATGCCCCACAGTGGTGCACCAGCTATGTTATGCCCCATAGTAGTGCCTTAGTGAATGTTAGGCCCCATAGTAGTGCCCTAGTTAATGTTAGGCCCCATAGTAGTGCCCTAGTTAATGTTAGGCCCCATAGTAGTGCCCTAGTTAATGTTATGCCACATAGTAATGCCCCAGTATACGTTATGCCACATAGTAGTGCCCTAGTTTATGTTATGCCCCATAGTAGTGCCCTAGTTAATTATATGTAACAGTAGTGCCCTAGTTAATGCTGTGTAACAGAGTAGTGCTATATAGTCCCCTTTCTGTAGTCCTCCATCAGCAGCAGAACATCTCAACAAATCACTGGGAAAATGGCATGGTGGACATTTTCCCAGTGTTATGCACATGCACAAATGAGTGTGTGCCCCTAGTGCACAGATTTTACCACTCCTCCTCTGTTAATACTCCATTGCCTAGTTCACTTTTTAACATATAGTATCCCGACTTCATATTATCCCACACTGTTCTGCCCCAGATTGACAATATGCCACATTCACCTGCCGACATACAGTGTTTCCAGATCACATTATGCCACACAGCACTTGGTTCCAGGAACCTAGTAGATGATTTTATGACCTATGTGTGGTTTAGTCAGACATCAGAATTGGGCTCCATAGCGATGGAATCACCCGGGACACTTATGCCCATATACCCCTCCAATACCTGATATAGCAGGAAACCTAAAGTGCAAGTTTCTGGGGGTAGCAAGACACACATGCTGAAAAAAGATGCTCTGAGAGCGTCTCGGATTCCGCCAATGTCCCCCACAGACCATGTATCTCTTGTGGATTGGTCTCCGTGTTTCACAGACTTGTTTTGCATACGCTGGGTGAACAAGGTGCATTGTGTGCCCTGGCAGGAATCTGCTTGCCGGAAGTCCTGATCTTTCACTGGGCCTTCCACATGCACTTTGGTGATCCAGATTATTTGCGTCCCACTGGGCTCAAACACCGTTCCGATGTTCCTCTTCTAAAAATGCGATCTTCTAAAAATGTCAGGCATAGGAGTGGCTTACAGCAACCAATCAGATTCAGCCTATTAATTTATAGACTGTACTTTTGATATAATTTGATTGGCTACCATGGGAAACGCATTCACATTCAAACAGAAATAACAGCTATTGGGTCTGAAATCCGATAATTAATACATACGCCCATTTAGGAGAACAAAACAAAACCGTTGTTTTGTAAGCAGTGGGGTTTGATGTGACATTTGCGCTTTTTTACACTGCACCTCTTCGGATTATCCGCGTCTCTGCAAGATAGAGAAGATCGCTAATTTGGGCAGGTTCCAACCAAGAGCAGAGAGCATCGTAATGTGTTCTGGGAAGATCTTCCAGTGCCCTGTGTAAATGAGGTTAAGTGGGCGCACACACAAATCGCTGGTGAAGCTTAAGCTGAATTACGGAGCCTCGCTGTGCTCGGTGCACTATTCTGTTCTCGCTCCACACCCTAGTGGACAGTAGGGCATGAAATACCGCCTGTCGGCTCAAAAATAAAGTTAAAAAAAATCCATGTCGACCTTTTGATTGTTGACCTAATGCTTGTGTCAACCTTCCATCCATGTCGACCTTAGGCATTTCGAACTCTTTCAGTTGTCGACCTTCAGCGATCGACCCAATGCATGTTGACCTTTGCTGTGTCGATCTAACAACCGTATACCGTAACATCCTGGCACTGTGAATAGGCCCTTTAGGACTGTATGTATTAATGTGCAAGGTACCTAGAGCCCCAGTGTTCTATATATGGCACAGGGAGAACCATATGCAAATTATCGGGATTACAGAAGCACTGCTTCAGTTTTTAGACGTGAGAGATGTTGTCCATTGCAACCAATCAGATGGTAGCTATTAACCGCTACAAATGTTAGATAAATAATAATAGAATCGGCTTAGTTGCTATGGGTAACATCTCTCACTTCTAAAATCTCGCACTTTAGTAAATTTACCCCTAGCATCGGAAAGCCGTCTACGAATGGAGAAACCACTACCATCACAGCAAGACTGTCAATAGATGGGTATCAATGTCCATCACTAGGGGCGCTGCAACATGCTCTATGGTAACTATGAATATCCCTCCTGCCCCGCTCACAGCCGCTTCCTCCATGGGTTTCTATGGGGGATGCAATGCTGCGTGTTTTACCAATATCGGGCAGCATCACATCGGGTCCCGGAGCTATCCCCATTCTGAGATGGCAGCAGCCCATTGTAGCATATGGTACTTACCGCACTGCAGGCGGGGCACGGCAGTCATAGGGGGAGGGGCCCTTAACTGCACACCCTGGACATATGAGGTGCTACCTGCTGAGACTTGTAGTGCAGCAAGCAGGAGGAGGAGTTTGCAGGTGCACACTAAATATAAATGATGAACCAATTAATATCTTTGCTATATTGCATTTATGAGGTTATTAGCATAATGATGGCCATTATTATGGGCTTGTCCACCGCGTCCAGGTCACCTCAATCGGACAAGTCCCTAACACTACTCTGAGACAAGTCCAGGGCACGGGACCCCCCAGGCCAGCCCAGCAGGACCACCCCACGGCATCACATTGGTGTGAAATTAAAGTGATAGTGAAGGGATAAGGGAAATTATATGTGATAAGACTTAAGAAGTAACAATAAATGTGAAGGGTGCTGCATATATACTAAACAAACTAAAGGGGTGATGTAAAGTGTATGATATGCCATGGAACAGCCCAGTCGCAGCAGCCCAAAGAGCCCTGCGCCCCAAACACAGTCCCACAGACTAACACTCAGCATATATGTATAGTAGGACTTACCCTCATAGTGCCAAGCTGAGTGTGCAGTCTTGAGTGCAGGACTCCAAGCTAATTAAACACAATCGGGGAAGGCGTTGGGAGGGGTGCTAGTAAAGGAGGAAGGTGATGGGAGGGGTGCTAGTAAAGGAGGAAGGCGATGGGAGGGGTGCTAGTAAAGGAGGAAGGCGATGGGAGGGGTGCTAGTAAAGGAGGAAGGCGATGGGAGGGGTGCTAGTAAAGGAGGAAGGCGATGGGAGGGGTGCTAGTAAAGGAGGAAGGCGATGGGAGGGGTGCTAGTAAAGGAGGAAGGCGATGGGAGGGGTGCTAGTAAAGGAGGAAGGCGATGGGAGGGGTGCTAGTAAAGGAGGAAGGCGATGGGAGGGGTGCTAGTAAAGGAGGAAGGAGATGGGAGGCGGTGGGAGGGGTGCTAGTAAAGGAGGAAGGCGATGGGAGGGGTGCTAGTAAAGGAGGAAGGCGTCTCTAATTCCTTCCAGTATGTATACATACACAATATATAGTACATAGGGGGAGGGGCAGGGCGGTCAGCCTAGGGTCAGCGCTAACCGCACATGCGCAGATCCCCCGCCACAGCAGACCGCAGGGACGGACTCCTACTGGAGCCTGCAGGGACATACATCACGCCAATAGGATTGCATATTACAATGTGATCCTAGGTGGTAGATTCCACTCAGATCGCATTGTATATGTGATGCTATGGTAAATGGGCCCCTATGTCACTTCTTGCAAATATCCAGCACCGTGCATACTGCATTGCAATAAAGTGATTTACTTTTGTAAAAGTCATATACTTGGAGTGTAATTAATTCATACAGCGAGGAAACGCGGGCAATGCAGCTCTGACATTCCATAGTTACATTTCTTCTCATCAATCTCTCCGTGGTGAAACTTTCACTTAGCCCGGGCGATGTAACACCTCACATACAGGCTAAGCTTTGTAGTGCACATTAATTATTCATATATGCAGAATGCATTTTATCTGAACTGTACTTCTTAGCAAGTTTCTGAACTCGCCACCTCCAGGTTTGGCTGTTTGATCCAGGTTTTCCTCTGGTTGATACGCTGCTGTGCGCCAAACATCCAGCGTTTCTGTTGTGCTGTGGAGGATCCACGCTGCAGGTTTCACATCTTCACCCACTTGCTCCATGGGGTCTTATGCCTGTACTCTCCGCTCTGTGTAGGAACACGGAGTAATTGGAAACCGTGTCGCTGGCTTTAGCAGAGATGTTGGCCCGGTGGGCACGGTAAAACTGCAGGGAATTCAATTTAAATCCCAATATATCTAATGCAACTGTTACATAATAGAAAGTACAGTAAGACATTCATTTTTTAAATACGTTTTTTTTTCTATTGAAGCATCACATGTTCCATACATAAGCAGTAATAAAGGACAATGTACAAAATTAATTAATGAACTTACAGCATTCAAATCACCTAGCTCACTCTCACTTGTGAGCAGTGGCGGTTTTTACCTATGGGCTGCAGCCCCCTAGGTAAAATCCGCCACTGTAGTGAAGCCAGATGCAGTCTTTGAGACTGCACTGGCTTCACTGTGACTGGCAGTGACTTCCTATTAGAAGTCTGATCTGCCAATCACCAAGGCAGTCCCATTGGGAGGTGTTCCCTCCCTCAGGGGCGCCTTTCTGTGGGCTGCCGTGCAAATTAGACGATTGCGCATACGCAGTACCTATATAGGTACTGCGCAAGTGTTGGTCCCGGTGCCTGTCATTTGTATTGTGCAGGCGCCGGGACCATGATTCCTTCTATGGGCTGTTGCCGAAGCAGCCCATAGAAGCTGGCCACATGCGCAGTACAGAGGTTTGTACTGCACATGTGCCAGTCCCGGCGCCTGTCATCAGAGAACAGGCGCCAGGAACTCTGCAGGGCCCAGCAGCGGCGGCGACAGGGGTGGGGGGTGCCTGCATCATGCTACCTCGGTAGACCCTCTTCCCAGAAAAGGTACGGGCCGCCACTGCTTGGAAGCCAGTTGACCAGTTGACTCTGTCCTATCCTAGTTTCTTTTTGCCCAGTGTACTTAAAGGTTCATAGTAATTGAGTCACACATCAAGGTTAAACCTTCTATCCCCTTCGTACCACCTCTTTTTATTTAAATAAACAAAAAATAGCATCTCTTCACCAGTGGCGTAACTATAAAACAGGTTCCCAGCCCACCCCATGATACCTTATACATACCCTCCAACTGTACCCTTTTAGAAGGTACAGTACTGTTTTTTTATGGCCTATACCATTTTTGGGTTCTCCAACTGCCCATTGTAAGTATAGGAAAGAGGACATAGCCACTCCCCCTTTACCTGTGGGCATGCCCCCTTTTTATCAGATGTTGGAGGGTATACTCATACCTCCCAACTGTGCAGGAGGAGTAAGAAGGATGGCTGCTTGCGTCTGACATTTTGGGGGCATGGCTTTGGGATAATGGGGCGTGGGTACAATCAAAGGGTGTGTGGTCTTGTGGTGATGCCGCAGACATAAGCCACGCTCCCATTTGGCACTATGGTGGCGTGGACAGCGCTGGAGAAATGATTATATAATTTCTCTGTCCCAGATAATGATATACAGAATGTGATTGGTTGATATCGGCAAAGTGTCATAAGTGTCCCATCCTCATTCTAAGGTTTCTTTGTTATTTTGGGGTATGTCATCTCATACACTAAGAATATTGCTGAGTACATATATTAATACCCATCCCTTCTGGAGTATCGTTTGTCTATGTTTGTACCATCTTAATGTAGAAAATGGTGGTTACAGACCCATTAGAGAAACCCCAACCTTTGTTGTTCTTTTTGCAGGACGGCTGGGAGGAGGAGACATCTCATCTGTCAGATGGGGAGCAGAAAGGTGAGGATGGCTGACATTAATATAAAAACTGGTACTTGTGAGTTATCCGGGCTGCCGATTTTTTCATCGGGCCCGAAATCGTGGGCATCGCGTCGGTCGTGGCCGTTATAAGGAGCCGCGACGCGATGCCCGCGATTTCCCATAGACAGTAATGTTAAAAGACACGATGGACCCGATTTCCGACCCGATTTCCCATAGACAGTAATGTTAAAAGACGCGATGGACCCGATTTCCCATAGACAGCAATGTTAAAATAAAATGACAATGTGAAATTGGCCAATATGGGCATTTCACATTGGATATGTTTTAAAAAAAAAGTTTCATGGCCCCCCACCACCGTTAACGCCACCCCGCTATTGACGCCAACCCGAAGCGTGGCGAGCGTAGCGAGCCCGCGAGGGGCGGCGGTACGCGTCCTCTGACCTTTTCATACCCCTACTATCCACTAGGGCGTGGAGCGAGAATAGAATAGTGTGGCGAGCGCAGCAAACCACCGAGCCCGAAGCGTGGCGAGCGCAGCGAGCCCCGCGAGGGGACGCGGACACCTGTGAAGCCCGCAAGGGCACGCGGATACCTGTGAAGGTATCCGCGTCCCCTCGCGGGGCTCGCTGCGCTCGCCACGCTTCGGGCTCGCTGCGCTCGCCACGCTTCGGGCTCGGTGGCTCGCTGCGCTCGCCACACTATTCTATTCTCACTCCACGCCCTAGTGGATAGTAGGGGTATGAAAAGGTCGGAGGACGCGTACCGCCGCCCCTCGCGGGCTCGCTGCGCTCGCCACGCTTCGGGTTGGCGTCAATAGCGGGGTGGCGTTAACGGTGGTGGGGGGCCATGAAACATTTTTTTTTAAAACATATCCAATGTGAAATGCCCATATTGGCCAATTTCACATTGTCATTTTATTTTAACATTGCTGTCTATGGGAAATCGGGTCCATCGCGTCTTTTAACATTACTGTCTATGGGAAATCGGGTCCATCGTGTCTTTTAACATTACTGTCTATGGGAAATCGCGGGCATCGCGTCGCGGCCCCTTATAACGGCCACGACCGACGCGATGCCCCGATTTGGGGCTAAATCGCGGGCATCGCGTCGGTCGGGTGTCCTTAAGTTAACTAAACTTAAGGACAAAATCGGCAGCCTGGATAACTCACAAGTACCTAAAAACTCAAACAGAGAGGGTTATGGGAGTTTTCTGACATTTGACAGACAGGTGAGGTTCGGTGCCCCCTGCCACCCTATGCTATCATGCTTCAGGGGCGATTCGAGACTTATCTTTTAGTGGGCTGGCAGTTTAACGATTATGACTCACAGCCACTGCCCAGGGGGTCTCAGAGCCCAGGTTCATCCACAGCTTAGTACTCAATAAATCTAGACTGCGGCAGACAGCATACTGTAATTAATGTAAGATCTTTGAAACTGGTAAAGCTGCCATACAGAGAATACAAACAACAGGGTATAGTGATCACAGCTACACAATGGGCCTTATTCAGATCTGAGCTCAGTACAAATGTGTTTGGAAAATGGGCAAAACCATGAGCACTGCAGGTGGGGCAGATGTAACATGTGCAGAGATAGTTAGATTTGGGTGGGGTGTGTTGAAACTGAAATCTAAATTGCAGTGTAAAAATAATGCAGCCAGTATTTACTCTGCACAGAAACAAAATAGCTCACCCAAATCTAACTCTCTCTATACATGTTATATCTGCCCCACCTGCAGTGCACATGGTTTTGCCCATTTTCTAAACAAATTTGTACTGAGCTCAGATCTGAATAAGGCCCAATGTTAGGAAGGTGATACCACCCCCTCCCCCCCAATCCACCCATGCCATGCTTTTAGCTAGGAACACCCCAGCTTCTTGTTGCTAATTACAGATGGAGCCGGGCTTGTCTTTGCAGGGGATGGCGATGGCGACGCCAGCCGCCATCCCCCGCCATCTGTATCTGCGAAAGGGGACGCGCGCGCACGAGATTCCCCCGGCTTCCTCCGACGGCTTCCCCCGGGTCTCTGCCGGCCTGTAGGCGGTCACCCAGGGTCCCCCCCTAACCCTGTCCGTCTCCCTGAAACGGAGATGGACAGGTTCCCGTCGCCCCGCCGCAAAGAAACTGATACGCGCATGCGCGTGAGACGCACGCACGTCTCAGTCAGATGGATCGCCAGCGGTGACAGTCTGGCGATTCGCCAGCAAGAGGGAGCCCGGCTCCATCTGTATATACTTCCTATTTTACTAGTCTAAACACAGATAAACTATCCAATGTATGCATCATTCATGTAATGCAATAGATACAGTATGTAATCAAATACTGATAGCAACAAACAAGCACAAATAAAGCTGAAAGAATACAGTATATACTGGATGGTACTACGCATGGGGGAATTTAAGGTGCGGGGGCGGGCGCACCCAGGCATGTGCCCCCACCCCTCCTTTTTAAAATTACTATTTAATACGCTCTGGATTATATCCCCCTCCTAGTACTCCCGTCCTCTCTCCTTCTGCCCTGTGCCCATATCCCCCCCTAGTACTCAAGCATCTCTCATTCTGTCCCGCCCCCATATCCCCCTCCTAGTACTCCAGTCCTCTCTCATTCTGTCCCGCCCCCATATCCCCCTCCTATTACTCCAGTCCTCTCTCATTCTGCCCCGCCCCCATATCCCCCTCTAAGTACTCCAGCCTCTCTCATTCTGCCCCAGCGCCCATATCCCCCCCTAGTACTCCAGTCCTCTCTCATTCTGCCCCGCCCCCATATCCCCCTCCTAGTACTCCAGCCTCTCTCATTCTGCCCCGCCCCCATATCCCCCTCCTAGTACTCCAGTCCTCTCTCATTCTGCCCCGTGCCCATATCCCCTCCTAGTGCTCCAGCCTCTCTCATTCTGCCCCATGCCCATATCCCCTCCTAGTACTCCAGCCTCTCTCATTCTGCCCTGCCCCCATATAACCCTCCTAGTACTCCAGTCCTCTCTCATTCTGCCCTGCTCCCATATTTCACTCCTAGTACTCCAGTCATCTCTCATTCTGCCCCGCCCCCATATCCCCTCCTAGTACTCCAGTCCTCTCTCATTCTGCCCCGCTCCCATATCCCCCTCCTAGTACTCCAGTCATCTCTCATTCTGCCCTGCCCCCATAATCCCCCTCCTAGTACTCCAGCCTCCCTCATTCTGCCCCGCCCCCATAATCCCCCTCCTAGTACTCCAGTCCTCTCTCATTCTACCCTGCTCCCATATCCCCCTCCTAGTACTCCAGTCCTCTCTCATTCTGCCATGCTCCCATATTCCCCTCCTAGTATTCCAGTCATCTCTCATTCTGCCCCGCCCCCATATCCCCCTCCTAGTACTCCAGTCCTCTCATTCTGCCCCGCTCCCATATCCCCCCTCCTAGTACTCCAGTTCTCTCTCATTCTGCCCCGCCCCCATATCCCCCTCCTAGTACTCCAGTCCTCTCTCATTATGCCCCGCCCCCATATCCCCCTCCTAGTACTCCAGTCATCTCTCATTCTGCCCTGCCCCCATAATCCCCCTCCTAGTACTCCAGCCTCCCTCATTCTGCCCCGCCCCCATAATCCCCCTCCTAGTACTCCAGTCCTCTCTCATTCTACCCTGCTCCCATATCCCCCTCCTAGTACTCCAGTCCTCTCTCATTCTGCCCTGCTCCCATATTCCCCTCCTAGTATTCCAGTCATCTCTCATTCTGCCCCGCCCCCATATCCCCCTCCTAGTACTCCAGTCCTCTCTCATTCTGAACCGCTCCCATATCCCCCCTCCTAGTACTCCAGTTCTCTCTCATTCTGCCCCGCCCCCATATCCCCCTCCTAGTACTCCAGTCCTCTCTCATTATGCCCCGCCCCCATATTCCCCACCTAGTACTCCAGTCATCTCTCATTCTGCCCTGCCCCCTAATCCCCCACCTAGAACTCCAGTCCTCTCTCATTCTGCCCCGCCCCCATATCCCCCTCCTAGTACTCCAGTCCTCTCTCATTCTGTCCCATCCCCATATCCCCCTCCTAGTACTCCAGTCCTCTCTCATTCTGCCCCGCCCCCATATCCCCCTCCTAGTACTCCAGTCCTCTCTCATTCTGCCCCGTGCCCATATCCCCTCCTAGTACTCCAGTCCTCTCTCATTCTGCCCTGCCCCCATGTCCCCCTCCTAGTACTCCAGTCCTCTCTCATTCTGCCCCGTGCCCATATCCTCTACTAGTACTCCAGTCCTCTCTCATTCTGCCCCATGCCCATATCCCCTCCTAGTACTCCAGCCTCTCTCATTCTGCCCCATGCCCATATCCCCTCCTAGTACTCCAGCCTCTCTCATTCTGCCCCGCCTCCATATCCCCCTCCTTGTACTCCAGTCCTCTCTCATTCTGCCCCGTGCCCATATCCCCTCCTAGTACTCCAGCCTCCCTCATTCTGCCCCGCCCCCATAATCCCCCTCCTAGTACTCCAGCCTCTCTCATTCTGTCCCATGCCCATATCCCCTCCTAGTACTCCAGCCTCTCTCATTCTTCCCCACCCCCATATCCCCCTCCTTGTACTCCAGTCCTCTCTCATTCTGCCCCGTGCCCATATCCCCTCCTAGTACTCCAGCCTCCCTCATTCTGCCCCGCCCCCATAATCCCCCTCCTAGTACTCCAGTCCTCTCTCATTCTGCCCTGCTCCCATATTCCCCTCCTAGTACTCCAGTCCTCTCTCATTCTGCCCTGCTCCCATATCCCCCTCCTAGTACTCCAGTCCTTTCTCATTCTGCCCCGCCCCCATATCCCCCTCCTAGTACTCCAGTCCTCTCTCATTCTGCCCCGCTCCCATATCCCCCTCCTAGTACACCAGTCCTCTCTCATTCTGCCCCACCCCCATATCCCCCTCCTAGTACTCCAGTCCTCTCTAATTCTGCCCCACCCCCATATCCCCCTCCTAGTACTCCAGCCTCTCTCATTCTGCCCCGCCCCCATGCCTCCTTGCTCCCATCCATTGCCCAACCTTTCTCCTTTTTGTTTGTTGTTCATTTGGCTAGTTTCATTTATATTATATTTATATTTTTTTATTTAAATAAATACATTTTGTTTATTACCTAATATCACAGCTTCTAATATGGGCGTTATTAGTATAAGCAGGACTGCTACTGTGGGCATTTTTGTGTATAACTGGCATTGCAACTGTAGGCATTTTGTGTAAGGGGCAATACTGTGTGATATATAGTGAATATGGGTCACTACTTTGTGTAGTAATATGAATTAGGGGCTATACATGTGGTGTAATTTATATGGGGGGCTGACTATTGTTTGACCACACCCCTGTCCCACCACCTCTTCAGGACCACTTTAAGCATGGCTGTGCATTACGGAGTGTCCCATAATGCGTAGTGGGCATTACGGCATGTGGCATATTGTATAATGGGCATAATCGCATGTTGTGTAATGGGCATTACGGCGTGTGGCATAATGTGTAATGGGCATAATTGTATGTGGTGTAATGGGCAAGCATATGGCATAATGTGTAATGACCATGACGGTTTGTGGCATAGGACCTTATTCTAGTTCACTCTTTCTGACAAAATCCTTCTTAGATGGACAAAACCATGTGCACTGTAGGGGGGCAAATGTAAAATGTGCAGATAGAATTAGATTTGTGTGAGTTATTTTGTTTCTGTGCAGGGAAAATATTGACTGCTTTATTTTTACACTGCAATATAGATGTCACTTTGAAGTAAAACCCCACCCAAATCTAATTCTCTCTGCACAAGTTAAGGAGCCCATACACGCTCCGTGCTGCGCCGTCCGTTCTGTACTATGAGATGCGCGCTCCCGCGCATCTCATCGTACAGTACAAAAAGTATGTGATGCACATACTTTTTGTACTAGCTTTACATCGTATCGCATCGCATTGCATGCACATAGTAGTTCTCACTTTGTGCATGTGTAATGAGTGCACGTGCATAATAATGAGCCGCTCATTACATATGCGCATATGTAATGAGTGGCTCATTATTATGCACGTGCACTCATTACATATGCGCAAAGTGAGAACTACTAGTTCTCATCAGGCACTGGGACTGCCTGTACCCTGCATGGACCCCCGCTGCCTCCCCACTGCCCTGCATCCCCGTGCAGGTAAGTACAAGGGGAGGGGAGGTGGAGGTATGGGGGGGGGGGGGATAGGCACTCTTTACACTTGGGGGGGGGGGATTAGGCACTCTTTACACTGGGGGGGGGTAGGCACTCTACATTTTACACGGTTCACTGCAATGGGAAGTACTTAAATGGTATTTAAAACGGTAATCTGCTGCAGTGGGAATGCTAATACCGTTTTAAATACCATTTAGGATTACCAGTACTTTAAACTGGTCTGCAGTGGGAAGCAGCATAAAAGATACAGCTTTTCCAGGGCAGATGATACAGGGACTCTGTTTTGCTTACTTTTTAAGCAAATACATTGGCAGAGATTAGATTCCTTTAACAAATGGAATGCACATGGTTCAATGAGGCTTCACTGTATTGTATAAATGTCTAGGGCCCTTAGCAAGAATGTCTATGTGGCCCTGTATACACCATCGTAAAATCATACCCACCAACCACCACCACCATGTCTGCTCTCAGGAAACCTAATTGAAGTCCCAATATGAGGGGGGCTTGGCCAAGTGTACAAGAGAATAGTGTGTCCCATTGAAAGGGCTACTCCATGAAGGCAGAGTCACATTATTTTGGGGGCGCGGCTATGCCTCTGGCAGGCCCAGGACCACTAGAAAGGTCAGTGCTACAGGTGCAGTGCCTATTTTTATTGTATCATTTTTTAATACTGGGAGCCTAGACACATCTACTTATCTGAGGTGAGTTCCTACATTCCCTCAGTCTGTTATTGTCAATATGGGATGCGGTAATTTGGTCTACAGCATGATGGTCAACACCATTAGGTCGACATGGGAAAGGTCGACATGAGTCTAGGTCAACATGGGAAAAGGTCGACATGGTTCTAGGTCGAAAGGTCATTAGTTTGACAGGTCATTAGTTCGACAGGCCATAAGTTCGACATGGGGTTTTTCACTGTTTTTTTAGCCGACATGTGCCGACAGGCGGTATTTCATGCCCTACCATCCACTAGGGCGTGGTGGGAGAATAAAATAGTGTACCGAGCGCAGCGTGGCACTGTGCCCGACGCATTGCAAATGCAGCGAACGATGCGAGGGGATGCGGTGCACTTTAAACTGTGTCCATGTCGACTGTGTTGACATTCAGGTAAAAAAAAACAGTGAAAAACCGCATGTCGACCTTTTGACTGTCGACCTAGACATTGTCGAACTAATGACCTGTTGAACTAACGACCTGTCGAACTAATGACCTTTTGACCTAGAACCATGTCAACCTAGACCCATGTCGATCTAATGGTGTCAACCTAATGACTGTCGACCATCATGCTGTAGACCAAATGATCCCAACCCGTCAATATACATCTGGCACCAGTCTTTTATTTGATGTCATTTTATTATATATATTTATTAATTTTTTGGGATCTCCATGTTTGGGATACTCCGTTCAAAGAAACCTTGATGAGAATGTGACTGCATATGTATATGTAAGCATACAAGTGAGCATTCACTTCTGTTTCCCGTGTCATCTCATATGTCTGAAATGCACTCTAGATGAGAAAAGAAACCTTTATGTATTGGGGGGAAAAGCTCCTTTATGTAAGCAAACGTGTATCCGCTATCCCTGATTAATGCATGAGATGTTCCTTATAACAAGCAGCAATACCACGCACCATAAAGAGGACCCCATAGGATTTCCCATATATTTTTATTACGTATTGGACATACTACACTATATTATTCTCTTTTCATTTTATTCTTTCTATGTGTCCGTCGGAGTCTGAAAAATGAAGTATTGAAACCAGGAAACAAAGGAACATCATATGTGAAATAAAATACACTATTCCGTTAGCTCACAGTATAGCGCTGACCATCAATATTTGTGTTCCTACTGTCTGCTCCTACCCCAGGCCCGCTGTGTATATTCACTGCTAACTACAGATGCCACAGGTCAGGAAAACACTTGGGCTCTTTGTACAGAGATCAGTACTGGACTCATCTATTACGTCTGGCTCTGGAGTTAATTAGAAGCTGTGCTAATAGGAACAGCATAACCAATTAAAGATAATTATGCACGGATATAGTAACCCTCAGACGCATGGAGTATTCACTGCACAACAGACTTGGGGTTAAAGGGAAAAAGTAAATTAAAACAAGTCATATGGGGCATTGAACAGACGAGTCATATACAGCACTGATCCGCTAATTATACGGCATCAGAGTCCATGGTAATATATTTCCATGGCTTAATTGCTGTATTGGAAGCATATTCTTGTAGCAAGGTTCATGATTTGCGCAGCACTGTCAGTCAGCAGAGATGGAATTTAATTGAAATTTGTTTTAAGCACCATACAGCTGACCTGTAGTTATATACCGGGAATGCATTAAGGGAATATCACTGTTCCTTTAGAGAGGCGTTTGTCTTAACTCAAGTAACATGGGAAGCCTGGAACTGAGAATACCTAGAATAATCAAAGTGAGAGAGGCCACAACCGGTATTATTGTATAATAATAGCTGCTATAGTCTGTAACTGCAAGCTAGTGCACCTACAGTCCTGGCCAGTTTGAGGGGCTGAAAATGTCCAAGGTCCTATACTTAGAAGGGGAGGAGCTGTGATCAGTACTTTGTGGGTGCGGACAGTAACTTGTGGGTAGTGTTGTGTGGGTGTGGCCAGAGCCTGTGGGTGTGTACACTGCCACCACTATAAGACCCATTTACTCCCAGTTTATATAGAAATATTGCATAATTTTGGGAGAAAACATAATTAACAAGCTAAAGTAATATAAAAATGTAAGTCCTGCTTAATTGTTAATAACAGAGGCAATACACCATAAAATAAATGGTATGGGGGGCTGATTCTTATATGGTACGGAACACCTAACAAACTCTGCATTCCGAGTGCTGCGTCTGAAGATGCAGCAGTGGATCACCTTTGCAACCATTGGTCGTAATTGTTGTAAGCCCTACACCAGTCAAATCTTGCACAGTATGGCCGTCGTAACTCCACTGCTAGTCCAGGAAGTCTGCATCTGACAATAGAGAGACAGTGGGTTCAACACGCCCATGTTTAGCAGAAATTTCTCTGTCTATATCCTCACCCCCCCCCCCCCCCCAAATGTCACAGAATGAATGAAGGGTAAAACTGTGAGCAATTATTCAGGACTTGCGCAGAACAGGTCATAGTTACATAGTAGATAAGGCTGAATAAAGACTTGCGTCCATCTAGTTCAACCTAGGTTTTAATAGCTTATCCCTTGTTGTGTAGTATGTTCTGAAATGATTAAAGACAGGTTATGATTCTTATTTGCACCCATGGATATTTTTAACCAATAAATGTTTATCCAACCTTAATTTGAACGTATTTATAGTGTCTTCCGACACCACTTCTCCAGGAAGAGAGTTCCAAAGTTTGACTGCTCTGACGTAAAGAAATGTTTTCTTTTAATGGAACAAAATCTTTTTTCATCTAATCTAAACTCATGCCCCGCGTCCTAGATTCATTTCTATCAGTAAAAGGGTGTTCGGCAGTTCCTTATATTGGCCCCTGATATTTGTACATGTTGAGCATGTCCCCCCTTAAATGTCTCTTCTCTAGTGTAAATAGTCCCAAAGTGCTCAATCTCTCCTCGTAGCTTAAATTCTCCATTCCCCTAATAAGCTCTGTTGCTCGCCTTTGGACTTTTTCTAATTCTATGATGTCCTTTTTATAGTGTGGGGCCCAGAATTGTACTCCATATTCGAGGTGCGGTCTAACCAATGCTTTGTACAGTGGCACAATTACTTTTGAGACCCAAGTTTCCATTCCCCTTTTTATACATGCTAGAATTCTCTTGGCCTTTTTGTTGCTATGTGACATTGAGCACTACACCCCAGTTTGTTATCTATTTGTACTCCTAGATCCTTTTCAAGTACTGAATTACCCAATGCCTCTCCGCTTAGGTTATAACTAGCACACAGGTTATATCTCCCAAGGTGCATAACCTTGCATTTATCCACATTGAACCTCATCTTCCACTTTTTTGCCCACTCATCTAAATTGTCAAGATCATTTTGAAGCGTGGCGACATCCTCTATTGATTTAATAACTGCTCAATTTTGTGTCGTCTGCAAAGATGGATACATTGCTGAGTAACCCCATCACAATATCGTTAATTAAAATGTAAAATAAAATGGACTCTAGAACCCAACCCTGTGGCACTCCACTTAGTACTGGTATCATATAAGATACGGCACTGTTCACAACCACTCTTTGTTCTCTATTACACAGCCAGTTCCCTACCCATCTACAGATATTTGCCTCTAATCCCAGGTCGTCCATTTTATTTATCAACCTCTTGTGTGGTACTGTATCAAAAGCTTTAGCAAAATCTAGGAAGATCACATCTACAGCGTTTAAAATTATCAAGGTTTTTGCTAACCTCCTCATAGAACCCTAGTAAATTTGTTTGGCATGAACGATTTTTCACGAACCCATGCTGGTTACTACTGAGTAAACTATGAAGGTCTAAATATTCTTGGATACCATCCCTTAAAAATCCTTCAAATATTTTGCCCACTATTGATGTTAAGCTCACAGGTCTGTAATTAGCTGGGTCATCCCTTTTTCCTTTTTTGAATATTGGCACTACCTCTGCTATTCTCCAGTCTGATGATAGTGAATTATCAAAAATGTGATATATAGGGGTCGCTAATTCCTCCCTTAATTCCATTAGTACCCTAGGATGTAACCCATCTGGCCCTGGTGAATTGTCTGTTTTGATTTTGCTGAGCCTCAATATTATTTCCTCAGTCGTGAAATCAATAATGAGATCCGGCTTGTTCGTCCCATTTGTGGACACTGATGAGAAGAACCCATATAACAGTTCTGCTTTTCCCTTATCTTCCGTAAAACTTTTACCATTGATATTGGTTAATGGGCCTATGTTCTCTTTAATTATTTTCTTACTATATGTACTTGAAAAACTTCTTGGGGTTGGTTTTACTTTCAGTGGCTATGCGCTCTTAATTTTCCCTTTTAGCTACTTTGATTACCCCTTTTGTTGAACTCCTCCTCATTTATGTTATTTTTTATAGAATTTAAACGCTCTTGTTTTTTGTTGATTGCTGTCCTAACTTTTTTATCCAACCATGATGGCTTTTTTAAAATTGATTTCACCCTAATTGACTTCTGGTATGTATTTAATAGTTAATGAGGTACTTGTGTACTTTCACGGCTCCCACGATGTGCATCGTACAGCGAAAAATCGCATCGCATGAGATCGCATGCCATCTGATGCGATGCGATGTCATTTTTCACAGAAATTATGGACATGAGTTGACATCATGTAAAATGCACCCCAAATGTCATTTTTCACACTGTACCACCCCCACTATCAACGCCAACCCGAAGTGTTGGCGGCGGTACGCGTCCTACGACCTTTTCATACCCCCACTATCCACGTCGGCGTGGAGTTGAGAATAGAAAGTGTGGCGAGCGCAGCGAGCCCCGCGAGGGGACACGGATACCTGTGAAGCCCGCGAGGGGGCACGAATACCTGTGAAGGTATCCGCGTCCCCTCGCGGGGCTCGCTTCGCTCGCCACACTTTCTATTCTCAACTCCACGCCGACGTGGATAGTGGGGGTATGAAAAGGTCGTATGACGCGTACCGCCGCCCCACGCGGGCTCGCTGCGCTCGCCACGCTTCGGGTTGGCCTTGATAGTGGGGGTGGTACAGTGTGAAAAATGACATTTGGGGTGCATTTTACATGATGTCAACTCATGTCCATAATTTCTGTGAAAAATGACATTGCATCGCATCAGATCGCATGCGATTTTATAAAAATGCATAAAAACACAGGAAAATCGCATCGCATGCCATCGCATGCCACTACATATGGCATGCGATGGCATGCGATGGGAGCCGTGAAAGTACACAAGTACCGTTAATGATTCAAGCATATTTTTAAGTGTATCCCACATTTCCTCTGCATTTTCCCCCTCAAATACAGTTTCCCACACAATTTTATTTAGGCTTCCCTGAATAATTCGAAGTTAGCTTTTCTGAAGTATAGTATTTTTGCCTGTCCTTTATGTTGTAGTTTACAGAAGTTGATTTCCAGTGAAACCATGTTGTGGTCGGGTGTGGTACAGGGGTCCGACAGTCGGGATCCCGACAGTCATTGGCCCGACGTCGGGATCCCGACAGTCCAGACTCAGACAGCATGGTGAGCGCAACTAAGCCCCTTGCGGGCTCGCTGCAGGCGCGGTGGCTCGCTACGCTCGGCACCTATTCTCCCTCTATGGGGGTCGTGGACCCTGGCTGTCGGTGTTTTGACAGTCAGGATCCCGACGTCGGGTAAATGTCTGTCGGGATCCCGACTGTCGGGACCCCGTCCGGCACCCGTTGTGGTCACTGTTCCCTAGATGTTCAATTACTTTGGTATTTGAAACTAAATATATGTTATTTCTTAATACTAAATCGAATAGTGCCTCATTACGAGTTGGAGCTTCTACCATTTGTGTGATGAAGTGATCTTTGAGTAAGCTTAGGAACCCACTGCTTTTTGCTGTTTTACAGGTTTCGTTTTTTTCCAATCAATGTCTGGTAAATTAAAATCCCCAATAATTAATACCTGCCCCTGATCTGACGATTGATTTGGTTTAAGAGTAGACTCGTCCCTATCGTTCGCGTTTGGCAGTCTATAGCATACCCCTATTAAAATTGTATTATTAGCTTTTTTGTTGTTATCAGTTATCTCTGCCCACACGGCCTCCGTGTTATCTTCCTCTGTACCTGTGCTCATTTCTTTCTCACCCGATGTTAAGTTCTTTTTTACATAAAGGCACATGCCCCCGTCCCTTCTATTTTTCCTGTCTTTTCTTAAGAGTGTATATCCCTCCATGTTTAATGCCCAGTTGTGTGACTCATTACACCATGTTTCTGTAATACCAATAATGTCATAATCGCCCCTAGTGACCACAGTTTCTAGTTCCCCGATTTTACCTGCTTAGCTTCTTGCATTAGCCAGTAGGCATTTTAGTTTGTTTATTTTTAGTTGCGTCCCTAACATTATATTTAATTTTTCCCCTAGACTTATTTGTATTCCTTACTAACTTCCTCGTACCCACCTCCCCCTCAATAGACTCTCTACAGCCCTCCACACCATGCCCACTGCGCGACCTATTTACAGTTTTGAAACCTCTTCCTATGTCAGTCACGCCTTCCCATACTCTAACATCATCTGTACCTAAGAGCTGTAACGAGTTAGCATAACAGTTGTTACATAACATTCCTGAAGCACCGTAACCTTATTAGTACCCCGGACATTGCCTGTAACTCTTTTTTTCTCCCCCCCTTCTCCACCCTGAAATTGGTCCTTACCCCCAATCCTACTATTCTCACTACAGGTTCCATAGTATCTAGCTACCCCCTTCCCCCCGTTGCCTAGTTTAAAATCTCCTCCAACCCTCTAACCATCCTTCCCCCCAGCACCGCAGCCCCCTCCTTTTTCAGGTGCAATCCATCTTGGCAAAAAAGATGGCACCTGACGAGAAGACCGCCCAGTGTTCCATGAACACAAATCCCTCCTTCCTACACCAGTCCTTTAGCCACACGTTTACCTTCCTGATCTCCCTCTGCCTCCCTGGGCTAGCGCGTGGCACTGGTAATAATTCCGAGAATATTACCCTAGATGTCCTCGCCTTTAATTTCTCACCTAATTCTCTATACTCTTTCTTGAGGACATCCCACCTACCACTAACTTTGTCATTGGTGCCGATGTGCACCAAGACCGCCGGGTTGCTCCCAGCCCCTCCTAATTCCCTATACTCTTTCTTGAGGACATCTCACCTACCACTAACTTTGTCATTGGTGCCGATGTGCACCAAGACCGCCGGGTTGCTCATAGCCCCTCCCAACAATCTGTCTACTCGGTCCGCGATGTGCCATCCTGCTGCACATGTCCAGTTCCATCAGTGGTTCTACCATTGATAGGAGGAAGTTATAAGTTAGAAATGTCAGTATCTTCTGTTTTACTCACACAAGGTTATGGTCTAGCAATGATTTTTTGACAATGGTTACAAACCATCAACTATCGATGGTTACCCTATCAATATACAGCGCAAGGGGTCCAGACCTGATTCTGATTTGCTTGGTAAGCTGCAAAGCTCTTAGCTTACTGAGCGCCTGAGACGCCATCGTGCTAAATCCCCGAGCACATCCCCTAGCATGCCTCCACTGCAGGAGAAATCATTCGATGGTCACCACCATCGAATGATTTCTCCTGCCCTCACTTTTATTTGCGTGCACCTGGACAAACATGGCTGACGTCCTGTGACCTCAACCGCCCAGACCCAGCAGCAATCGGCCCACCTACGTACCTACGTACCGATGGGAACTCCCAACGCTCCCATGGGAAAGCCCCATTCCTGCCACCGTCCATCCATGGCCTGCCCTAAAGACAATAATATAATAGACAATACGCAAGCGCAGTCCCAAAAACTTTGGTGCGGGGACAAACTCAAAGTATTGCGAGTCAATCAGGATCACCCCTTGGGGTGTGTGCATGCATCCTGTGACTGCAGAATCTTATACCGCTTTCAGACCGCAAATGCAGGGTCGCACCGGGACTTTGAAACGTTTCAGCCCCGTTGCGACCTTGCATGGGCGGGCTGTTAAGATCACATCAGCGAACCGGCAATATTGCCGGTTCGCTGACGTCATGTGGGGGCGAGGCAGAGCGGCGGAGCATCATTGGGGCCGGGGAGGAGGCAGCGCTTAGAGCTGTTGCTGCGCCAAGCGCTGCCTCCTCCATAGTGTGAACGGGAAACGGGTCGCTCGACCCGATTAACCCATTCACACTGCACAGCAAACACGACAACGGACTGGTAAGGACCCTTCTTCTTACCCTGGTTGCTACCGGTTAGCTGTAACCGGATACCCCTTTCACATTGCACCAATTACGGGGTTGAACGTCAAGAAACCGGCATGATCCCAGTAATTAGGTGCGATGTGAAAGGGGTATCAATTTGCTGGATGGGTAATATCAATGAAGATTGATTAAGCATCTAAGTGTTACTGTATATATTCAGAATGATGGACTCCGGAGGGGTATAGTAAGTATAATTATATGGGTGAGGGCCCCTTAGTCCCAACTCACACCCTGCATCCCCTATAGATATGCCAATGGGAAGCACATTAAAACTGTTCTGTTTTTTTTTTTCAGAAAACTATCTGGGACCACTCGAAGTAGTTCACAGTTCCAGTGAGGCGTCAGATTAAATAGCTTTAGTCAGCATATATGACCTTATCACTAGAGATACAGTTCCATTAAATCATGCTAATTTTTTTCGTGCCTTAAGTGCATTTCAATGTATTCTTAAGTGCGACTTACACACCATAAAACTAAACCTTTGTATTACAAATAAGCAATCTTTTATGAATGAATCATTCACTAGTATTAATGTGGGGGGTTTACAAACTTTACAGAAAATATATTTTTAAATAAACAGCATAAAAGCAGGTTCCCTGTGTTCCATTCCCATATTTTAAAACAATTTGGAACATTAAATGAATACAGTGTGCAATCTAATTGTATTTACAATGCTGCTTAGATGGACAAATATCTAACTTCCCACTCACTGGTCAGTGGGGTAACTATAGAGGGGACAGTGGATGCAGCTGCAATGGGGCTCGGTGGATTTGGGGGCCCCAAGGCAGTCCCATTGTACCCACTAAGAAAAAGTTTTCGGTACTTATGTATTATCTGGGCTCCCATGTTAAATGCACCCCATTTTTTCATACCCCTACTATCCAACTACGCATGGAGTTGATTTTATATAGTGTGGCGAGCGCAGCGAGCCACCGTGCCCGAAGCGTGGCGAGCGTAGCGAGCCCCGCGAGGGGACGCGGTCTCATAAGAAAAACGGGAGCCCAGATATTACATAAGTACCAAGTTTTCTTATTTTTTTTTGCTGCTGAATACATATATATATATATATTACACACCTGCGATCGGTCCAAAAACTGGCATATCATGGCATACTGGCATACTAGTACAGTGTATCCTAAAGCTGGGTACAAACTACACAATGTGTACAGGGGGATAAGCTGACATATTGGGTCCTTTAATGAAGGACTGAAAGATCAATTTTACAGCAAGGCGCATGTGACCACATAATGGGCATTCACACTGAGCTCTTTTTATGAATAACAAACCTTATATACAGGTTGAGTATCTCGTATTCGGGCATCCCGTATCCAAATTATTCCAAAATAATGGAATAATTCGAATTTTATTTTTATTTTTTTATTTTACCCCCTTAACCCTTTTTTTATACTTACCAAGTCCCCCGGCATCCACGGCAGGCCTTCAGCATCCTCTCCGTCGCCTCCAGCGGTCCCAGGAGTGCATTGTGCAAGTGTGTGCGCTCGCCGGTGACGTCACCGGCGTGCCTGGGAACTCGCGCAATGCACTCCTGGGACCGCTGGAGATGCTGGAGGCCTGCCGTGGACGCTGGGGGACAAAGTGGATGCAGAGGGACCATTGAGGCACCACCAGGGGACAGGTAAGTATGTTTAAAAAAAAAAATCCAGAAAAATCCCTTATGCAGAATGCTTGTGGTCCCGAGCATTTCGGATAATTATACTCAACCTATACTGCATTTATATTAATAATAACAGATACATGCAAGATGTTGTATTAATAAGCATCCTAAATAACGGTTGGTGTAACATATTGAAGGGGGCCCTTTCCCAATACTTCTTGAGAGACACTTCTCCGCAGCAGTTATTTTAGGCCCTATATTAGTGCCCTACTTTAGTTTCTGAACCATAGTAGTGCCTTAGGTAATATTATGCCGCATAGTAGTGCCTTAGGTAATATTATGCCACATAGTAGTGCCTTAGGTAATATTATGCCACATAGTAGTGCCTTAGGTAATATTATGCCGCATAGTAGTGCCTTAGGTAATAATATGCAGCATAGTAGTGCCTTAGGTAATATTATGCTGCATAGTAGTGCCTTAGGTAATATTATGCCGTATAGTAGTGCCTTAGGTATTATTATGCCGCATAGTAGTGCCAAAACTATCATACTGTACCGTAGTTCCCCAGTTTTCATGATGTCACATTAAAGGGCTACCAGTACCCATTATGCTACACAGTATGCTCAATTCACATTATAACAGTGTCCCCAGTTCATTTTATGCCACATTACAGTGCCCCCTGTTCATAGTGTGCCACATTAGTGTCCTACAGTTCAAATGCCACGTTACGGTGCCCCAGTTTATATTACACCACACTATAGCGTTTCCATTTCATATTGTGTCGTATTCGCACACGCTCAGACCCCAGGGAAGGGGCCAAATCTGGACCCGAAAGAACAGGCCTGAATCAGCCACTATTCGGTGCACTTTTTTAGTGTCCATGTCGACTGTGTCGACATTTGGGTAAAAAAGGTCGACCTAAAGCTTGCGTTGACCTTTAGACCCTGTCGACCATATATAGGTGTTGACCATTGGGTGTTGAGCTAGCATATCATAACTTAGTATCTGGTACCACAAAACCAGTGTCGGTGCCCTTCCTAAATGTCTGTCTGTTTTTGTCTTTCTGAAAAAGTATTTTCAGCAGATCTGGCATCCGTGGTGTCCGGTAATAATAACCGGCTGACAAATTGAAGGGAAATCACTACAGGGGCTTATTAAGTGATTGCTAATTGATGCCTCCTCTGAGGACAGAAGAAGAACAAACCAAGAATATTGCAATTACACAGTGTTAGTGCATATATGGTACTTTATCTAGCAGGGGACTGGGGAAGACATGAAAGCACGGCTAGGGAATTACTTAATAGACATTAAGGGACATTGCGACACAGAGAAATGGTCCAGGCATTTTCCCATCTTTCCATGAGCACTATACATACGACTTCGTTTATTCCTCTGTACTATTTGCAGCCATACCGGTTGTAATAGGTTTTTGAATTTTAAAATAATATTAACCAACTTTAAAAATAAATGGGTCTTCAGGACCTCACCGATGTCATGCATCGGGGGGCCACAATGGCGCAATTCAATGTGAAACCAGCCACTGCTCTTGGCCTCATGCAGGACGCTGGCCCACTCTCTCAGGAGTCTGGGGGAGACCCCAGGAATCCAGGTCTACTCTGGATATTATGTCAGACTAGGCAAGCACGATTGAAATATAAGAATGAGCGAGGATCCATTACATTTGCTTCAATTAGAAATATCTCTCAGATATTTTGTTGTTGGAAATAGCTATTAGCCTGCGTTGGTTGGGGTGAAGGTGGCTACACACTGATCGATGACTGTTTAGAACACTCACTGAAATGGATAGACCTGAACTGTATTCATTCAAAGCCTGAAAATGCCTAAAATGCCATCTGGGTCATTTGGGCTGGTTCTCAGATCTGCTTGATGCGCCCGAATGTCACTCCAGACAGTGAATATAGATTGCCTCCATATTTCTTTGCAGTGTATGGAGGCATTTCGATTATCGCACCTCACCTCGTCCATATCGGCAGCACTATGGCACTGTTTACATTGTAAACATTCCCAAGAATTTAATGGCCTAATTGTGTGAACATTCCTACAATTTGATTGGATATCGGTCACTTTAGCTATGTGAATACTCCAACACTATGATTGGATATAGGCCATGCTAATTATGTGAACATTCCAACACTGATTGGTTATAGGTCACTCTAGCTACAGATTGTGAACATTACAAAACGCTGATTGGACACAGACAGGACCAAACTAACAATGGGCCAGGTGGAGCTGCAGCGCAAAATAGGCCCACAGCGTTTGCTGTGTATCTGAATGGAGGAATAACATTCCTGCTACAGCCCACGGATGTTTGAGACCCTGCACACTGAGCAGGTCACACCGCCTTACTGTATGTCACTGTGATGGGCGGCTGAAGACGAGAAGCAGAGGTAGTGGCGGAGCCATCAGAGCCATGTGGGGGCGGGCAGAGTAGTCAGCCAGCCAGCCATAGGAGTTATGGGAACAGCTGACTGGTGAAGGTTGTGGCAGGTGGAGCAGTCATAGAGTTCTCAGTCAGTCAGCACAGCAGCCGAGGGTCAGCAGATTTTATATAAGAGGATGCAGGAATTAGGTGTTTCAATTCACATACTGCTGGAAGTTCCTTTAGCAATTGTTAGTCAATTAGATGTATTAATACATTATTCTTGCTAGATAGAGAACATATATCTTTGGTATAGTAATAGTATATTAAAAATACCAAACAAAAATTTATGTTATGCCTCCTCCCCCGCCCCCAAAGTTTTTTTAAGGTAGCTGCTACCCCCCCCTCCCCTGTACACCCCCCACATCACTTGGTGTCGCAAAATAGACCCTTCATAAATATCAGCTCCAGGCCCATTTGGACCTTAATCTGGCACTGGATATAGAGCACTCTAGCTATGTGAATATTCCATCACTCTGATTGGATATAGAGCACTCTAGCTACAGTGAATAGTCCACCTACAGTATGTCACTTTAATATGTAGGTGGTCTCTAATTGGATATGAGTTATGCTGTGTGCACACAGTGAGATCTGACATTAGATTTTGACTATATAGTCAAAATCGCATTGGGATTGCATACAAATCGTATGGTGAACGCACAGGTTTTTAACCATTCGATCCCGATTTGATGCCAATGCGCGCTCCCGTTCAGCACAAATCGAATAGCAAAATAGACAGGGCAGCAATGACTATATACTGGAAATCTACTGCGGATAGCATGAATTGTATGTAAAAAGTACAGTACATAGCAATTAAATCTTAAGTCGAATAGCAAAGGAATCTCACCGTTTGTACACAAGCTCGTTCTCTTATCTCCTATCATTGGATCCTGTTTACCCTTTATTGGTATTGTCAATATGGAGGCGCTACAGATACGACCAATGATCACAATACCCTTGCAGGGTAGGATGTCCTCTGGCGCCCATCCAGTCTAGTTATATTTGGTGTCCCTCTGTCATTCCCTGCTGCTTTCTCCACCCCCCGTCACATTCTCTGCACGTGTAGTCTCCTGTGACAAGTAGATTTGCAATACAAGAACATGCACAGAGATTTCTTTGCTTCCCTTTGGCCACCTCCAGTTAGCTTATGATCAGATAGGATGGGACAGACGACTATTACCGGCAGTCAGTATCTTGTTTTTATAATGCATCCCTCTCCACGCAGCGCAAAGCAGCAAAACCTCAGCAATATAGAAACATTTATTATTGATAAGTAATAATGTAGCAGAGCAAACTGAATTCTTTATATGTCTATAGTGCTGCTGGTCTGTATATCCAACCTGTGCTCTCCATGGGAAAAAAGGCAATTTAATTGTACAGCCCAGAGCGCGTAATCTTAGGTGGGGGGAGGGGGGTGGAAAGCACCAACTTTATTTATTTTGTTATGAACGGGGAAATTCTCGACCAGGAGCAAAAGATCACGAGGGAACTTTATTAGCGGTCGATTCGCAGAAACAGTAATATACGGGAAAGCTCTTATATTTTTGTGATTTTCAGCCCACTTTAATAATCAACAATGAATTAAATGCAAATTGACCTACAGTACAGTATTAAATCTCAGAAAATAAGAAGCACAAGTCTCAATCGGTTTCTCAATAGTATAGAACGGCAGAATATGGGAGAGATCGATTTAGTAAATCAATCTTGTAAATCACCAAAACTTTTTTTACAGGCATCCAGTGAATTCTAAATAACACGGTTTTGTTTTCTATGTAGCCATACAGTCCAAGAACATTAATTGGATAGCACAGTGGTCAGCATAGCTATCAGAGGGGTAGATTTATGAAGCAGTGATAAGGGAAGAGAAGTGATACAGTGCCTGGTAATTTATCACCGGCCAATCAGCTCCTATTTAAACCCAGCCTGTAACTTAACAGTCAGAAGCTCATTGGCCGGTACCATGCACTTTATCACTTCTCCCTTATCACTGCTTCATAAATCTACCACTCACAGGCCTAGGGTCATGGGTTTGATTGGGCACTAAATGTTCAGAGTTTGTGTACAGTATATACTCTGTGATTGAATTGGTTTCCTTCAAGTACTCCAGTTTCCTTGTACACTCCAAAGGGGTTACTGGAGAACAGCACTTAGAATTCCGAAATCTGTTATACTAGTATACTAATGATCTCCCAACCCCAACCCTCCCTTCTTGCAGTCTAACCCTTCCGCCTAATGCTGACCGCCTCCCCCCACAGCCTAACAAATCCGCCTAACCCCCCTCCCCCCACAGACTAAGCCCTCCGCCTAACCCTAACCCCCACAGACTTACTCCTCCGCTTAACCCTAACCCCTCTCCCCCCACAGCCTAACCCCTTCCCCCCACAGTCTAACCCTAACCCCCCCATAGACTAACCACTCCACCTACCCCTAACCCCCTCCCCCCGCATACTAACTCCTCTGCTTAACCCTAACCCTTCTCCCTCCACAGCCTAACCCCCCACCCCCCGCAGACTAACTCCTCCGCCTTACCATAACCCCTCTCCCCCCACAACCTAACCCTAACTGCCCCTTCAAGTTTACATTTGGGATGTCGACTGTCAGCATTCCAGCGTGGGGATTGTGAAGGGTGTTTGGATTGTGGTGCTGTTCTTTGGGTCACTGGCATCTCATACATCAGCATACCTACTTTTATTACCTCCGGACAGTGACATAACAATGGCACTGCAGCCCAAGTGGTGGCTTAGGGGAGCCAGCGCTGTGGGGGTGCATGGGTATGACCGTCTGTATGGAATCTGATAGGTAGCGGGTAGTGATATATATTTCTGGAATATATATATTGCCCCTGGCAATGAGCATGTAAACCCCTGGCAACGAGCATGTAACCCACTGGTAAACAAAAAACCCCACTGGCAATGAATATGAAACCCCAGAAAATGAGCATGAATCCCCTGGCAACAAGCATGTAACTCCTGGCAACGAGCATGAAACCTATGGCAACAAGCGAATTAGACATTTTCTTTAACAAGAATGAGTACCATTATACATACTGGACATAAACCATAATGGGATGTTCTATTGAATGCATGTGTTCATGCTAATCATACAGGAGAATGTGCCAGGAATGCTTTGTGTATGAACTATGAACCAATACCTACTGTATATTCTCCTCATTCTGCTGTCTCCATAGACCCCTGCAGTGATGGAGACGATAGTGATAAAGAAGAGTCACTTGATGGTTCAATTCTCACAATATCTCTCCCTCTGTCAGAACAGCAGGTAAGTAGTAACACAATACATTCATGACAATAGAGGTGCACAAGTGGGGGGCTTACAGAGGCCCAGAATCCCTTTTCTAGAGAACACATAGCAGCTTATGTTGTCTGCAAATGTATTTTCTTTTGTTTCTGAATCTTGAGATTTTTACATGCTCTAAAGCTAATTATGGATGGCTATTGGTGCTATGGCCATCGATGTTTGCCATTGGTGGCGACAGTACAAACAATCCTTGATGGCAGCATATTTAATGGATGATCATTGATGTGTTTATACTAGCGATGGTTCTTTATTTTCTTTTACTGACTGGCCCAAAGGCCAATCAGAACTGGGGGTGGGGCATCACGGGTGCCAGGGGCAGAGCTATGCTGTGTCCCTGCACCTTTGGGAAAAAAGAACCCAAAACTATTTGGTTATGCTGTGCCATCAATGGAGGAGAACCATCTGGTGCTCCCCCATCGATGGCAAAACTATTCGACATCGGTCATAAACTATTGATCATTTTGAATCATCGGTGGTCGATGGCCATCCCTAACACTGATTGCATGCATCCATGGGTGATACAGGGTCATACACATCTCTGCTGCGTTTCCCCTTAGCTGCTCACATGTAGGCTAAGCTTAGCTATGGCGTGTCTCAGACACAGCTCTTGCACCAAGGGCTGGTACGTGTGCAAGCTGATAGAGAATATGGCTATTCAACCGAGTGTACAGCTCTGCATGTGGGGTAATATGTTATGTATACAATGTAAATTGGATGCAGTATGTCAGTGTATCTCCGTATATACAGTCATTTGGTGAAGGCACAGTTTAGATCCACACTGAAAAGTGCATTAGACCCTGTATTGACTGGTTAGAGCTTTGTGAGGGAGCCAGAATGATAAAGTACACCACTGTTATTGTCCCTCATTTATATGTAAAACCCCAAATGCCATATTTAAAGATGATGCTGAGAAGACGACTATTGCCAGATCTCCGATGTGGTCTGCAAACAGAGAATCTGTATTGAGCTGCAAACTCTGATGTTGTTGCCATGGTGACAGGAAAGGAAACATCAGGATGAAGGCTTCTGTTCTCTTAGCTTTTTCTGATTCTCAGGCTAAGCCAGCAGGGCAGGTTTTCAGGATCTCTCTAAAGCATCATCTCCTCATTCCCCTTTAGTCTGCATGAGCAGGTCCCTCCTCCCCATACTTGCCTACTTATGAAACTAGTTTCAGGGAGATTATAGTTGGTAGTATAATTTTGAACATTGAGGAGGTGTGTCATGATCCATCCAAAGGGCGTGTCTAGTTCCATATATGGAGAGATTGTGAAAAGAGATTGTGAACGTGGCACCTAGAGGCGTGGGTGTGTACTGCTACATCTGAGAGGAATCTTCTAAAATGACTTATATCCAAATGTGGATGAGCCCCAAAGCAGTTAGTAAGAGATACTACACAGTTGTGCTCATAAGTTTACATACCCTAGCAGAATTTGTGATTTTCTGGCCATTTGTCAGAGAATATGAATGATGACTAACAAACTTTTCTTTCACTCATGGTTAGTGGTTGGGGGAAGCCATTTATTGTCAAACAACTGTGTTTACTCTTTTTTTTTTAAATCATAATGACAACAGAAACTACCCAAATGACCCTGATCAAAAGTTTACATACCCTGGAGATTTTGGCCGACACAAACGGGTTTGACTGGCTACTAAAGGTAACCATCCTCACCTGTGATCTGTTTGCTTGTAATCAGTGTGTTACTGCACTAACTATGTCAGGACACATAGCACTGACCCTGGGCTCCTAGAACATACAATACACAGTCTCCTGGGATGTCAGGACACACAGGCCCTTATTCTGATCGGTGCGGATATATCCGCGTGCGTTCGGCCCACCGATGTTTTGAGTCTGCGCATGTGCAGAGGCGTCTCTGCGCATGTGCGAGCGGGGCGTACGGCCAAATCCCGCATGATATGTGAACACTCCGAACAGGGGGTGGAGAGGGGCGTGAAGGGCTATTTGGGCTCATTACCATATGCATACGCCCCGCGTTTCATGGGCGTTCCCATGCAAACGCGGGGCGTACGTATGGTAATGCAGTCGTGACGCACGTGTAGGGGGCGGACATATGACATCGCCGGATGTCAGCTGCCCGCCCAGATCCCTGCTTTGGCACGGGAAAATTTCCGTGTGGTCTGAGGTTGCGGGTGCTGGTGGAGCACTCGGTCCTGCATTCGATGGTCTGCGACCATCGAATGATGGGGGAGGTTCCCTTAGATGGAGGAGGCGTATTCCATGAAAAATACACAGGCGGTCCGTTCGGCCAGCTTCTTACCTACCGCATACGGACGGAGTTGGCAATCCGTATGGAAGGCGGGGTTTCGCACGCACGGTCCTGGCCGCATAATCGGCTCTGGCCGCACCGATCAGAATTAGGGCCACAGCACTGATCCTGAGGTCCTAGAACATACAATACACTCTACTGGGATGCCATGACATAGAACACACTGTTTCATGAGGACCTAGAACATAGAACCGTACTTCTGTAAGTGATGCTTTGGTTTCTACCCCCCTTATAGAGCAGCACACTGCGTGCATACCAGAGCTGTCTGCAGAGATTCCTGGACTCCGGCACTGACAGTAAGTAGTGTCTTAGATGTTTGTTTCCACATCCAGAACTCAACGTCACTGAAGCCATTCGTAAAGGGCAGCGCATGCGCATAATAGACCACGCGCATGCCCAGTCCCCAAAACATTGGGACAGGGCCGAACTCGCTATATAGTGATTAAATCAGAATCACCCGCTTAGTAGGACCTGTTTTGCGCCTCTAATAACATTCTCAGACAAACGACCCAGGAATTCCCATACTCAGACGTTTTCTTCATGTCCAAAAGCATTCACCCCCTGATTGGTCAGTCTAGGCAGGGATCCTGGGGAAGTGGGGACTCCCCCCTCCAGAATTTACCTGCCCATGCTGAAGCCCAGGGCTGTCTCTGGTGCTGCCCCTGTGCGGTGGGCACCGGGCTGATGTTTGTGTAAAAAATAGAACAAACTATTGTGTATTGTTGTGGAGCTACAATTCCCAGCTCTGCATTCAGGGACTTGGAGAACCACAAGTCCCACCATGCGAGGTATAGTAGGGCCAGCTGGGACTTGTAGTTCCACAACAGTGCAAATAGTGGGGGGAAAAACACAGATACATACGACCAGTAAAACTTTATTACATACTGCAATCATCCACTCATACATTACCTATGGGTCCACGAGGGCCTGTCCTCTTGTCCATGTAAAATCCATTTGGGTTCCTGCGGGAAGAAATCATACTCACGCGCTGTCTTCTGTGCATCTTCGGCTCCACAGAAATGCTGTTCACACACTGCGATCTTCTGTTTACACCTGTGGCTCCACCCACAGACTGGGAGTTAGGCCCGCCCACCAGCCAATTACGATCAGGCATTGGAATTTCTCCGATCATGATTGGCTGGTGGGCGGACCTAACTCCCGTTCAACCTTTTGACTGTCGACGTAATGGCCCCTTACCCCCACCCTTAGGACAATATTGTAAATTAAAGCTTTGTGGCACAATTATATCTAAAAAGCCTCTGAATTGCAGCATTAGTACCAAGAAATGGCAGCTTTAAGGTCAAGCAAGTTCCCCCAATGGGTAGCAATTCTAAATTGTCATTACTATTCAGACCTGATTGTGTGCATCGCTCTGTATCACTCCATCTACTATCTGCGTCTCATCATACCTGTCTCTGTATCTCCCAGCAGCAGAAGCAGCAGGAATACAGGACACGTATCCCCAGGAATCAGAGGACACAATTTTGTCTGTCTGCAGCAAGCAGGAAATTGTGCATCTCAGACAGTAAGTATCAATGTGGGTAGAGGGGGAATCAAAGAACCAAGTACGTCAGACAGAAGTGACAGGTATACCCCCCGGGCCTGTGTGCAGAGTGGATAAGCTGCACTTGTATCAGCACAAAGACTTAACGTAGTTGTGGAGTCAGCAGCAAGCTAGCTGTGTAAGGGAAAAGTGCCACAAGGAGGTGAGAACAATCCAGAGTATTCCTCATACTGTATAGAACCCACGTTATTCTACTCTTCTAGTTCGGCATAGCCACAGATGTTATAATCAAGTAGAATGATATTGAACTATCTGTCTACACCACTATGTACTGGAAATGTTAACACTGGGATCAGGAATGATTGCAGCATTTGTGAATTCCCCATCAGACGCAAAGAAATCATTTGGTGCCCATCGTTCCAGTACGATCACGGCTGGCGTTTCTGCTCGCAGGTTCTTGAGGTGACGATTCTTCTCGCAGGTTCTTGAGGTGACGATTCTGCTCGCAGGTTCTTGAGGTGACGATTCTGCTCGCAGGTTCTTGAGGTGACGATTCTGCTCGCAGGTTCTTGAGGTGACGATTCTGCTCGCAGGTTTTTGAGGTGACGATTCTGCTCGCAGCTTCTTGAGGTGACGATTCTGCTCGCAGGTTTTTGAGGTGACGATTCTGCTCGCAGCTTCTTGAGGTGACGATTCTGCTCGCAGCTTCTTGAGGTGACGAGCAGAGATGTACGAAAAGTGTATTCTTCACTTACAATATTTTAGTCGGGTTTAGCCTTTTTTGCATGGCTAATCCAGGTGCTTTTCGCTACTTAAATCGTAATGGGCATCCAATCACATCAACAATTAAAGTGCTGTGATGGGCGCCCATTACTTTGGGCACCAAAATAAACCCATGTGAATCGCCCCCATAGTGTTCAAAACTGAAAATGGTGGTAGCAATCCATGCTGTGGGGTTGTGCTGTACTGCAGTTTCATAATTCAGATGTTCAAGGTGAATATCAGTAGCTCTTGCTCTGTGGATAGAGAGAAGATAACAGCCACATTGGCACATTGCACAGGACAGGAACATTGGCACATTGCATGGGACAGGAATATTGGCACATGCCAACATCAATGTGAGAGATGCTCAAAATATTGGCTAAAAATGCCAACGTTGCTCACATTTGTTATATAAATCCAAATAAAAAATGTGTAAAAAAAAAAAAAAGATTATATTTCCTATATGAGGTAACATTACTGGTCACTATGATGAATACCAATTGTCACGCCTATTTTGACAAATTCAATTGGCACTCTAAGGGTTAAAAGGCAAGATAGTAAAAGTTCCCAGACCTCTGCGACTACAGCCTTAATAAGGTTAACATTCACAAAGCGGCTGACCCCCCCCTTCCCCCACGGACACCTCTGCCTGTCAATCAGGCAAAGGCATGTGCTGTTTTGCGCTGCGATCGCAAGACCCATCCTACGCACACACAGAACCCCACCATTGGGCATAATGCTGGTTAGATTGCCCCTATATGCACTGCCGGACAGTGTAACTGGCAATAACAACGCCTTAATACAACCGGGAACCGCTGCAGTGTACTCAAGACCATTGTAGTTTGTGAGAGGAAAGAACGAGCTGCTACAGGGCTACTTGAATTGACAAAAGTTTCATAACTGTCCAACTTTTCAATACAACAAAACAGAACTTATTTTTTGCAAGTTCTCTCTGAAGAAGAGTGCACAGGTGTATGGAGATGTCAGCAGATCCCAGCAGGACATCTTCCTGCACAGTGTGGAGCGCGGATCCGCAGTACCTAATAATTAGGGAATACGTGAGTGAAGTATCAGCGAGATTGATCTGCGTTTTACCCTCGCTGTCTTTCTCCGGTTTGTTGCTTTATTGTTTTATTTAAATAAAAATATATTCTTATGAGGAAATCATGAAACACGTTGGACATTTCTGAAAACAACAGAGGGCACAGTACATAGTTAAGAATAGCAGCATCACTTCTGAATGGAAGTATATTATTAGGTCTTTAATTTGCGTAACACATTGATCTCTGAAGGCATAACCTGCTTATCATATGCCTAAAAAAAAATATTAAATAACTAAACATTAACCACAAAGTATGTGCAGCAGTCCTGCCATCCTGAAAGTGGTATAATCCCCACCAGGAGATGACTGAGTTCTTCAGCATGACTGGCGGGTTACTGGCCACGCGGGAGACTGGGTTCACCACTTAAGGCCAACTGGATTTCCACATAGGGGTACATGCAGGATTTCCTAAGAAGAGTTCCCTAATGTTTCTTTGTAGACCATGGCCCTTATTCTGGTCCGTTCACACGGGCCGTTCGTTCGCAAAGAGAGCGATGTTGGGCGCATTCTGTGCATGTGCATACTCTGGGGTGCGTACGGCCGCGGCAAACAGACAGTTCGCCAGATGCACCACCCAAGACAGCGGGCGGGGGCGGCGGGGGATAGTTGCTCCCATGGGAACGGGAGCGTGAGGTCTGACTGGCTTAGGAGGTGCCACCAGGCAGCTCTAGGCATTTGCCTGGGGCGCCGGCCACGGGGGTTGGAGCTGGTGTCCCCCCGGATGGCATGGAGGTGAGCATAAAATCCCCCCCCCCCCCCCGCCGCTGCATAGCCCATTCCCCCACCCGCCCACAGTAGCACGCCCGACAACCACACCCCCCCCCCCCCCCCGTGTCAGCCGGCCGGGCAGCCGGGTCCCCCATGGAGTGGGTCACTGGGGTGCTCCACGCCTGGTCAGGGGCACTTATGCGAGTGTCTAAAAGGCACTAATGTGAGCACTGTGTAAGGGGGATTATGTGTAATGGGCATTACGGTGTGCATCATTATGCATTATTATGTGTAAAGGGCACTATGGTGTGTGGCATAATGTGGCATAATGTGTGGCATTACAGTGTGTGTCAAAGTATAATGGGCATTACAGTGTGTGACAATGTATAATGGGCATTATGGTGTGCTCAGTGTGTCTAAGGGGCTCTACCGGGCACAGTGGGTTTAATACCGCTTTCAGATCAATATCCTGGGATTTTTATCCCGGGTCCAACCACTTCACACTAAACCCTGCTCATCCATTATACACAGGGTGACCCAGGTTTAACCCTTCTTATTAGGTTAGTCAACCCAGGTTTTTCAGTTTGATGCTTTGCACCCCCACCTAAGTTGACAACACAGCAATAACCCGGGATATAAATGTGATCTGAAAGGGGCATAAGGGGCTCTTCATGGTGCAATGTGTACAGTTGGCACTAATTCCTGTTGTAATATGAATAGTGGACATTACTGTGCGGTGTAATGTGAATAATGGACACTGCTATGTGGTGTTATGTGAATAGCAGACACTACTGTATGGTTTAATGTGAATTGGTACTATTATGTGACCACGCCCTTCTCTGCGAAGCCATGCCCTAAATTTATTTTCCTATTTTGAGCAGGGGGAGGGGCGACTTCTGTATTAGCCTGCTACCAGCAGATTCATGTTTTCAAGCCAGGCTGGAGGAGAGGGTTTACGGGCAACTAGGAATTTGCCTATGGGGCAATTTAGAGTTTTCGATTTAGTGCTAATACCCAGAAAATACAGCAAAGATTGACTAGATAAAGGCAGAACGAGATTATGACCCTGCAAAAATCCAACTTCTCAGCTCAGGATTAAAATGTGTTGATGCCACACATCTAATGCCAGTACAATATCAGGGCAGACAGGCCCCGCTGTATTGGGCAACATGCCTTTATCTTAAGCAATGCTTATGGTGAGTGTATGTGAAAGTGGTTGAGGTTACTATGGTGACATCTGGGCTTTTATCCAAAGACAGAATAGGGGAATAAAGGTTCTGCCTGATGCCTCACTGTGAAGCAACAGGTTGGAATACTTCACATCAAGCTTCCAGCATTTCAAAAGGAATAAAAAAGTATGACTCCGTTTGTCTTGTCTCATCACTTAAATAGCAGAAATCCTGATACAGTAGTTTAGCATTCCAATATAGTGAAGTTCTAACTTTATTTTCATTGGGCAAACAAAAATATAGAGGCCAATTCAGACCCAATTGTAATGGGCCGAATTTATGGTTTACGCATGCGCAAATATGCGGAAAGCCCGGGAGCGGACCGCTTTAACGTGCTTTACACCCGCCGGGTTGTTTGCTCCATGATGGGCAGGAATGGGGCTGACTTTTCATTATGAACAGCAGAAAAATCGATGGTGAACGATGCTAGTGTGGGGATATTCATGGTGGTGGGGGGGGTTGGGCGGGCGGGGCAAGCAGTGTGGGCCTGTTTGCTAGGCTGTAATCGCAGCCTAACCAATAGGTCTGAATCAGGCCGTCACAGTTATCTAAGCAGAAACCCAGTTCTCATGACCTCACCAAAAGGGGGCATGGCTTAGTGGGGATGTCGCTCCCACGATACATACCTCTCACTGCCATCACTATGGGGACATGGCCAGTCTTCTGTGAGCTGCTGGCCAAGTCCTCCGTTCCTTCTCCATGAATAGATGCACAGTAACAGCTGGACTCCTAATAGACCTCCCTAACCCCCACCGTGGGACACTGCTGCCCGCAGTGCAGTTGGGAGGTATGATATTGTAGATGGTGCAAATTGTGCTACAATATCATACCTCCCAACTGTTCTGATTTTCATGTTTTTTTTGTAAATACATGGCTGTTTGATCGTTGGTTGGCTGTTTGATTATTGTTTGGCTGTTTGATTGTTGTTTGGCTGTTTGATTGTTGTTTGGCTCTTTGATTATTGTTTGACTGATTGATTGTTGTTTAGCTGTTTGATTGTTGTTTGGCTGTTTGATTATTGTTTGGCTGATTGATTGTTGTTTAGCTGTTTGATTGTTTGGCTGTTTGATTAATGTTTGGTTGATTGATTGTTGTTTAGCTGTTTGATTGTTTGGCTGTTTGATTATTGTTTGGCTTTTTGATTATTGTTTGGCTGTTTGATTGTTGTTTAGCTGTTTGATTGTTGTTTTATAAGTATTTAAAAAGACAAAGTTGGGGGGCGTGGCCTAACGGCGTAGGTGAAAGGACGTCTCTTTACAGAGCTCCTGCTCAATACCCACTAATAGTGCATTTTGTGCCCGACCCTGAGCACCCAGAACTTGCCTACTCACTTGCCAGACTTGGGGTGACCCTCCGACTTGAGGCTCTCAGTGCTGCGGAGCCGGGGGTGGGAGAATCCCTGCCCTGCAGGTTGCGGCCTAGTGCCTCGAGTGAAGCCGCGGCCTAAATTACTTCACCCACCCAGAAGCGGAGCTCCGGGACCCGCCCGCGACGATAAACGGCAGCGTGGAGACTTCTGAGCAGCGCTAGGAGGTAAGCGAAGACCTCCCCAGCTAGAGTAAGCAGGTCTCACCTGCAGGAGATCACCCGACGGTCTGTAGCAGGCCTGGAGCTGCGGGATCTCCTCTCTCCCCCAAGTCGCGGCGGCCATCTTGGAAACGGCCGGAGGCATACAGCTTAAATACCCTAGGGACAGAGTGCCCTGAGCAGTCCCCGAAGATCGAGGGGGGCACAAAGGGAGAGCTGCTCCTGGATCCTGGGACACCATAGCTGGGCTCCCTTCTGCTAACTGCAGCGGAGGCCTGTGCAGCCCATAAGCGGGGGACCCTGCTTGCTACTGGATACCCTCACATCTAGAGCCTATCTAGACTAATAGGATACCCTAAGCTCAGCTGCAAGCACTTCCCCCTGGCTGTCATCATTCATGTAAAACTGTATGCTTCCCATGTGCCACACATATAGACCTCACTGGAAGGGTTAGGGTGCATAAATAAAGGTTATCTCACATAACAAGATTACACAAGCTCTGTGAGATCTGAGTATAAGAAGTCCCCACTATTCCTGCTATCTGAGCAGCACACCTGCAGTTTAACAGCAGGAGCTCCACCTAGTGGCCAGTGGTGTCAGTGCAGTCACCTGCACCAGAAAGACATGCCTAATAGGCACCTAACTGTGCTCAGACGCACCATCATGACCGACTAAGCCCCTGTTTCTCCTACCTCCCAAGTTTATTTCGGAATGACTTGCAAGTAATCCGCTTTGTGGAAACGCACCTATTTCCCGTGTATTATACCATCCAGCACCTCATCTGGGCTCCGCACCATGCCTCCTAAACGTAGCAAACCACCCCAGTCTATTTCCCAGATTCCTTTCTTTAAGGCTTCACCCAGTACATCTAGTTCCAAGAGCACAGATAAACCTACAGCCGTGTCTGATCCACCAGGCATTTCCCCTGTTACACCTGACACTCTACCGCCTTGTCCAGCGGGGGACTCAGACGCTCTCACAGTTGGTACCCTGAAACTTCTCTTTAAAGAATTTAAGAATGAAGTCACAGCGGAAATTCGGGCTGCGGTGCAAAACTGCCAACACGCTGTAGATGAACTGGGGGGCCGCACCGACCACCTTGAGACCAAGATGGAGGAGGTTGTCAGCTCCCACAATGGGTTAATCGACTCACATGATGCACTTGAAGCTGAGGTCAAATTACTACGGGATAAAGTGGCTGATTTAGAGGACAGGTCCCGAAGATCTAATCTTAAGCTGCGGGGCGTCCCGGACAATATCTCAAATAGCAGCCTGCATGATTACACCATGGATCTATTCAGGAAACTTCTACCCCAAGCCTCTTCTGCGGACCTTCTTATTGACAGAATACATAGACTACCTAAAGCTAGATCCGCTCCTGAGAATGCCCCTAGAGATGTGCTTATGAAAATGCATTACTATCACATCAAGGAAGCCTTACTCAAAGCAGCCAGACCATCTGCCGCAGTGTCGGACCTGCTTGGTGATCTTCAACTTTTTGGGGACTTATCTGCAGCCACGCTAATGAAAAGACGATCCTTCCACCCAATCACCTCAGCTCTTAGAAAGGCGGATATTCCGTATCGATGGGGCTTTCCTACAAAGCTGCTGGTTTCTCGAGAAGGCTCCACGGTTGTCATTCTAAACCCAGAGGAGGGCCTGAAGCTTATGGCCTCATGGAACATTTCTAAGCCCGTGCCCGGCTCTCCTTCCCCTCGCAGGCTTCAGCAGGACTGGTCTGTGGTGGGGTGAGGAACGGTTGGGTTACGTTTGTGTCCTTAATTCCGTGCTTCCAGTCGCTTTCTATCCAGAGGGCCTGCTGCTGCCATCTGCTCATAGCCCAACATCCATGCTTTTGGCACTAGGTTTGTTCCACATCAGGGCGCAGTTTTGGCTACTGGATTGACCTGCATAAGTTAGTTTGAGCTTTGTCTATATATACACATGTTCTGTATTATGTTTCTACTAACTCATATACAATTTCTCTGTTTTGTAATTACCACACGAGATTTAGTCTCTGCCCTCTTATCGGGGAATGGTACACTTGTACAAGTTTATTCCGTAGAAAGATATACGCTCACCTTTACGTTTATTTAGTTGAACTTAAAATTCTAGTAGGTTGTTTAAGGTTAGCTTGCCTTGTTTGAAGGGAAATCCTTTTTTTCCCCCCCTACAATTTGGGAGGTGGGAGAGTGGCCGCTACCCCCCACACTCTCCATATACCCAGCCGCCTGTTAGTGTAGGCTGGTTTAGATCCCAAGTGGGATCTTCTATCCCCATTTAGTTTAGTCATGTCTTGTTTTATTTATTTTATGGTCTTGTTTCTGTCCATATATATGTCCATATTTTTAATCACCACTCATATGTCAGGTTACTACTACCCTTACCTCAACGCGCTCTGTACTCTTTGCCCTTCTGTCCTAGAATATGGTTAAGGTAGCATCTTTAAATGTTAAGGGGTTGAATTCCCCCCAGAAGCGAAAATTGGCGCTGAATTATTTTAATAAACTCAAAGCCCAGATAGTCGCACTACAGGAGACACACTTCCAAAAAAATAACCCTCCCCTATTTACAGATCATAGATACCCACATTGCTTTACTGCCAATGGGCCAAACAAAAAAGCTGGAGTGGCTCTTCTCATAGCTAGGCATTGCCCTTTTGTCCTGTCCTCCCAATATGCAGACCCTGGCGGGAGATTTCTGATATTGACGGGTCACCTGGACAATGTCGAAGTGACTTTGGCCTCCTGCTACGCTCCTAACACTAAGCAAGTGTCCTTCTGCAGAAGGTTCCTGGGTGCCCTTCAGAAAAGAGCAAAAGGGGCCCTCCTCATCCTAGGGGACTTCAATATGGTTCTCGACCCCACCCTAGATAAGTCAAAACCACTACACTCCTCTAGCTATATCAGACAACGAGATTGCTCGGCTAGCTTCCGCAAGGTCCTAGCAGAGTATGATCTCTTCGACTTGTGGAGAGCAAAACACCCCTCTGAGAGGGACTACACATTCTATTCACATGTTCATCGCTCATACTCACGCATAGACTTGGCTCTGGTTGACAAATGGTCCCTGCCCTCGGTCCGTAAAGTTGATATCCTGCCAATTACCTGGTCTGATCACTCCCCTTTGGTGATCCTATGGGATGTAGCTGAACGTAAGGTTGCCCCGGGCCCTTGGAGGTTGAGCGCCTTTCTTCTGACTCAGCCAGAGGCCCAAAAAGCTATTCAAACTTCCCTAGATCTCTATGTTGACACTAACCGCAAGGAAGACACGTCCGTTTTTGTACACTGGTGTGCCTTAAAGGCCGTCCTGCGGGGTTCAGCAATACAAACAGCAGCTAGACTCAAAAGACAATACAAACAGCGATTTGCTGATGCAGAACTTGAGGCGACCAAACTGGAAGCTGCCCATAAGGCTGATCCCTCAAATAAAGCTGTATACACCAAACTCCTAGCCGCCAGGGACAAGGTTAACTCCTTTTCTCTTGCTGAGGTACAGCGCAACTTGCACCGGCTCAATCAAAAATTTTATCTGCTTGGAAATAGAGCGGGCCGTCTCCTGGCCCGTAAACTTCGAGGTCGTAGTGCGACTGAACGCATCCAAGCCATACATACCTCCAGAGGTGCCAAAGTTACAGACCCCACAGCAATAGCTGAAGCTTTCGCTGAGTACTACGCTCAACTCTATAACTTAAAAAATGACCCCAACACACCCCAACCCTCCCTATCCGACATTAATGAGTTTCTGCAAAACCAGTCCCTTCCCTCTATAGACCCGGCTGCCTGCGACCTTCTTAACACACCTTGGTCCCTAGGTGAAGTGGAGTCAGCTATAGACTCCATGCCGCTGGATAAGGCCCCTGGCCCAGACGGTTACCCTTCCAATTTTTATAGGACTTTTAAAACTAAGGTGGCCCCTATATTAGTTTCGGTTTTTAATGAAGCCTCCTCTACCACCGCTTTTCCCAAAGAAATGCTTGAGGCCCGCATTATTACTATCCCGAAACCTGGTAAACCTCCTACCAAGGTACAAAATTATCGCCCCATTGCCCTCCTTAATGTGGATATTAAACTATATGCCAAGATGATAGCCAATAGAATATCCCCCCTATTACCTAAATTAATTAACCCCGACCAAGTAGGCTTTGTACTGGGCAGACAAGCTTCGGATAATACGCGTAGAATTATTGACATTATAGAATACTGCCAGACACATAGACATCCCCTCTTGGTCCTGTCGCTCGATGCTGAAAAAGCATTTGACAGACTACACTGGGTTTACTTGAGTTCCACCTTACAACGCTTTGGCTTCTGTGGAAGGATGCTTAGCTCCATCATGGCTCTATACTCAGCCCCAGGCGCAAGAGTGTTAACGAATGGGTGTTTTTCTTCACACTTTAACATCACAAATGGTACACGTCAGGGTTGCCCGCTTTCCCCCTTGATTTTTGCTCTGGCGATTGAACCCCTGGCTGAGTCTATTCGCTCTCAGGACCTCATCCAGGGCCCAGTTATTGGGGGTATTTCACACAAGATCAGCCTATTCGCAGATGATGTCCTGTTGTGTCTTGTAGATCCGGTATCTTCTCTTCCCCACTTACATAAGATTCTGGAGGCTTACTCTAAGATTTCGTACTACAAGCTAAATACCACTAAAACAGAGGCTCTCCCACTAGACCTGTCAGATAATATGGTAGCTAGCTTGAAAGTAGAGTATAAATACGCTTGGAAAACTAAGTCGATTAAATACCTAGGTATTAATTTGGCCAGGGACTGCGATATCATAGATGCTAACTATGATCCCTTGCTACGCGCTTTCGATATCCTCACTAAAGACTGGTTGATGCAGGAGGTTTCTTGGGTAGGACGTATCGCTGCAGCAAAAATGGTACTTCTGCCCAAACTGATGTACATCTTCCGCACAATCCCTCGACCATTCCCACCTCTTATCTGCAACAAATTTGATAAGCTGCTGTCCTCTTATATATGGAAGGGGGCTAGACCTAAAATAGCAAAAACCACACTGACTATCGCTAAAGACGAGGGGGGCGTAGCATACCCTGACCTGGAGAAATACCACTCAGCTTGTATCCTGAGCCAAGCTAGAGATTGGTATACGACAGACAGCAACAAGCCCTGGGTTGCGATTGAACAAGCTCTAATGTTCCCCCTTCTCTTACCAGACTTATTGAGATTACCAACAGCAGCTACTATACCTCAGATCAATTCCTGTAGAGCGGCCCGCACAACTCTCTCGGTTTGGCACAGGTTAGTCTCTACTGACACAGACATCTGCTTACCCTCCCCACAATTATCGTTAACGTCCTTGGCGGCCCTAATTCCGGACTTAAATGTAGGTCCCTGGGTCCCCCTAGGTTTACTGTCAGTACAAGACTTCCTTGTAGATGGAAGGGTAGTGCCCTTTTCTCAACTGCAACAGCAATACCAAGTCTCGAAACGAGACTTCTACAAATATCTACAAATAAGACATTGGCTTAGTAATTTCCTGCCTAAAGCCCCGCTTAAGCTCTGCATACCTAAGGTCTTGGTGTCCTTCTTCGATTCTACAACCACAAAGGGAGGTATTTCTCGCTGGTACAGACACATGATCTCTATAGGTTCAAATAAGAGGTTCCCTTCTCAGCTTCAGTGGGAAAGGGATTTGCCAAACACTTTCTCTGAAGAGGTTTGGAGATCCATTTTCAGCTCCTGTTTCAAAGTGTCAAAGTGTGTTAACCACTCGGAGATGTATTATAAGCTGGTCCACAGAGTTTACCTTACCCCAGACCGACTCCATAGGTTTTGGCCATCGGTCTCCTCTCTGTGCTGGAGGCATTGTGGGGGGGTGGGGAACATTTTACACATCTTCTGGTCCTGTCCGGCCATAAGCTCCCTATGGAGAGAAATTTTTCTCCTTATAGCTAAAGTACTCAACCAATCTATCCCTATGAACCCCCTAGTCGCACTCTTTCACTACTACCCAGGGGTGTTGCCGGCTGGCGACAGATACCTCCTTGGCCACATCTTAATAGCGGCTAAGGCATCTATCGCCCAACTTTGGAAGTCCTCAGATCTCCCTAGTATACAAATGATTGAAAACAAAATACATAAGCACTTCCTATTCGAAACCTCAGATATAGCTTATTCCTCCAAGGCATCTTCTATTCACATTAAGTGGTTCAGATGGTCTGAATACAGGGAACGGCAAGGATATTCATGCGGACGCAGCACTTATACAGATCTGTCAGTGCTGAACTAGTTTAGCACTACCACAAGGTCGACACTCCCTAACATAACCCTAGTCTATCTGGCCGCTTAGTTTTTGGGGCTTCGACCAGCAGCTTCTGATTGTCCACCATTAGACAGAATGATATATTGCCTTAACTGGTTATACCTGACATGTTTCACAGGTGATATATACACATCTACGTTAATTTTTTTTTTCCTTGTCATATTGTAATGTACTGTATTGTATTTTATTTCATTCTATTACTCAAATGTTTATTTTATCTTTTATTTTATTTCAATTTTTTTTTTTCTTTTTCTCCCTGATATATGTATGTAATGTTCTTATGTATGTTTTGTGATCCATTCAAAACTTCAATAAAAACTTAAATATAAAAAAAAAAAAAAAAAAAGACAAAGTTGTATTTTTCTATCCTGTTGATAGCTGGAATCCGCCTGACTCTCTACTTCAGAAATACACTGCTTGCTTTCATCCATTACCATTTTGTGCACTTATTCTGTGACCTCTCAGCTCATGTTTGCCATTGTCTCTGCCCTGCAGTTAAGCTTCCTAAATATAAACTTTCTAAATTCAGTGTAATCGAAGACACACAGGCTTCCAACGATTTCAGTTATTGTGTAGCAGTGGTATAAACATTTTGTCTAAGTGATGCCGGGGAAATGAAAAAGAGAGAGGATTGTCAGATAAAGTATTAGCAAGAGTTTAGCGATATTGTAGTAAATGAAAAGGCTGGTAAAAATAATCATAACAAAAAATATTAACTCTTACCACAGCAAATGAAAAATAAATGTGCTGTCTGTGGCGCTGGACAGGAGAAAATGGTTACAGTTACATTGTCCTTGGTGGCAAAAGAAAAAATAGTTACAACATTCCTTGTGTTGTAACCAGCAGAGTATAGCTGCTGCACAGTCCCAGCTGCTACAATCATAAGAGGAATATCTGCACAGTCCCAGCTGCTACAATCATAAGAGGAATATCTGCACAGTCCCAGCTGCTACAATCATAAGACGAATAGCTGCTTTGTCCCTTCTGCTGCAATCACTAGAGCAGGCATTCCCAACCACGGTCCTCAAGGCACACCAACAGAGCAGGTTTTGTAGATATCCAGGCTTCAGCACAGATGGTTTAATCAGAATCCCTCAGATACTAATTAAGTCACCTGTGCTCAAGCCTGGATATCTACAAAACCTGCACTGTTGGTGTGCCTTGAGGACCGTGGTTGGGAATGCCTGCACTAGAGGAATAGCTGTACTGTCCCAGCTGTTGCAATCACTAGAGGAATAGATGCACTGCCCCAGCTGCTGTAATCACAAGAGGAGTAGCTGCACTGTCCAAGGTGCTGAAGCAAGCAACAAATCATGGTAACACTGTCCAAGGTGCTGATATACACAGCACCATAAAGGCGGTGTTGCCAGTGGTCTGAAACTTTATTGTATTTTTTTTATATGCATCTATCTGTCATACTAACAGTTCCATGATCCGCTAACTGTGACCTACTACTACACTATGACTACTACCAGGGGTGAAAGTTCATCTCATTGACGGAGAGGCAAGTTTGGTGCCTCCCCTCTTAAAAATAAAAGGGAACACAAATATGCTGTGTGTGTGTGTGTGTGTATGTATGTATGTTTGTATATATATATGTATAACATATGTGTTACAAAGGATTGATTCACCGCAAAGATAGACCAGTCTCTCTGCTCCATCACTAATCCCCCACAAGACTCTTGCCGCCTCAGTAGCGGATTACGTTATTAAATCCAATTAAGTAGGTTACGCCAACATGTTTCATCTCAGGACTTCCTGTCCGTGGTCTGGAGTCTGCCGATGCAGCACTGATGGATTTTATTTGGAAAGAGCTCAAGTAAATTGAGACCTAAAACGCAGGATCTTTTCTGAGCAGTACCAGTAGGGAACTGTCCTGTCTCCTAGGCCCTTATTCTGATCGGTGCGTACTTTCCCGAATTCTTTCGGATCGCGTTTTTTAGCCGTCTGCGCATGCGTGGGGAACGCCATGCGCATGTGCCATGCATGGTCTCCGTACTTGTTCTCACTAATACCGTACAGAAATGTGCACCGCAATCACTCGGCCAATATGGGCGTGTTATGGGCGTCATGCGGAATGACACAGGGGCGTAGTTTCAAAGTGGGCTAAACTGGGCGGAAACATGGGCGGACACGGGGGAGTACACTTATTTTGGTAGGCGTGCATTCGGATAGCACACCGAATGCACGCGAACAAAAAGGGAAGAAATGTGCGGTGTCCAAAAGGCTAGTATTGCTTAGCGGACACCACTCGGTCATGCGCTAGGCAATCGGAACGCCTAATCAGGACGGACGCACCTCAACCAATGTCAGCTGAACACAATACAATCACCTAATTTACTCATTACTTGTAAAATACACGCTTCTCACTGCTTCAATTGAAACCAATGCACCTTAAATGGACCATTACTAAACACACACATATATGCTGCATTTTTCACACACTTTTACACTGCAAATAATGAACACAACTTCATATTAATAATACTAATACACATGTCACTTCTGCATGTATCAATTAATCCAGACATTTGGGGGGCAAAAATAACATTTATTAAATCAACGTAGAAAATATTTTCAAAACCATCACAAAATAAATGGTACCATAACAGGACTAAACGTAAATAATATATAATAAATAGCCACAGCAGAATCATTAGGAACACATCAGGTGGCTTCACAACAAAAGTAGAGCACCAACACTTCAAGTACAGCACACAGTAATGCTAGGCCAAACAGGGGAACCAAACATGACATTTGAACCGCGGGCAAATGTGGTGACCCTCGGCACGGAATTTGACACAGGATGCTGACACACACAGCTCAATGGAAGATTTGGGAAGACATAACGGTGGAGATTAATGGGGACACAAGTTCATTTGCGGGCACGTTTGCCCCTGGCAGGCTCCTTGCCACGTGCAGCAGCTCTTCGGCCACGGCCACGCTCAGATGGTGGGTCACGTGGAGCACATGCTGGGGAGGGGGGGGATGTTCTTCCCCCTCTGGCAGCAGGGAGTGATGATGTTGGGACTGCACCAGAAACGGGTGACATTAGGACCCTATTGCTGGTAACTAGCTCCACCATAAGTTCATTATGGCGGAGGAGTTCATTTTGCCGCAGGGCTTGATCAGCCAGCACCTGCAGGCTAGCAGCAATAGCCTGCATGCTCGCAGCAATACTCTGCTGGCTGGTGGTCAAACCCTGCAGCACCTCCTCGGCCCTACGCACCCGCTCTGATGCCGACTCTCCCTGCTGCACAATATTTTCAAGCACATGCCCCCACGTGGACAATTCAGCCGTGGACATTGCCGCCTGCTGCTGCACGGGCCTGCTACTGGGGCCAGGTGGCACGGACTCCACAACCTCCTCAAGAGATTCTTGACCAAGCGGTGGGGATGCTGTTGAAAGAGAAAATACCAATTACCACACATTCCATGCAAAATTCAAAACATCTACTTATGGCCTGGCAAATAATTACCTTCAAGCGTAGAAGCCATCACTTCCGCTGGGGACTCGCTGTCTATGGTGCTCACCCCCCGGACCTCCTCCACTGCAATGCAGCACTCGGCCATCTGTTCCAGGGGGGTGAGCTGCAGCTTTGAAGGCATGGGGCCAGCCCCAGAGGTGTGGCTGTGTTCCCACCGCTGGGTCAATTTCTTCTTGAGGTTGCCTTTGAAGTCGTGCCACCTGCAATCAAAGTGTACATATTAATACATGTCACTCCTCATGTTTGCTGTAGCACCCATTGCAATCTGAAACATAGTACAACATGTGCCTACTGACACCAAACTTACATTATATTCATTTAGAAAAACAACCCTTAGAAGATACAACCACAGTCACCCTACAATAACTATCAATTCAATGTCATGGCAAACATGTCTGTGCCTCCAAGCAACGTGACCAACCATTGACCAACTCCATCTAATATTGAATGTAAACATTACTGGACTTGTACTGCTCAAATGTAACACACATGTACTTGCCTCTTCTTAACGTGCTCCGCCTCACGAACTTGTGGAGCCACCGCATTAATCTCCGCCGTTATCTCCTCCCAGATCTTCCATCTCCTTGTGTGTGTCAACTTTACCGGTGGGCACTCGATCAAATCCCGTGCCCGGGTCACCAGGATGGCAAGCTTCTGCGGTTCATATGCCATGTTTCTGGTGGTTGGTTCCTCTGTTGCCCGATTGCGACCACGGCCACGACCACTGGCACCGCCACTGGCACGGCCACGGCCACCGGTTGCTGTACTTGAAGTGCTGGCCAGGCTACTCTGTTGGGAAGCCACCTGCTGTGTTCCCAATGATTCTGCTGATGCTGAGGATGGTCCAGCTGCCGATTGGCCTGATGTTGATGGCCCATCTGGCTGCTCTGGGTTGAGGGGGACATAGGTGGTGTTGGACTTCATGCGGGCCAAGAGGTTCTGCACCACCTGTTCTTCCTCTGACTCTGAGCCAGCCATGTTTGCCACAACTGTTTGCCTTTCTAGGACAACTTTAAATACTATTTCTGTAATTGGCGTTAATCAGCTGCAACCTGCGTTCCGTACGGCCGCGTTCCGTACGGCAGCGTCAACCGTGCAGCGCATACGGCACGCCCCTTGCTGTGGATAAATATTTCTCAAAAACCTGGCAAACTGAGTAAGTCTGATTTAGTAGCTAAATGCAGATTTGAACACCAATGACAAAATAAAACTGAGGTCACACATGAAATGTATATTTGAATGTACATCTGTACTGTGCACTTGTTTGGTATGTAGTACAACTGACACTACCCATTCCATATGTAAATCCAGTCCACCACTTAGGCACAAGTAATCAGTGCTAGCATCCAAATCACATGTGAAAGCACTCCAAATTCAGGCTGGATGCTAGCTACTTTTCATTCCACCTCTGTAGTATGGGCCAGTAGAAGGTAAGTGTACACATGGCAGCATGGCCTAATTTTGGGAAAAGGTCTGCCACTATTTGCTATGTTTCTGCTGCATAGCTTTCATTATAAAATAGCTGTTTAGTACCTTGTTGAGTTAGGTGTAAGTGTCTAGTGTTTAGTACCTTGTTGAGTTAGGTGTAAGTGTCTAGTGATGCAGACTATTTCACCTGTTGCTTATACCCATGTTTGGTGAATGTTATAGATTATATATAATGTGTTTCCATCTTATTTTACACTGTCTGTTTAGGATGGGTGTGCGATGCAATGGGTTAGCCGTCTGTTCGGGCGCATACACGCTCTTAGTGTAAAAATGAACAATAAAGTTAATACCAAATATCACTCTGATCAACCAATGACAGCACATGATTGTTTGATTTGTGCCATTGCTAAGATGGCGGCCTATGGCAGAGCAGCACCTTTCTCGCCAGCGGAGCTGAGGACACTGGTCTCCGTTATGGAGACCAGGCTGGGGCGGGCGGGCCCATTTATAACGAACCGCCAGAAGCGGAATGCTTATGCGGTGGCCCGCCGCCGCATATTCGCACGTACGCAGGTGCGGCGGACCATCGCACAGCTGGAGCGGCGGTGGTCCGACTTGAGACGTCGCCAGCCGGATTTGCTCCAGCAAATCAGGGCCAGCATAGCGAGATGTGAGTGTTTATACATTAAATGGCCATTTGTACATGATTGCTTACATGACCTTATTTAAGGCAATAAGGTCACCAGCCTGATCATGAGTGAAACATGGCATACACTATATGTGTGCTACTTCCTGTTTGACACCCTGTAATGGTGATAAAATATGTCATTGTGTAGGATTAATGTTTGTGATGCTTACAATGGCCCAAATGTCACAGCATACCTGCCATGTTACAGGCTGTGTTTTGTAAAGGCCACTAAGGAGCTGTTTGGCTGTACAATTATCAGTACTTATAACCTTTGCATTTATAGGTTGATAAGGCTTAATACAAATTACCACTAATTGGCACTTTTTTGTTTTTTCCCAAACACAGCACGGGAACGAGCAAGACAGGCCCGAGAAGACTCAGAGGCCTCCCAGGCCCAGGAGGATGCGGAGGCAGTAATGGCGGAGGAGGTTGCCATTGAAGAAGGGGTGGCGGAGGAAGTGGAGGAAGAGGAAAGGGAGGAAGTGGAGGAGGAGGGGTGGGCAGCGGAGGTGGTGGCAGTGGAGGACGAGGTGGCAGAAGAGGAGGAGGTGCCACATGTGGAGTCCACAGAAGAAGAGGAGGCCTGTGAGGTGGTGCAGGCACCAGAAATTGGTATGTATAGATAAAGATTCATTATTCCTTTTGTCATCTTCTATTTGCTTTGTAGCACTGGTGATTCAATTGTTTTTTTCTATACTATAAAGTGATAAAACAAACTGGGTAGCAACAGACACACTTAGGGGTTAGATAGGGTGGCCAAACCATCCCTTTCATCCTGGACACATATTAATGACACAGGTTGTGCGGATGGCTTTCATGTCGATTTTAAGTGCCACTGAACCTGTGTAGTTAATCTGTATCCTGGAAGAAAGTGATGACTTGCTCATGTAAGGGTTACATGTCTCTGCTGCAAGCATACAATCTGTAGCCTCATATAGGTGAGTAGAGTTTACTGGTGATTGATCTTTGTAAACTAGATTCAGTATGGCATAAATGGAGTATGGACAGGCGTGGCTTAGACTGGAGTAACAAGTGGTCAGTGCCCCTGGGCCCTCCTCTAGCTAACCACCCCCTGCGGTCTGCATGTATGTTTAGCACCATAATTGTGTGTTGATTTGGTCTTAGTAATGCTTTTGAGCATGGGAGTGGGTTAGTGCTGCAGCTTCCCCTAACTGGCATTATGACAATGATTTCTGGAGCAGACCATCAGCAGGCAAGCCATGCTTGATTGCACCAATGTACTGTGCATTCCTGAGAGTTGTGTAACTACCCTGCCAGGCTCCATCATATAACAGACACTGAACTTTTTTGCAGAATTGTGATTGGTGCAGCGCGTGACATGCTTCTCAGAGCTTAGTCATGGGTGGGTTTGGATTGAGAAGGAGCAGTATGACTGTGAGGTGTTCTACAGAGTAAAGGGTATAGGGCAAAAATCAGGCTTTCCATGTAGTATGTATGCATGTATGTATAGGTGTATGTGTCATATATATAGTTATATATGTGTCTCTATATATATATATATATATATATATATATATATACATATACACACACACCTGTCACGGTGCATGTTTAAAATTTAGGTATGACTATGTTAAATGTATGCCTGAATATCATTAATCATTTTTCTATTTTGATTTGATCCACAGATGAGCCAGCACAAACAAGCACAAGAGGGTCTCCGTGGGGCCCTCTTACGGATCAGAGGCCACTTGCGGCAGGTGCTGAATGAGCTAGACAAGCTCGTTGAGGGGGACTTATAATTGGCGGTTTTTTTGAAGTTGTAAATAAAAAATGTTATGTTAATAAATTGTTTATTACAGTTCGAAGTTGTCTGTGTGTTTATTTAAAATGGGAAAGTATATGTGTAACTTGTTTAAAATATTTTAAATTCTAAAAATGTATATAGATGTATGTTAGGGTCACATGCTGTAAGGGTTAATGTGTGTAATGAATGTAGTAGGAATGTGGTTCAGTATAGATTAGCATTTAATTGATTGAAATAGATAACAATACCTTTTTAATGAGGTTGCCTAATTGCCTAAGTGGGTCATGTGATCGCTGTGTGTACTCTGTAAAAAAGTGTGGTATTTAGCGTAAATACTCCGCATCGGTGCGTACGGACAGCTTCCCGTACGTTCTGACGCTGTAAGACCGTGCTTACGCGGGAAGACCGTGCAGAATCTGTACGTGTCCACCGCACACGCACGGTTTGTATGTCGTCCGTACACACGCCCTGTTCTTAAAGAGTGAGTCCGTCCGAATGCGGAGGACTTGTGGGCGTTTCTACGGACGTTGGCCGTACGCCACCGCACAGCGTGGCGTGCGGACCGCACCGTAAGAATTCGGGAAAGTACGCACCGATCAGAATAAGGGCCCTAGTGCAGGTGTTTGCAGAGCCCCTGGGATAGAGCCGATTAAATATGAAGCAGTGCACCGCAGAGGTCATCGCAAGATCATCGGTCACACTTGGATCCGACTGTGAACCTCACAGGTGCTGCTGTACATGTAGGCGGCTTGTAGCCAGGAAGGAGGCAACTCCATAATCATAGACACATTTCTCTACCAAAATTAAAGACAACACAAAAATATATATTTACTCAATAATAGAAACAGAATTTAATGGTAGATAAGACCCACTTGGCTCATCTAGTCTGTCCATGTACATACTTGGTCAGTAGGGTTCATTTTTTATTTGGAATCCATTTAACTTACCAGTATATTTTTGGGTTGTAGGTAGAATCCGGAATACCCGGAGCACACCCAGGCAAGCATGAGGATTTCAAAGTATACAAACTCCTCTCAGTTAGGGCCATGTTGGGAATCAAATCCATGACCTCAGTGCTGTGAGGCAGTAATAACAACCATTAAACCATCCATACTGCCCAATGGGTTCAGTGATAGATTGTCCCCCACCAGCATTTTAATACTTGTAAATAGCACTATCTCCCTACCTTTTGTATTATATGTGATGCCCAGGCTGGGCTTACCCTGACGCGGACGCATCTGATGTGACCAGTCAAAAATGCCCACTGTGTGGTGGCTGTAAGATCTTCTAGCAGCATCCACTCTACAAATGAGCACCCGGCCTCTCTGCTTTCCCAGTCAAACTTCAGAAGATCTTAATAATTAATGGACAATAATTCAATCAATTTAACACAACAACAGTAAATTAAAAACTCTCCCTAGTACCAACTAAAATAAAACATAAATACCGATTACAATAAAAGGTTATTGGTGTTTATGGTGCCTTTTATTTCTGCTAATTAGAAGATGGAGGCACCTAATGCAGCCTTCATTGATTTCTTTGTAAGAGCTGGCGATATAAAACAAAGGAATGTCAGCACCTTACAGGAACTACGCTTTCAGACCTTGTGCAAGTTCTGTTTTTAAAAGGATAATTATTTTGTGACAATAAACACCCCCTTAGGTGAACAGTATAAAGATTTAACCCTTTTAATTGTTTGCAACTGAGAAATGTCTGCTGCTGAGTTAAAGTAAAAAAATAATTCTATCTCTATATTACATGTCGAACCTGGATCCTGAAGTGCTGTATTCTTTTACTTTATTATTCAACTCTTATGGGACCTGGACTTAGCCACTAGGCAGCAATCAGGATCCTAAACCAGAGTAAGGTGTATTGGAAAATCAACATTTCAGAATTTTACAGCCACTGTCCTCAGGGTACAGAAGAGAAAAAAAACGTTACTCACCTAAAAAGAAGGAAAACATGAAGGGCAGAGAGGCATAATATAATAATAATAATAATAATAATATCCTAAGAATCTCTCACTCTCTCTCTCTCTCTCTCTCTCTCTCTCTCAAAAGAAAAAAACTCTACTTGCAAATGTTTTCCAATTCTAATTATTAACTTTAAGGTGCATACGCACGGTACGATTTTATTGACCAACTTTTTTGACCAAAATATCTTTCAGTAGGAACGACGAATGATGATGCGCATACCTGCCAGTTGTTCATCAAGGTTGTTCGTCAACTGTGCATGCATCTTAATTTGGATAGCTTTCAAAAAGAGCCTATAAACTGTAGCTAGATCTTTCTTCTGTCGTCAATATCTTTTTTTCAACATCTTTCGTCCAGGACACTGGGTTCATGGGAAATGTCTTTCAACAAAATTGGTCCAAAAAATTGTACTGTACAGTGTGTATGCACCTTTAGAATAGTGCATCTGCATTTTTCCTCTTTGTGTGGCACTAAAAGTCTCAGCAGAGTAGCTCCTTACATGTAGTTAGCGTTTACAGCCTAGAACCCTCCCCTATATATATATATATATACTATATTGCAGAGTAGGAGACTGCAATTGTCCAAACAATTACAAATAATGACAACTGGGCAGTACGGATGGTGTAATGGTTAGCATTACTTCCTCACAGCACTCAGGTCAAGGGTTTGATTCCCACCATGGCCCTAAATGTTTTTGGAGTTTGTATATTCTCCCCGTACTTGCGTGGGTTTCCTCTGGGTGCTCCGATTTCGTCCCACAATCCAAAACTATACTGGTAGGGTAATTGACTCCCAACAAATTAACCCTAGAATGTCTGTGTGTGCGTGTATATGTGGTAGGGACTAATATGAATGTTCAAATATTCTCTGTAAAGCGCTGCGGAATATGTGTGCGCTATATAAGAAACTGTTAATACATAAATAATAAATATATGAATAGTTCATTACTGTGCATTTGTTAATACATTTGTTAATACACACATAGCAAAATTGATGGTAGAAATGAACCGGAGTGACATTGAGCAGTTGCACAAGAACAATGCAATGGATTACATACAGCTCTAGATAAAGGGAACTGTGATTTAGGGGATCATTCAGGTTGGTTTGCAAAAACAAACTCCGGTACTTGTTTCCTAGCACGGCGCCCATCGGGGTTGATCGCATGCCTTAAGTTAAGGTATGCAATGGACACGATTTTCTGTCAATTACCAGGCTTAATTGCCGCAATGACAAAATCACTTAGATCGCATTCCATTATAATGGCATGCGATGCGATCAATGCGATTTTACATAGGGAACAATGTAAAAAGGGCCAATGTGCCCTTTTTTTGATTGTATATGGCCCCTCATGGGTATTAAGTCTGGTTAATGGTCCCCCACTGTTGACGCCAACCCGAAGCGTGGCGAGTGCAGCGGTACGCATCCTCCGACCTTTTCATACCCCACTATCCACGTCGGCGTGGAGTTGATTTTGTAAAGTGTGGCAAGCGCAGCGAGCCACCAAGCCCGAAGCGTGGTGAGCCACCGAGCCTGAAGCGTGGCGAGCGGACGCGTATACCTGTGAAGTTATGCGCGTCCCCTCGCGGGGCTCGCCACGCTTCGGGCTCGGAGGCTCACCACGCTTCGGGCTCGGTGGCTCGCTGCGCTTGCCACACTTTATAAAATCAACTCCACGCCTACGTGGATAGTGGGGGTATGAAAAGGTCGGAAGACGCTTACCGCCGCCGCTCGCTACGCTCGCCACTCTTCGGGTTGGCATCAATAGTGGGGTGGCGTTAACAATGGGGGGGGCATTTCACCCATGAGGGAGGGTTAGCAATTAAAATTGGGTTTTTTGGGGCTTTTTACATTGGAATCAATGTAAAATGGGTCTCAGGGACCATTTTACATTGATTCCAATGTAAAAATCGCATCGCATGCGATTTGGTTGCATGCGATGCGATCGATGCGATTTTTTCAGCCGCGATCAATGCAATCAAAATCGCGGGCGCCGTGCTAGGAAACAAGTACCCAAACTCCTCCTTTAATGGTCAAAATTATGTGCACTGCAGGTGGGGCAGATGGAACACATGCAGAGAGAGTTAGATTTGGGTGGGGTTGTACTTCAAACTGAAATCTAAATTGCAGTGTAATAATAAAGCAGCCAGTATTTACTCTGCACAGAAACAAAATAATGTAACTCTCTGCAAATGTTACATCTGCCCCACCTGCAGTGCACATGGTTTTGTCCAGTAAAGAAGGAGTTTGCTTTTGCAAACCAACCTGAATCACCCCATTAGTTAGGCTCACTCTTTCTATTAACTAGGGTGAGTCGCAAAATATGCCTTTAGCTTCTAGATTATTTTTTTACTTTGTAAACTCCCTTCACCCCTATTTTATTCAATTAACACCGTACTCAAACTTAATTTACTTTCATTTTGAAGTGTCCTTTTGTTTGGATGGGTTATTTTATTATTTTTCACACATTAACAACTCTTCCTAATTAGCAATTGCAGCATATCGGTTTATGGATTGAACGCGAAGATTAATGAAAAGCAATGCTGTTTTTTTTATCCACAGTTTGAATTCAATTTTAATTAAACAATTAACCCTTTCCTTATTGCTGGGATAGGGAGGAGTAGGACATTTTCGAGCGAACATAAGTGCAAAGTTCAGGGGGGCTCAGGCTTTAAATACTGCGTTTGTCTTTTCCTTACGGCTGTTTTCTGTAAATTCACATTCCGAGGAATTCATGGTCTACTGGTCATTTTGACGTTTTCGCTTATAACTGTCCTTTTATTGTGATTTCAGTTTTTCTGGTTTATGCTACCAAAGTAGTTTGTGCCTTTCTCTGTTTATTTCACAAATGATATTTGCCCTTAGCATTTCTGTATTAGTTTGCTTCACCTATTGCCATTGTGCTTTTCCTCCCCAGTTGATGGTGACTTTGCGCACTGTTAGATTTCTTGGCGGTCTCTTTGACTGTTGGTGTAGTATATGAACCTGCCAGCATGGAGAGCCAAGTATTTTCAAGTATCCCCATTTGGTCTGCAGCGTACCTCCAAGGGTACACTTACCCCAGGTTGGGAATCACTGGCCCAGATCATCAGTACTTTGTACAAATGAAGCAGTTTCTCATTTGTATATTGTAGGATAGGCTGCTGGAGACGGGGGTCAGGGGTAGGTGCCAAGGAGATGGTTAGGGGTATTCTCATCAGATGAAAACAGGAATTTACCATTACTTGAGTGCCAGACCCAGAGGATGCCGACGCTGCACCAGGGCTCACTGTTTTGGTGACGTTCTAATCATGTTGACATTTCATCTCACATCGACTGTTCTTTTTTTGGGCGCAATATTTAACTAAACTTCAATGAATTGACTTGGCCGTATTTGTGATTATTTATACTAAAATACATTATTAGCAGATATTTTGGGGATCGCTCACAGCAACTGTGGCACTCAAAGGGTTAATATAGAAATAGCCCCAACCAGTGGCGACTCCAGATGTGGGACTGCAGCACCGTCCAAAATCAAACAGAGGAGCTACTAGCCCCCAAACGCTGCCAAACACCATTATCCGGGACTCACTGGCAGTTGGTGCGGTTCCACTACTTGAATTTTAGACTATGCTGCAGCCTCACTTTCCTACTCACCCAGAATGGCCTGGGAGGCTCTCGAAAATCACGTGGGATTGGCCACTCGGAAAAGTGGGCAAGTCGCATGCTCATTGAGGAGACGTGGACAGGGCGATAATGCCATTCACACTGAATTGCGCCAATGTAGTGCCAGTAATGTGGGTATTGTAAAGCGGTCAGTGGGGCCCTTATAATGTGATCCTTACTCCATGTCCCCTAATATGGAATAACGCCCCCCTGTTGCTCCGACCTGGCTGCTCCGAGAGGCGGAGAAAGTCGGCAGGCCCAACACGGGAGCAGCTGTAAATAGAATGACGACAGTATAATACAAGTCGCTTGTTATGATAATGTTCTCTCATTCTGCCTCGGTTGATGACCAGGCCTTGCCCAATAACAGAAAGGAAAACATATTTGTGTTTTGGTAGCAGCTTTATATCCTATGCACAACGCGATAAATCCTGATTTGTTTTGTGTTGTTTTGAATATGTTTCATGTGGTTGTGACAGGATGACGGTTTCATTCTCAGCATATTTCTTCTTTCATGCTACATTGCAATGAAAAAATGCATTAACCGAGACGCAAGCTCTAAAGTGAGCAATTAGAGGAGAGTCTGATTCTAAAATAAATAGCCCAATACAATATCGGAGGGTGGTTTGAAGAAGCGATATTTGGTTACAGCTTGCAGGATGTTACAGTGCTGTACAATCATTAATGGTTTTAAGTTTCAGAAACTTCCCACGTGCCAGGATAGAGAGCGGGATTGGATTACTATTCCCTTGTGCAACTTCCTAAGGAAACGGTTTGGATTTACAGTCTGCAGTGAGCCCTCACTGCAGAATGACGTTATCACACAGTTTGGGTCATTTCCGAACTGCAGAAGCATAAAACCACATCACAAAGATAAAGTCATACCAGCGACGGGCTGGGCCGCCGAATCGACCCTGGACCTCAGCACAGAGAAGGCTGCCGGACCTGCTAAGAGCCCAGCGGCGCTCTCTGTGCGCCGATCGGGAGGCGGAGCTTCCAAGTAATCTGCCTACCTGGCCATCGGCCCCTCTGGTATTTGCCAGAAGTGCCAGATGGCCAGTCCGGCCCTGTCCTCCAGCTGCGCCTGGTGTCACAGCAAAGGGTGTTTAGTAGCGGACCAAGATGGCAATGTGGTGTGTTTGCAGCCATCAATAGGAGTCAGGCATGAGTGCGTCTAGTTGGGCAATGAGTGCAGTAACAATATTTATATGTATGCAGAGGGATTATAGAAATGAGATATCAGGTTTGACATTGAGCATTTTCTGGGGCATATCCTGCCACTATGAGCACTTAATGAACAATGTACTCAATGTACACTGGTACAAGAGACTGGCAGGACATGGGCACGTCACAGAGATTGCACCTAGACACATTGGGGTCATTTTACTAAGATGGGAGATCTATTGAAGATGTGATGTTGCCCATAGCAACCAATCAAATACTATCTATTATCTTCTAGGAGGTGCTAAATAAATAAAGAAGTAGAATTTGGTTGCTATGGGCAACATCCCAACTTCAACAGTACTCCCATCTTAATAAATTTACCCCACTGGTGCATTAACCCCCTCCGCAATGACCCAGGTGTACCAGGTAGCTTCCCACTACAGTGATGTCAATGGCTGGGAAGACACTTGCTAGTAACAGAGCCAGATGTACACACATACACGCACACACACACACACACACACATACACGCACACACACACACACATACACGCGCGCACACATTTATTTATTAACAGACTCTTGTATAGCAGATTCCTTTGTGCTTTATTACTGGAAACAATAGTGATAACATTAAACAAAACAATTGGAAATCACTGTGAGAATCCACAACTGGGCAACAATAACAGACAGCCATAGGCCCCGCCTCCTGTCACTGCACGTCACTGCTTGGAACCAGTGGTTAGGGTCAGTGGTGCCTGCCACAGGTCTAGATTATGATGAGGAACCCTTATCACCGACAGATCCCCCCTCAGATTAGCGTGGCTTTCCATCCGCGGGTCTTCATTAGCCCCATCCCCAACTCTCTGTCTTTCCTTCCTCCTGGTACCCGCTTCCATTGGCACCTCAGAGAAGAAGGCTTTGCCTGGCACTGTAGCAGCTAGCTGGGGGAGATGTAAGAAGTGATAAGTGTGAAGAACTATATGACAGGGTTTAACTGGCCTCCAGGGGGGTGACGAGGAAACCCCCAGCAGTGTGACCCACTGTCTGGGGGCCCCTCCTCCTACTCTAAGGTCAGGTTCCAGACTATGCACTTGAATTACACATTATACATATGTAACATTATACAGCACAGGGCTACATGACAGATGTTCTACAGCGCATTGCTGTTATAAATCTGGTGCATTACCATGCATGCACTGGCAGTATTACTTATCAGTGGCCTCGGACCATGCATTCTCTAATGGTCAGCCATTGATGTATACTTATGATGTATCCAATGATCACACCAATGGCACTTACAGCAGTCCTATGACGGGGGTAGTTTCTGTGTCTGGCCATCCATGGCCTCCTATGCCTGCGGCTGTGGATCAGGCGCTGTCACTAATACGCCACCAACACTCATAATGGTGCCCACTGGGTGCACCATTATTCCAGCCACTACCAGCAGCCACTGGCCAGGAACACCAACTATATCCCTGACCCAATCACAGCACACACTCCCTCTACAGCATGCACCATGGGAGAATACAGAACAATTCCCTTATCACAAGAGGTGATTTTCACACTCAGTCAGAAGTAACCTTTTTGTGTCCTGTCCCATTACTTTGTTGGGAAACCCCCCTCTGTGTGTTTCCTGGTCTCTAATAATCTCCGGACTTGTTTCTCCATTCCCTTTATTCGACCGCCTCTTGCTCTATCTCCCAGCATCTCTCTCGTAGGAATCTCTGCCTGTCTCCTGTGGTTTAGGAATCTCTCCATCTCTCGTGGCACCTTGCTCTCACTACCGGGCCAGCTCCCAGAGACACCTGCTCTCCTGTCACTGGCAGCCTCAGCCGACATGTTATTGTGTATAATAGAGTGGCATTATAGCAGTAACTCCCCTCACACACAGACATCTGTGACAGTAAATAGATTAATTCTCTTCTTCCCATAATCCTTCCCAGAACAATCTTTGCCTTCAGTGCTATCACATGCGCCTCATCTCTGCCTTGTTGGGTATTTATGTGTTACATTTCGCAGTGTCTCAGATACCTGGTTAGCAGTGTTACATTTCGCAGTGTCTCAGATACCTGGTTAGCAGTATTACATTTCGCAGTGTCTCAGATACCTGGTTAGCAGTGTTACATTTCGCAGTGTCTCAGATACCTGGTTAGCAGTGTTACATTTCGCAGTGTCTCAGATACCTGGTTAGCAGTGTTACATTTCGCAGTGTCTCAGATACCTGGTTAGCAGTATTACATTTGAAAATGATATTGATCTACTCAGTGACATGTATTTGCTACAAAGGGGTGTTAATCCATTTGGACTCAATAAATATATATATCAAATGGTTTCTGAGAATGTAGCCTATTCCATCGCTGACAACTAGTGACGTCATTGAGACATACTGTACCCCCATATTGCTTCGTTTAGGCATTCCCAATGTGACTTGTGCCCCAATCCCGGGAGATGTACCCACAAGAGGTATGACCATATGTAGTTCTCTGTACCGTAGCCACACCCCTCTCTGTCATACGTAATCACTCTCTCTGTCATGCACACACACCCCTCTCTGTCATGCACACTCACTCTCTCTGTCATGCACACTCACCCCTCCAGTCATGCAGACACACCCATCTCTGTCATACGCAATCACTCTCTCTGTCATGCACACACACCCCTCTCTGTCATGCACACTCACTCTCTCTGTCATGCACACTCACCCCGCCAGTCATGCACACACACCCATCTCTGTCATGTGCAATCACTCTCTCTGTCATGCACACTCACCCCTCCAGTCATGCACACACACCCATTTCTGTCATGTGCAATCACTCTCTCTGTCATGCACACTCACCCCTCCAGTCATGCACACACACCCATCTCTGTCATACGCAATCACTCTCTCTGTCATGCACACTCACCCCTCCAGTCATGCACACACACCCATCTCTGTCATACGCAATCACTCTCTCTGTCATGCACACTCACCCCTCCAGTCATGCACACACACCCATCTCTGTCATACGCAATCACTCTCTCTGTCATGCACACTCACCCATCTCTGTCATGCACACTCACCCCTCCAGTCATGCACACACACCCATCTCTGTCATACGCAATCACTCTCTCTGTCATGCACACTCACCCCTCCAGTCATGCACACACACCCATCTCTGTCATGCGCAATCACTCTCTCTGTCATGCACACTCACCCCTCCAGTCATGCACACACACCCATCTCTGTCATGTGCAATCACTCTCTCTGTCATGCACACTCACCCCTCCAGTCATGCAGACACACCCATCTCTGTCATACGCAATCACTCTCTCTGTCATGTGCACTCACCCATCTCTGTCATGCACACACACCCATCTCTGTCATGTGCAATCACTCTCTCTGTCATGCACACTCACCCCTCCAGTCATGCACACACACCCATCTCTGTCATACGCAATCACTCTCTCTGTCATGCACACTCACCCCTCCAGTCATGCACACACACCCATCTCTGTCATGTGCAATCACTCTCTCTGTCATGCATACTCACCCCTCCAGTCATGCACACACACCCATCTCTGTCATACGCAATCACTCTCTCTGTCATGCACACTCACCCCTCTCTGTCATGCACACTCACCCCTCCAGTCATGCACACACACCCATTTCTGTCATGTGCAATCACTCTCTCTGTCATGCACACTCACCCCTCCAGTCATGCACACACACCCATCTCTGTCATACGCAATCACTCTCTCTGTCATGCACACTCACCCCTCCAGTCATGCACACACACCCATCTCTGTCATACGCAATCACTCTCTCTGTCATGCACACTCACCCCTCCAGTCATGCACACACACCCATCTCTGTCATACGCAATCACTCTCTCTGTCATGCACACTCACCCATCTCTGTCATGCACACTCACCCCTCCAGTCATGCACACACACCCATCTCTGTCATACGCAATCACTCTCTCTGTCATGCACACTCACCCCTCCAGTCATGCACACACACCCATCTCTGTCATGCGCAATCACTCTCTCTGTCATGCACACTCACCCCTCCAGTCATGCACACACACCCATCTCTGTCATGTGCAATCACTCTCTCTGTCATGCACACTCACCCCTCCAGTCATGCAGACACACCCATCTCTGTCATACGCAATCACTCTCTCTGTCATGTGCACTCACCCATCTCTGTCATGCACACACACCCATCTCTGTCATGTGCAATCACTCTCTCTGTCATGCACACTCACCCCTCCAGTCATGCACACACACCCATCTCTGTCATACGCAATCACTCTCTCTGTCATGCACACTCACCCCTCCAGTCATGCACACACACCCATCTCTGTCATGTGCAATCACTCTCTCTGTCATGCACACTCACCCCTCCAGTCATGCACACACCCATCTCTGTCATACGCAATCACTCTCTCTGTCATGCACACTCACCCCTCCAGTCATGCACACACACCCATCTCTGTCATACGCAATCACTCTCTCTGTCATGCGCACTCACCCATCTCTGTGATGCACACTCACCCCTCCAAGTTATACACACTTGCTCCTTTGTGCTATGCACACTCACTCTGTTATGTACACTCACCCCTCTCTGTCATGCACACTCACCATCCCTGTCATACACACTCACCCCTCTGTCATGCACACTCACCCCTGCCTGTCATGCACACTCACCCCTGCCTGTCATGCATATTGGGGACACCTGGTCATTAATCTAGAGCGAGCATAGAGTGCCAGCTATCGTTGAATATGTGTGTGTATGTGTATTGTAACCAGTCACCTGGAGGCAAGTTGGAGTTGTTGCCCCCAACCCAAATATATAGTGTGTCAACATTCACCTGTGTGTATCATCTCAGAGTCCAGCACCATTGCTTGCTGCAGCACCGGCAGGAGCCATCCTGTCCCCAATTGGAAGATGTTAGCAGGGCTCCTGGTATAGAGCCAATTAACTACAGGTGTGTCCCACATGTGGTGCTTTAAGTGCAGGTGCCCCTTCAGGGCTTGGAGCCCAGAGGCTGGAGCCTCCATTGCCTCTAGGATTATTCAGACATGGTCGCTGCTGTGTGATTTTGCAGAGCCCTGAGGTCAGATAGCCCTCGCCCCGCCAGAGTGCAATCCCGCCCTGTGCAGGCCTGCGAAATATCATTCTGATCGTCATACAGCTGCAAATCCATCCATTAAAGCAGCAATCATTTACACTGCAAAATCAAACTGGTTTTGCAGTGTAAATGATTGCCGCTTTAAAAAAACTGGAGATTCCTGACCAAATCTCTCACTTTCTGAACCTCTCATCCTATTAAATCTCACCCATAATTTTTTCGGTTTGGCGTTGCACATGCATACTGCAATCCGTACGCAGGTACAGTCATCAAAGATCGCCGTGCAAATTCCGCACAATAGTGATCTGATCTGAATCACCCCCTCAGCACGATGCTGGGCCTGTGAAGCCGCTGAGCAGCTGGGGTGCCTGCCTTTCCTCACAACTAGAGTAGACAGAGAGGCAGCAGCACTGTGATCACACAAGGCATATGCAGCCATCAGCAGTGTGTTACAGAATAAGCCTGACAGCGCGTTATCACCACCGCAGCGCCGTGACTCCGCTGCAGACGTTTTCAGACACTCAAAAATATAAGCGAGCCCAGGAGGTTAATAAAAATCTGGGATAAACAAGAAAACACGCAGTTTACAGTAAGTCGGTGGGGAGAGTTCAGCAGTAGAACTCGCATATGTTTTTTAAGGATCTAGGTCTCAGTGACATGATGAAAAATTGCAGCGCTGAAATGTATTGTGTATAAAGTGGGCCCATTATCTGCGCACAGCGGAGCTAGACAGTGTGCAGGCTCAGTAATCATTCAGATCGTCCATTGTATTTCTTCCCAGGCTGATTTATTATTATTATTATTTATTAACCGTTATTTATATAGCGCACACATTGGCCCTCTGGTTGAGGTTCGCAAACTTCTGGTTGATTCGCAAAGTAGCAATTTTTTGCTGCTTTGCGAGACAAATAACGCCTACCACATGAACGCTACACATCCATTCGCAGCTGTGCAAATATGTCCGAAACCCATGGTAACAGGCGCACCATCTAATGATTTTTACATTGGGCACCAGTTATCGCAAGCGCCGCATAGCCCAGGACTAACTCGGTTCTAGTGCGATGAATACAGACATATCCTGTCTGAAGCTGCCTGTATACACCCTCCCCTAAAACACTCCGGCACGCCCGCGTTTTCCCTGACACTGCCACTCCCAGAGGCCTACTTCCTATCAATCACCATGCGGATGGCGTGCGTAGAGATATAGTTGCAGGCTTTCGTAACAGGATGGCCTCACACATGTGTACTACTGTATGCAAGCGCAGGATATCGATAGTCGGCCACTGTGCGAACCCACATGCCGTACAGTTATGTCTAAATTGGCTCCTAAGACACTAAATAAAAATACTGTAAGCTCGGAGTGCCCCAGTCACCTCAGGCGTCCTGCGCTGCATGGCGTACGGACAACCATATTATTTATTTATTAACAGTTTCTAATATAGCGCATATATATATTCTACGGCGCTTTACAGAGAATATTATTACCAGTTATTTATATATAGTGCACACATATTCCATATGGCTGTACAGAGACTATTATTACCAGTTACTTATATAGCGCACACATATTCCGCAGCGCTTTACAGAGAATTTGAACATTCACATCAGTCCCTGCCCCAGTGGAGCTTACAATCTATATTCCCTACCTCATGTACACGCGAATTTTGTTTGGAGCTAATTAACCTACCACTATATTTTTGGATTGTGGGAGGAAACCGGAATACCCGGAGTAAACCCACGCAAGTACGGGGAGAATATACAAACTCCGCACAGTTAGAGCCATGGTGGGAATAGAACCCATGACCTCAGCGCTGTGAAGCAGTAATGCTAACCATTACACCATCCGTACTGCCCAAATAATAATATAATAATATATTGTACCATACTGTAGAATTGTTGTGAATGATTATTATTTGTTGTTTTGTTTGTGCAGAGACTGCGTGCGACTTTTGGGGGAAGATGCATTCTGGGAGATTTATAATTACCTGAAGCAAGTCTACATGCAGCAGGATGCAGAGATGCTGGTTGCGGAGGAGACAACTCTCTGTGAGCCCGAGCTGATGAAGATGTATCCTCAGCACTGCTATAAAGTCCAGCAGCTGCTGTTCTTGGAAGAACGGATGGAAGAGGAGTCGCTGGATCCTCATTTTACTTGGCTATAATAACTCTATAATCCTTTTCTGCCACGTTTCTGACTTCTGTACAGTGACAGACTAAAAGACGGAGACAAGCAGCCAACCATGTATAAGTGCAGAGGTGGATACTGGACTTAGGGGTTCCCTGCCCTTCCTCATACATATTAATGATAAAGATAAGACCTATAAGTATTGTCAGCAATGTTACTGGATTACGGCTATTTTACACCCATAACGTTGAATAAATAAGGGATAGAAAATAGATTGGAAGCAAGTGAGTTCCCAGAGGTGTGCTCGCTATAACTCAGCACAGTTTTGGGAACATGTATGAGAGAGACAGACATGGACCTTATTCCGATTCAGATGCAACGCTTGCAGATCAGAGACACCTCTATGGTGTCTCTGATCTGCGAACACCTTGTGATGGATGCAGGCGGGCAACTGATGTCAGCTTCCCGCCCCAAAAAACCTGCATCACGAGCGGTTACCATGGGAACATCCAGCAATAAGGGACAATATTTTGGTTACATGGTTTTAGCAGTAGCGGGGGGGGCTGATTAATGGCCGCATACCAGTTTGTGTTTAGGACAGGCATGGCAAAACTATGGCCCTTAGCTGTTGTGAAACTACAAGTCCCATCATGCCTTGTAACAGTTGTGTTATTAGCGAATGCTAAAACTATGCATGTTGGGATGTGTAGTTTCACAACAGCTGGAGGGTCACAGTTTGGCCATGCCTGGTTTAGGGTGTTCTCATTCAGGGCGGGATGTACTAAGCATCCCATATGCAATGCAATACATCCCGTTACTTATTGGGTACATACAGTCAGGGCCGGTGCTAGGGTGTTTGGCGCCTACCTGCAAACTATAAATTTGCGCCCTCTCTACCATAGCTAATAAAAGGACAGAGCAAGCTGAAGGAGTGCACCAGAAAAAGGATGTGTTCTCACAAGGAAAGGTTTTGCCCACAGAATAGTAGCTCCAATTCAAATGATGCCAAACAGTACTGTACCACAATTTTATTTACGTTAAAACACACAGTATTTCCCCTTATTCACATTATGTCTTGCGGTAATGCCCCTTACGGTGTCATACAGTAGTGCCTAATTTACATTACAACACACAGTAGTACACATGTATAACACACTGTAGTGCAATTTATATACAATATCCACTGTAGTGTTAGTTATAAACAATGTCTACAGTAGTGCCCTTATACCGGACATAAGTCTAGTGCCTCTTATACACAAATAGCACATAGTAGTTGTGCCGCTTATACCCAAAATGCCCACAGTAGTAGTAGTAATGTTTATACAAATAATGTCCACAGCAGTGTCCCATAATGTCTACAGTAGAAGTGCAAGTTCTACACATCTATAGTAGTAGTGTCATTTATATACACATAATGCCCAAATCAGTAGTGGCCCTTACACATAATGCCCACACTAGTAGTGCCCCTACAGAATAAAGCCTGTCACTGCTGCCTGTTTATCACACAGGTGCCACAGGGAGGAAAGAGAAGGTAGGAGAGGGGGGGTTTCCAAATCCTCAATCACAAAACAAAGAAACATAAAAGAAAAAAACTACTGGGTCCCTGGGGGCATGTCCTTAAGATGACAGGGGCGATCAGGCAGACTGGGATAGGGACGTTGGCACACAGATAGCCGCCGACACGCACACACATATAAATGGTAACACACAGACAGCTGCTTACAAAAACATGGATGCTAACATGTTTTCTGACATACAAACTCTGACTCACACACATAGATGTATGTGGAGACTGACACACAGACAGCTCCTGTCACACTTGCACACAGAAGCTGACAAGCAGATAGCCATTGACACACATGGACGCAGGAGCAGCTGGACTCTAACACACAGAAATGCAGACATATGCTTACACTGACATGTACACGCTGACACACAGACATTGATACATGGATGCTGTGACACAGGCATTGAGAAATGCACACTGGCATACAAACATGAACACACACAGAAACACAGATGCTGACACACAGGCAGACACTGACAAGCTGACACAGATGCTGATTCCCAAACAGATGCTGAAAAGCTGATACATTGATTATGATGCACAGACACAATGACGTTGACACACAGACACACTGATGCTGATACAATGCTATACCCTGACACATGGATGCTGGCACACAGACAGGAACAGACACACAGACACAAGGATGCTGACGCAGTCAAATGGATGCCGACACAGACCCACAGCTGCCACTGGGTGGGAGAAAGGTAGCTGCCGAGTAGTGGGATAGAGGGAGAAGGGGAGAGAGACAACACAGCCGGGTTGAAGACCACGGCAGCCAGGTTGAAAATCACAAGAATGGGGGCACAGGGGTGGCAGGGAGAGAGGTAGAGAACACAAGGGGGCGTCAATGGTGTGAGATTAGGAAGTTGGGGTGCAACAGATAGCAGAATAATGCAGGATATATACAGTGAATAAGTGTATGTATCTATATAATATAAAAAGATACACACACACACACACACATACATACACATACAGTACATATATACACATACAATACATACACATAAAAAAAAATTAAATGGACACACTTTTGAATTGAAGCTTACTGTAGAAGACCAGCAGGATGCTAGAGGGTTAAGTCTTTCTGTGGTCATTGTCGGGCTCCCTGTGCAGCAGCAGCTTGTAGAGAGGGGGAGGGCTTGTAAACGGAGTGTAGGGGGAAGAGTTCCGTTCCGTGCTTAGTAGCAGGAGATGAAACTCAGCAGCAGGGAGAGGATGCAGAAATAATTGCCAACCTGTGCGGACGGGCATGGGAGGCACTCGTTGCTGGGAGGGACAGATCAGCTAAAGCTTCCGGCGCGCACACCGACAGCAACAGACAGCACTCCGCAGAGATGATATAGCTAGGAGGATGCAGCACGGGAGCGCCTCTCCTGCCCGGCGCCTCCCTGCACTGCATCCTCTGCTGAGCGGCTAGCGCCGGCTCTGCATACAGTACCAGCATACTAATGTCAGTTTGTACCTAGAAATGTAATTAATAAGAGCAGCCCTGTGTGGTGGAAAGACTTCTGAGTCCTTCTGTGCCTGTGAGTCATTCTGTGCCTGCGAGTGACACAGCAGCCGTGGGGGCTCTGGGAGGGGACCAATTGGATCCCTCTCAGAATGAAATGCGAAAACAATCCTAAAGGCTTCTGTTGGCTAATGCCACACAAAGATGGCATTTCCCGCCAGAATGCGGCTAAAACTCCCAAAATTGGATTTTTTGGGGGGTTTTGTTGCATTTTAAGCTTTAGTACATCGCACTCTAAAAAAAAAAAAGGACACATACTAATATTAGCAGTATTGGGATATTGGAGCGTGCTAAAATTTTGTACCTCCCAAGATAGTTAAACAATAATGATAAAATATCAATCCATCTGTCAAACAACAGAGTGTATTTTCAATAAAGCTTCAGAGTCCGTTGTAAGACGTCGTGATTTATTAAAGCAGATATCTAACGCGTTTCGTCAACACAACTTCATCAGGGGCATTTGACTGGGAATGGAAAAGAAAATGGTACAGACAGTAAATCTAATTACAATGGTGATGATTAAAAAAATAAAAAAAGACATGGTACATACCAACTATGCGGATCTTTAGCACAAGATCCTGAAAGGAATTTTATGTGGTATATATAATATAACCTGGAAAAACATATACGTGTATACATATATTCTAATTAAAAAGTTTTCCATAACTAGGAGGAGAGCAAGGTTGTTATTTAGCCAATATTGATATTAATTCTTTTACATACCATATTTGGAATATTGTCATTAGAAAGGATGTGCCGAAGAATTTTATGTGGTCACAGTGGGACTCACTTCTAGATCCTAGAGGGGTGGTTATTATAGGAAGACCAATAACCTATAAAAAAAAAATATATATATATATATATATATATATATACTTGAGAGCAGTATACGTAATAGTGAGTTTAAATATATAATATTATGACTTCAAGATCATTGGCAGAAAATAAACCAAAAAAAGGGGGGCAAACACTGCACCCAGATAATTTTGCAACAGAACATAGACTAAAAGGGGGGGTCTCAATATTATATTAATATAAAAATAAATTGAGAGAATGATATCACAATAAAAAAAACGTATAATAATATAATTACAACAATATAAATTGAGGCATTTACAGATAATTTATCACCTCCACAAAGACTCAATCATGAAACCATGTCCCTGTTCTACGATGTAACGGCCCTTTTTCTGGGGACGCGCAGGGGTTCCTGAATTCATGCATGAGAATGTCGGGAGGTGTGGCTACACAGTGGCCCTAATTGGCCGCATTTAGAGAATGTTTTATTGGTTATGGCAGAGGTTCCCAAACTCTGCCGTTACAGTCCAGGTTTTAAGAATATCCACGCTTGGGCACAGGTGACTTAATCAGTACCGATTTGATTCAACCACCTGAACTCCAGCAAGGATATCCCTACAACCTGGACTGTACGGGATATTGTGGGTTATGGGGGTTATTTTGGAGCCAGTTATGTGCTGGTGGTGCAGTTATTGCAGCGTGTGTGACAATTGCCTATAATAAATAAATCCCAGCATGCATCTGTCCATATGCACCAAGAGGCAGAACATCTGTACACAGCCGGCATTTGTAAATACAGCAGAAAACGAATCACAATCTCATTTCCCTTCATCTCGGCTGGAGTTCTCCTTTCCCATTAAACAGAAGAGGATTAGTCATCAGCTATCGCTCAGTCTGAGGGTCCAAGGGTCCATATCATCCTGTAATTCCTACACAAAGAAGGAAAAAATGAAAATTTTCACCTACTTTTATAGAAATGAAGTGTCAGGGCCACTCATTATGCATGTAACGCAGATATATTACTGCTATCTTCTGATTACAATTCTCCACCTAATAATTTCCACGGTCTCCATAGTAAATTAAGGGGATGTAGAAATTATATGATTTCAAAAATGTTTTTTTATTTTTTGGGGGAACTTGACAGTGGGACTGTACCCCATCCAGAGATAGTGTGAGGCATCTAATAGTCTTCATGGCCTGTGTCCTCCCCAACTGTGTCCTCCCTGCCTGTGGCAGAAGATGCGGGGAGGAAATGGGGAAACCGGGCAGAGAATGCAGGGAGGGAGGAAGAACAGGGGTCAGTGGGTGAGGAGGGAGAGAGGACAAAGGTCACAGAATGTGAGGAGGTGGAGGGGGCATCGGTCAGAGCATTTGCAGGAGAAGATACACGAGAGCATTCAGGGAAGAAAGGGAGAACACCGGTCAGGACAGGGGGGCACAGGTGAGTTGTAGCCGGTAGCGAGAGAGATGCTGTGAGGGAATGACTATTAGACTGAGATATTCAGGGCCCGTTAATAAATTCTGTCACAAAGGCCACTATACAGTAGATTTCAAAATAAGTTTTATCACCCATTTACTAAGAATATACAATTATGACAGTATATGGACCCTCTTGGTTTATTATCTTGTAAAAATAGAGAACACTTTACCTGTCAGCCTCTACTCTTATCTCCCTATAACTCCATTGCAGCAACATAACCCCCCCCCCCCCACACACACACACACACACACACACACACAGCCTGACCCTAACCCACCCAGATTGGGCCTAACCCCTTTTCCCTGAGGCATAATAAATTTGGGGGCGTGGCCTAAGTGTGGCAGGTGTGGGCACCTCCCACATTTAGACCACGCCCCCAAAATGTTTAGGGGAGGGTGTATGAAAACTCTAAAAACTGTAATCTCAGCAGCAGAACACACCTGCAGCATGTGCTGTGCTGACAGCAGGCTCAGCATGACCTCACGCTGTCAATGAGACACTCATGCTGAGCCTGCTGTCAGCACAGCACATGCTGTAGAAGTGTGTGCTGCTGTTGCTACCTGGGAGGGAAGGGAGGGGTCAGACCAGCAGGCCTAGGCCCGGGTAATTAGTACCCGCTCTCCCCCCCCCCCCCCCTCGGCTGCCCTGCCTAAACCTAACCTCCCCGCCACACAGCATAATCCTAAACGTAAACCCCCCCTCCTTCCTTGGCCTGACCTTAACCCTTTCAGTGCCAACGTTACTGTGAGAGATGTGCAAAATATCCGCTAAAAATGCCGGCCTTGTTTATATTTAATAAACTTCAATGAATTGACTTCAGACTTCAGATGATTTTGCCGTCAATAACCAAAGTGCTTCATATTCCCTGACTGCGGCCCAGGGTCATATTCCCCGACTGCGGCCCAGGGTTATATTCCCCGACTGCGGCCCAGGGTCATATTCCCCTACTGCGGCCCAGGGTCATATTCCCCGACTGCGGCCCAGGGTCATATTCCCCGACTGCGGCCCAGGGTCATATTCCCCGACTGCGGCCCAGGGTCATGTTCCCCGACTGCGGCCCAGGGTCATGTTCCCCGACTGCGGCCCAGGGTCATATTCCCCGACTGCGGCCCAGGGTCATATTCCCCGACTGCGGCCCAGGGTCATATTCCCCGACTGCAGCCCAGGGTCATATTCCCCGACTGCGGCCCAGGGTCATATTCCCCGACTGCGGCCCAGGGTCATATTCCCGGACTACGGCCCAGGGTCATATTCCCCGACTGCGGCCCAGGGTCATATTCCCCGACTGCGGCCCAGAGTCATATTCCCCGACTGCGGCCCAGGGTCATATTCCCCGACTGCGGCCCAGGGTCATATTCCCCGGCTGCGGCCCAGGGTCATATTCCCCGGCTGCGGGCCAGGGTCATATTCCCCGTCTGCGGCCCAGGGTCATATTCCCGGACTATGGCCCAGGGTCATATTTCCCGACTGCAGCCCAGGGTCATATTCCCCGACTGCGGCCCTGGCATTTTTAGCGGATATTTTGCACGTCTCTCACAGCAATGGTGGCGCTCGAAGGGTTAATCAGCCCACACTCACGTTCAGGATCCCGGATGGCGGTATTCCGGCATCAGTATCCTGATCTCTTCGAAGTTCTGGCGCCGGGGTAGAACCAGTCTTTGTTTGACCACAGAGATCTAAATTAAATCTCACATTCTTCGTGTACTGAGGACTGCAGTAAGGAACACACAACACAGTAATAAGGATCTAATCTGCCAATATCAGTGTCATTCCTGCTTTCCCTGACTCCGGCTTACTCATCTCACAATGGTTTTCTGATATCTGTGACTGAGGAGGCTGCTGTATTAATGGAGGCAAAGCCTCCTCGTACGCCTCAGAAATGCTTTTCAGTTGCAAATATAGAGGGGTCTATTCATGCACCATCTGATCTGTGTCAGCGAGGATTTGCTCAGAGCATTTAATACATCTCTCATACTGGGCCAGATTCTTTAAGCTTCAAAAGTTATAAAATAGAGAGTGATAAACAGCCAGCCAATCCGCTCCTGCCTGACATTTTTCAAACACAGCCTGTGACATGGCAGGTAGGAGCTGATTGGCTGGCTGTGTATCCCTCTGTATTTATCACTTTTGAAACTCAGAGAATCTGGCCCACTGTATGATCCGCTTACTCCCTATTTGCCGGTTAATGTCAGGGATCCCACAAAAAGCAAGGTGTGAATTAAAAGCACAGGGAACCAGAGCTAGAATCCCGAAGGTTTCATTGAGATCACTGTATGTCACTGAGATCACAATGAGATGTACGCAGCGTATTCTGGGTTTGGTTCCGATTTCAATGTCCAGTTTTGGTTTTGTAAATCCATCCTTAAGTGCTTTGGTGTTTTAGATTTGAATTTGTATCTAAAATTGTGTCATTTTTGCAATGCAGAAACCGAACTGCAGGAAGATCTGAACTCGGACTCGGATTAGATCACATCTCGAGTAGAGACTTCACCTAGCATTCAGTGCTAGGTGATTGCCCTGCGTGTCTGTCCTGCCTGTGTACCAAACCGATTAATCTGCTATGTTCCCTTTTGAATATAAGACTGGTGAGCAACTTAGAGAAAGATATATGGTATAGTTGCTTACTGAATGTTGTCATATTTTAAGAAGTGTTCTTGCAATTTTATGTCACAAGTTGGCCATTACCAGGCCTGTAGCATGACAATATTCCTCCCTAACCCCAACATATGACATCAGGAAGAGAGGGCCTGAGCCGGGGTGGAGCATGGTCACCATTGGTGGCTACCATTGACATGGAAACCCTTGATGATTTCACCCACTGATGGACATCTGTCCTCTATGATCTGGATGGGCTACAGGCCAATCAGAACCAGTGGGTGGGGCTTTTTAGTGCATCGTGGTGGCCATTGGCTCACTGACCCAGAAATAAGAGATAAAAAACATTGTTTAACTCTGTACCCTTGATAGTAGAGAACCATTGGTTCTCCAATCTCGATGGCAAAACTATCTATCAACCATCGATGTTTTGCAGTCATTGATGGTCATCTCTAATAAGGACACTCCTGATGGCTCTCTAGGCTTTAAGGTGCCATTCCCAGCAGCCGGCAAGACAAATGCTAGTAGTGCCATGAAGGAGCGATGGTGCTGCCGCCTAGGTCTTTGCAACATAACCAGTATGTGTGAGGAAGGTCAGATACACAGCACATGCTGGCTGGAAACACTTGCTGGACGCAGGCTGGGGACTATGTCTTGTGGCAGATGCTTATCCCCAAAGGGTACATTGTGTGAAGCTAGAAATGATCCAGCTCATCAGAGCTACAGGGCTTTACCTCTCAGTATAAATAGCAGCTGTATACGGATCCCACATAGCACATTATTATTACAGCCATATGTTACCAGTGGTGGGAGAAAAACAGGCCTAGTGCAATGAGGGGAGCCCTGGAGCAAGAATACTGTATATATCTCCAGGACTCAGGGGTAGATGGATGAAGCAGCGATAAGGGAGGAGACATGAGCCAGAGGAGGAGTGGTCCATGGCAACCAATCAGCACCAAAGCAACATCTATCATTTGCATAATATGAATTATACGGGATACGGTTGTATTGTCGACCCGACTTAGGTCGACACCGTTGGGCCGACAGGTAACAAGGTCGACAGGGTTCTAGGTCGACATGGATGAAGGTCGACATGGGTCTAGGTCGACAAATGCGTTTTATGTAGACAAATGCGTTAGATTGACATGGGTTTGGTCGACAGGTAGCGAGGTCGACATGGGTTTTTTCACTGTTTTTTGTGCCGACAATTTCATGCCTTACCATCCACTATGGCGTGGTGGGAGAATAAAATAGTGTGCCCAAAGCATTGCGAGTGAAGCAAATGATGCGAGGGGCTGTGGGTGACTTCCAGCTGTGTCCATGTCAACTGTGTTGACATTCGGGTCAAAAACAGTGATAAAACCCTGTCGACCTAACCCATGTTGACCTAACGCATTCGGGTCGGGTCGACAATACGATCCACACCCAAATTATTCAGAGCAGCTGATTGGTTGCCATGGGCCTCTTCTCCCTTATGACTGCTTCATACATTTACCCCTCAGTTACTAAACTTTTATTAAAGTACAATAAATACACAGACCCAATGCAGCCAATCAGCATGTAGCTTTTATAAGTCTATTGACTATCTTGGGTTCAAGACACTGAAAGCAACCATCTGATTTGTTGCTACTTTATTGGTACTTCAAAGGCAGTATGTTGTATGTACATTGGGGGTAATTCAGGCCTGATCAATGCTGTGCAAATTCGTACAGAGGCCGATTAATTAATGTGATATATGTATGCATACATTAAATTGCTTATTTGAATGAGACTGGACTCTGTTAAAAGGTAAATACCCCTCCAGGATGGAGGGAATGGACTATCCCAGCCAAACTGTGCTTTTTGCATTTTGTTAAATAAAGTTGTAGAACAGAGAAAGAAACCAGGAAGTTGCTGAGCATGAGGAGAGCAGAGAACAGGAGCTATTGGAACAGCAGGTTATACTGGGATCTCATGTAAGTTTGTGTAAATGGACACTTTATGTAGCTAGGCAAACAGAATTCATCTTCAAGTGATCCTCTCCCAAATCTAACCAGCCACACCAAGAAAGACTGTCATGTTGATAGACTGTATTGAATAACTCCAGAATTGCTCAGTGGCAGAGGATGGAAGTATCATTGGCCCATGTGGTTACAGCTTATAGAAGATGCAGCTGAGTTAACCAATATCCTACTGCATTGGTTTGTTTTTAATCTCTTAAAGTTGGATCCTCTTGAACAAAAGACTACTGCAGGAAAGACATTTAATATCTCACTAATTATGGCCAAAACCAAGTGGATTACAAATATTCAGTACAAGTTTATAGCAGGGTTGCCAACTTTTGAAAGCTCCTCTCCGGGAGAAGCCCGGAGAGGAGACTTTCAGCAGGAATTCGGAGGGCGGGGCTTAAACGTGACATCATGAAGCCCCGCCCCATGAAGGAATGTGACTTAATTTGACTATCTCCGTGGAGGGGGCGGGGCTAAATGGCACGATTATGACACTTTAGCCCCGCCCCCTCCCCGGAGATCTGCAGATTAGGTCATTCAAACTCCACGGTCGGGGGGAGGGGGAGCCGCAATCATGGGGGGGGAGCAGGGGTCCCCCAGAATCCGGGAGGGTTGCCCACCTTTCCGGGGGCGCGGGAGGGTGACCCGATTTTCGAGACCCTCCCGGCCATTCCGGGAGGGTAGGCAACCCTGGTTTATAGTCCAAAGCAGGAACTGACCCTTTGGGATCTCTGTGATAAACTCTAGACTTGTAAGGGGTGACTGAACTTTCCTCTCCAAGGATTCTATAAGAACTAACAGTGATATCATCCAGGTACAACCAGTGCAGTATAAAATATGTATTATTGCGCAATAATAATTCTCTGTTTATTCTTATGCATGCAATGACATTTCTCTGGTTATCTTTGTCTATGCAATAATAATCTGTGTTGTTTTGATTTATGTGAATATGATGCCCAAGGTTATATTCAGTTGAGAATACCTCCTTGACAGTAGTGCAGTTAACAGTAGCAAGAAGTGAACGGCATTGATTATTTGTTTAACCCCTGTTTTGGAAGAAAAGGGGACGTAGCGATCCCTGTGATCGTAGTTAGATAGCAGATGTGGTACATTATTCAACTGTCATTGTGTATCAATTACTGATATTTAAACAATTGGTTGTTTAGCATGGTGGAAATAAAGTGTTAACCCTTTTGAGCAATATCCAGTTTCCCGCCTTCAACTCTTCCCCAAGAAGAAGAAGCAGCAGCCTCCAAGTGGCAACACCGGTAAGAGAGCACAACTAGCGTACACCTGTGGTTATCACATGATGAACTACGCATGTGTATGGGCCTCAATGCGCAAGCTAGCGAAGAAATCCTGCAACTTTTTTCCTTTGCTAGCCGATCTCAAGGTGATTGGCGGGAAGTAGGCGTGTGGGGGTGGTAACTGGCCATCAGGCATGTCCAAGTGTCTTAGGGGGGGGGGGGGGGGGTGTGATGTCAGCACCAGCCCGGCTGTGCCTGTATTCATAACAGCCACTAAGTAGGTCCTGGGCTACGTGGCGCTTGGGATGAAGTGGCCATTGCAAGCCTGAAGTGGCGTGAGTAAAAATCCTTCGATGGTGAGCTGCTTGCGAGGGGATTTTGACATTTTTGCTAGATTAACCCTAGAATATGTGTGTGTACCTGTATAATTGGTACGGTGTACCTGTATAGTTGGTATGGTGTACCTGTATAATTGGTACGGTGTACCTGTATAATTAGTGTGGTGTACCTGTATAATTGCTACGGTGTATCTGTATAATTGGTACGGTGTACCTGTATAATTGCTACGGTGTACCTGTATAATTGCTACGGTGTTCCTGTATAATTGGTACGGTGTTCCTGTATAATTGGTACGGTGTTCCTGTATAATTGGTACGGTGTTCCTGTATAATTGGTACGGTGTACCTGTATAATTAGTGTGGTGTACCTGTATAATTGCTACGGTGTACCTGTATAATTGGTATGGTGTTCATGTATAATTGCTACGGTGTTCCTGTATAATTGGTACGGTGTTCCTGTATAATTGGTACGGTGTTCCTGTATAATTGGTACGGTGTACCTGTATAATTGGTATGGTGTACCTGTATAATTGGTACGGTGTTCCTGTATAATTAGTGTGTTGTTCCTGTATAATTGGTACGGTGTTCCTGTTTAAGTGGTACGGTGTACCTGTATAATTGGTACGGTGTACCTGTATAATTGGTACGGTGTACCTGTATAATTGGTACGGTGTCCCTGTATAATTAGTGTGGTGTTCCTGTTTAAGTGGTAATGTGTACCTGTATAATTAGTGTGGTGTTCCTGTATAATTGGTACGGTGTTCCTGTATAATTGGTACGGTGTTCCTGTATAATTGGTACGGTGTTCCTGTATAATTGGTACGGTGTACCTGTATAATTAGTGTGGTGTACCTGTATAATTGCTACGGTGTACCTGTATAATTGGTACGGTGTTCCTGTATAATTGCTACAGTGTTCCTGTATAATTGGTACGGTGTTCCTGTATAATTGGTACGGTGTTCCTGTATAATTGGTACGGTGTTCCTGTATAATTGGTACGGTGTTCCTGTATAATTGGTACGGTGTACCTGTATAATTAGTGTGGTGTACCTGTATAATTGCTACGGTGTACCTGTATAATTGGTATGGTGTTCCTGTATAATTGCTACGGTGTTCCTGTATAATTGGTACGGTGTTCCTGTATAATTGGTACGGTGTTCCTGTATAATTGGTACGGTGTTCCTGTATAATTGGTACGGTGTACCTGTATAATTAGTGTGGTGTACCTGTATAATTGCTACGGTGTACCTGTATAATTGGTATGGTGTTCCTGTATAATTGCTACGGTGTTCCTGTATAATTGGTACGGTGTTCCTGTATAATTGGTACGGTGTTCCTGTATAATTGGTACGGTGTACCTGTATAATTGGTATGGTGTACCTGTATAATTGGTACGGTGTTCCTGTATAATTAGTGTGTTGTTCCTGTATAATTGGTACGGTGTTCCTGTTTAAGTGGTACAGTGTACCTGTATAATTGGTACGGTGTACCTGTATAATTGGTACGGTGTTCCTGTATAATTGGTACGGTGTTCCTGTATAATTGGTATGGTGTACCTGTATAATTGGTACGGTGTACCTGTATAATTGGTACGGTGTACCTGTATAATTGGTACGGTGTACCTGTATAATTGGTACGGTGTACCTGTATAATTGGTACGGTGTTCCTGTATAATTGGTACGGTGTACCTGTATAATTGGTACGGTGTACCTGTATAATTGGTATGGTGTACCTGTATAATTGGTACGGTGTACCTGTATAATTGGTACGGTGTACCTGTATAATTAGTGTGGTGTTCCTGTTTAAGTGGTAATGTGTACCTGTATAATTAGTGTGGTGTTCCTGTATAATTGGTACGGTGTTCCTGTATAATTGGTACGGTGTTCCTGTATAATTGGTACGGTGTACCTGTATAATTGGTACGGTTTACCTGTATAATTGGTACGGTGTACCTGTATAATTGGTACGGTGTACCTGTATAATTGGTACGGTGTACCTGTATAATTGGTATAGTGTACCTGTATAATCGGTATAGTGAACCTGTATAATTGGTAAGGTGTACCTACAGTATATAATTGGTATAACATAGCTCAATGGCGATTAGGTCATAAGCAAATAAATCAGACATAGAGAGAGAAAAGATGACTTTATTAGGGATATTATCTTGCTGGACACAAATACGGGAAGCATGCAGACCTCACAGAAGCTCCAACATGTACTATAGAGGTGCATATCTGGGCTTATCTACTGGCTACAGAACAAGCGGGGTTATCACCTTGGCATGCACCGGTAATATGATGACATCAGAGAAGATGCTGCATCATCCACAGGAATGCAGCGCACAGACTCACACATAGCACATTGGACAAGGACCACTAACCACTTGGTGTCCTGTACAATCACTTCCCTGTGTAGGGCATGTGTTATGTATGTATGTAGGAGGATTACAAATTATCTTTAATACCTTTATACCATGAGACTCATAAATTACACAGGTTCTGTGATCAATTGACACCAGGGGAAATGCAGGCTTGAAGTCAGCCAGCCACAGAACCTGTGTAATTCATGCGCGACCCATTATAAAGCCTTCCTTTACTCTTGGCCCATACACACTGGGCGATCGGCAGCAGGGGTATCGGCATTGGCAAGTGCATAAACCAAGCTTTTCCAAACTGTGGCCCTCCAAGTGTTGTGAGACTACACATCCCAGCATGCCTTGCCATAGTTTTACCAATCCCTAAAAGAAAAAACTGTGGCAAGGCATGATGGGACTTTCACAAAAGCTGGAGGGCCACAGTTTGGACATGACTCGCATACATGCTTGCCGATGCTGGCGGGTGAAAAGTAACTGTGCAGGAGGGGGGGGGATTAGGAGTGTGGGCCATGCTGCCCTCGTTAACGATCCGCTTGCTCGTCTGTTTATGCACAGCCAGCGGAGGGGGGCATTAATGACCCTCGGGAGTGTACATTTGCTGTTGGGCAGGTCAAACTGTCTAGCAATATAATGAGCAATATCAAATATTTTATTGCCCAGTGTGTGTGGGGCTTTAGATCGTCAGTGCTGATTTTTGTTATAAATCAGCATAAAGGTAATTTCGCCATAACAAATCCCCCTAATACAGAATCTCTGGTACTTGTGTATTAGCCGGGCGCCCAATTATCATACATACGCAGGCATAGGCTAAGCTACGCTGTCAGCGTAGTGACTCCACGGCAGCCTGGCTCTGTCCCCGGCGTCCATGCCAAGCCTAGTGAGCGCCTCTCATACAGCGCCGGTAACCGCCAGATCCCCTGCGCTGGCGGACGCCGGCAGAGAGGGAATCATGCGGGAGCTGGCGGAGAGGCGCTCCAGCTGTCCGAGATGCAGGTGTGTCTCAGACGCTCCTGCGTCTCAGTAATTATTAGCACGTGCGCCTCATGCATAAAGGGGGTATGCGGGCGCAAGTGCGTCCTATGCACAATAAAGGAGGCATTTTCAAACCCCCCAGTATCCATGCCAGCCCGAAGCGTGGCTAGCGAGCAGTACGCGTCCACCCGACCTGTTCATACCCCCACTATCCACATCGGTGTGGAGTGGAATTTAAAAAGTGTGGCGAGCGCAGCGAGCCACCAACCCCGAAGCGTGGCAAGCGCAGCGAGCCCCGCAAGGGGACGCGAAACACATGTGAAGTAATCCGTGTCCCCTCACGGGGCTCGCTGCGCTTGCCACGCTTCAGGCTCGCCACACTTTTTAAACTCAACTCCGCGCCGACGTGGATAGTGGGGGTATGAACAGGTCGGGAGGACGCATAACGCGTCCGCTCACCACGCTTCGGGCTGGCGTGGATAATGGGGGTGTTTCAGGAACACATTCACACCTGCCATATCATACATGTCACTTCACTGAGTACACTATGCAGGAACACTACGCTGATTCTGACAGAGACGCTGGCTACGCGGCCGCGGGAACACTACGCTGATTCTGACAGAGACGCTGGCTACGCGGCCGCGGGAACACTACGCTGATTCTGACAGGGACGCTCTTGGGAACAGTACGCTACTTCTGACTGACTACGCTAACTATGCTGTCTCTGACTGACTACGCTGGCCACCGGAACACTACGCTGATGCTGACAGCGCCGCTACGTACCGGGTGCCCGGCTAATACACAAGTACCGAATCTCTCTCTAGCATCATCATTTTAGACACATTATGGATTTTATATCAAACCTAATGTGACATAAATCTTCTGCAGGCAGTTAGCGTAAATTAGACAACATAGGATTATTTATGCTTATAATGAATCCATCCTATATTCTAAATAAAGCTACAATCTTCTCTGACACATAACGCAAGTGGTTTTCTATGCGTTCTGCTGCCAGTAATGTTCCCGTTACAACGCTGTAGCAATGTCATGGAAAGGATTTACAAGATCCACTGATTAATGTCAGATGAACGGAACAAATTGGGTTTGAAAAACTGAAGGAACAGCCAGATGTCGTGAACTGCGGCCTTTGGAAATGTCAGGACGACAAGGATGACGAAACGCATAGAGCCATCGTCTCGCTATTCCTTCCCAGCCTTCAAATCAAGTTCCATCTTCCACAGATGGTTTCAAAAGACCTCGGGAAGTCTTCCCATTCAACTCCCTCCATTTCCGCCTTGACTTGCTATCAGATGTGTTAATCTGATAGATATCAAAAGTGAAGTCACATAGATTTGTGTTTGCATGCAAGGCCCCATGACATTGCTTTGTAGATTCTTTTAATGAGCCAACATGTGCTTGATAACTACAGGCCCTTCAATATACAACTCCACCGATAGAGAACAAAACCTTAAACAAGCGCTAATGAAGTGTTACATTGAGCCTATAAAAGACTTGTTTATCAAAAGAAATGTAATTTACTAGATCAGATCCATCCTTAGAAGAATAAGACAAGGAGACGGGAATTTGCCGGGGGAACAGGATCCCACAGTGACTTCTACTCACCAAAGCAACAACAAAAGGATGTAGCTCAATCATTGCTTGACCTCAAACCCAGTGATATATTGGAAAAGAATATGCTCCAATCACACAGACATCAAAAGTTGTAGACCTCCTCCCCATGACGACACTTATTGGAGATCCTAGTTCCAGTAATGACACCTTGGTGTCTGCCACTCTCTTCCCACCATCATTCTTTTTTTGTCTACATATAATTACATTCAGCACCTCGCCAGGCATGATGTGAAGAACGTAGGGTCGGGAGGACCATAAAATACACACAATATGACCAACGTGTGGCACAAGGTCCCGCTGTAGACCATGTGCTATTCTTAAGCATTGGTGTTGAGAGGCCAGTGACCTGGCAGTCCTTAGTGGTCATTGTCCAGCACTGACAGGAAGAATGGGGAATGGTAGGAGTGAATCCAGCAGCAGTCCATGGCTGAATGGGTCCACCCGGCGCAAGTGAAAGGCATTCGTTGATGGTTGGGACATTGTGGACTACAAGCTGTCTCGTCTTTCTGAGGATGGGTGGGAAGGAGCTGGAGGAACATTGAGTAGCTGAGCAGGGAACTGCACTCATTGAGGAGAGTTGAGAGCAGAGTCTGGGGAATCTTCTTTTGGGCAGCGAGGGGGGAAGACTTTGTAGCTGTAATACTCCACCACTTGTTTTGGCACTTCGGCTAGGACGCACTTTGCCAGGGCAGCTGGTGAAGCCTGAAATACAGTACACAACCATAAGATTTGTCAGTAGCAGGAGTGCAAACCTATTGTACATGCATGCTACTATATACTTATCTCTGTATCAATTAAGAAGTATCCCCTTGAAATAACATTCATACATACAGGTTGTTTATTTGCATTGTCCCTTTGTATGGAAACATATTGGGCGGGATGTATTAAAATACATCGCCGCCCTTCGCGCCCCCCCCCCCCCCCCGCCCGCCGCGATGCCGCTGCATATGTACTAACATATGCGGCTGGCATCGCGATGCGGTGACGGAGGCCCCCCGCGATACCTGTACTGTGGTCTGCGGGGGGTCTTCGTCACCTCCCAGCCGGCTTCTGCTGCTTTCACAGCTAAGCAGGCTGTCCCCGGCGCTTCCTCCCTGCAGCCGGATGGACGTCTGGCTGCGTTGCTAGGGGGAGGAAGGGCTTACCTTCCGGGGTCCAGGAGGACCTGCAAGAAGGTAAGCCCAAGGGAGGGGGGGTCGGCGAGGCGGCGGGGTTGCGGCGACGCGGCGGGCTGCGAAAAGAAGCCCATAGGCTTCTATAGGGTATCGCCACCCAAAGGTTTAACATGGTTTTCATTCTAATTTCCACACATTGCACTGTATACATTACTGTATTTCACCATTGCTCCTATACTGCTCTAGGGAACCGTAATGCCGATTTATATGGATTATTATATAGGATCATCTCACAACTTACGTTTTTGAATTCCCTGAATGGCACAAACTGGACGATGTCACGGAGAACCGGCTCCCCTTTGGGCGCTCGCAGTATCCCATCATCCCCATCCAGAATTTGCATGTCGGTAAAGTCTGCATTACCGACACCCACAATGATAATAGACATGGGCAAATAGGATGCCCGCACAATAGCCTCCCTGGTGTCCGCCATGTCTGTTACCACTCCGTCCGTGAGAATGAGGAGAATGTAATATTTCTGCAACAAGATAGTGGGGTCAGATGGCGGATGTGTAAGGGTTTCATAATGTAACACTCCTGTAAGTGCCCTGAGGTATCACTCACCGAAGCTTCTTTGGTCCTCTCTTCCTCTGCTGCCAGCCGTGCCACCCTGGATATGATAGGTGCCACGTTTGTGGGTCCATAGAGCTGAATTTTGGGGAGACAGTTCTGGTAAGACTCCACTATGCCCTGAATCCCTATACACAGAGATGATAAATAAGAAGATATGGATTCAGTGTCCTATAAGCCAGCAGATATATAAAGAAGATAAATCAGTGTTGATCAGTGGCGACTCCTACCTTTAAACAGGAGAGGGGTTGTCGCTGGTTCTGCGCAGGTCCCCACTGCCGGATCACTGCCAGTCCTCATCGCTGGGTCTCTACCGGACCCTGCTGCTGGCTCATGCACAGTACCACCGGCAATACTGCGCATGAACAAAAGCCTGGCTTCTATGGGCTGCGTTGGCTGCAGCCCTTAGAAACTGGCATGGGCTGCACGGTAAGGCAGGGAGTGGCTTCCTACAGGAAGCCAGCTCTCTGCCTATCTCAGCCCAGACCGGCAGTCCTGGAGGGAGGGAGGGAACACCTCCTAATGGGACTGCCTATCATGCAGTTGACTGGCAGGTAGGTCTTCCATTAGAAAGTCACTGCCAGTCACAGTGAAGCCATGCATCCACTTAACAAGGGGCCCAAATCCCACGCCCGAACTTTCCCTCATTCACTCACAGGTTTATGTCATTAACTTACCTTCACATTCATCGTCATCAGGGTTGAAGTTGATAGCAAAATCATGCGAAACCTGAAAATAGTGACATATTAGTAGAAGAAAGGTCAGCAGATTGTACAAGTATAATGCGAGTACTCTTATGGTGTGTACACACGGTCAGATGTGCCTTAAGATCTTATCCATGATTCGATCAGATAGGATCGTGGATAGGATCTTAAGGCACATCCGATTTGCATCCAATCTTGACTATATAGTGCAGATCTGCACTATATAGACAAGGCAGCCAAGACTTTCTGGCTTCCGATATGTGAACGCGCATCGGGATCGGATCGGGATCTCAAGGGTTAAAACCGATCCGATGTTGACTATATCGTCAACATTGGAAAGGAAATCGGACTGTGTGTACACAGCATTAGGCCTGTCATAACTTTGATCGAAATTTGGCAGCATGCCTACAGTCACAATGTTGACATAAAGTCGACTGATAACATATTGACATCTGCAAAATGTTGACATGTTCACACTGTCTACATAGTAATTGGCATTAAGTTTAGTAATAGGTTTAAGGTTAGTATTAGGATCAAGGTTAGGATTAGAGTTAGGATTAGGTTTAGGCCAGGGTTACATTCATATTTAGGGCTAGAATTAGGGATAGGGTTAGTATTAGGGTTAGGATTAGGTATACGACCAGGGTTGGGTTACGTATTATTAAAAATTTGCTGTATATAATCACACTCACAAAAATATATGTACAGTTCCGAATTGTGACACAAAAGAAACAATTATACATATATGCAGCGGACGTCAGAAAATATGGAAATGTCGCCCTGTCCATCACCCCGGTCCTTCCTTATTCTTGACGGCCCTGCATAGATATTTAGATCTTCTATGTCATAGGTGTCAATCACAAGGCCCACGGGCCAAATCCGGCCCGCCAGACCTGCTAATGTGGCCCACACAGCCGCCGCCAGCCTTTGGGGAGTACCACTTAAACATAGGGTGCCGGTACCCCGTACCGCCATAAGAAATTACCCCCCTAGGAACATTGTGCGCATGCGCGCATATGTAAGTGGCGGGGGGCGCGGCCTGTACAGGTCCACTGCCCCCCGCCACAGCAGATTTCCTATGGAGGGGAGGGGCGGGGAGCGCATCTCGCGTCTCTCCTTCCTCTCCCTCCCCTCCCTCAGCAGCAGCAGCGGCGCGGAGTTGGCGGCGCGGAGATGGCGGCGGGCGGAAGCAGCGGCTGGAGCGGGAGAGAGTGAGACCAGGCTGCAGCAACCAACGGTGAGTTGTGCTGTTCTGCAGCTGGCACTGTGGGGGCATATTTGGCACTGGGGGCATATCTGGCACTGTGGGGGCATATATGGTTCTGTCTGGCACTGTGGGGGCATATGGCTGGCACTGGGGGCATATGTGTGGGCATATCTGACACTGGGGGCATATCTGGCACTGTGGTGGGCATATCTGGTATTGTGTGGGCATACCTAGCACTCTGGGGGCATATGTGTTGCACTGTGGGGCATATGATATCTGGCACAGGGGGCATATGATATCTGGCACAGGGGGCATATGTGTGGCACTGTGGGGGCATATGATATATGGCACTGGGAGCATATGTGTTGCACTGTGGGGCATATGATATCTGGCACAGGGGGCATATGATATCTGGCACAGGGGGCATATGTGTGGCACTGTGGGGGCATATGATATATGGCACTGGGAGCATATGTGTTGCACTGTGGGGCATATGACATCTGGCAAAGATACAACCGGTCCTTTGAGGGTGACCAAACTGCTGATGCGGCCCCCGATGAATTTGAGTTTGACACCCCTGTTCTATGTGTTATCATGGCTAGTCCTGATTTGTTGCGTAAAATGAAGATAAATAAGAATGGGGTTGGTATATAGCACATTGGGAGCGTTTACACCGCCTGCAAGCCCGGATTTTTGTATGCTCCCATGCAAAAACCTGGGTTATGGTGTAAAAGGGGTATAAGGTTCAGGGTACTTACCACCGGAAAGAAAAGCTGCATTGCCTACAGTCACCATTGTTAGCATGTCAACATTTCCTCAGTGTCGAAATGGTCACCATGGTCAGAGTAGAAATGCTGACTATGTTACGTTATGATCATATCCACAAGCTCATGTCGACGTGATAAATGTTGACATTCTACCTGTCCATAAGATATATCGAGCCCCTTTGTTTTGGGGCCTATCATTGCTTCTTATGTCCAGTTTCATTGCATGATAGGCAATGAGAAGGATACAGTGTTCCACATCAGCAGCACTGTACACAATGGGGTAGATGTAATAAGCCTGGTGAAAGGTGATTATGCACTAGCCAATCAGCTCCTAGCTGTCATTTTGCAAGCACCGCTGATTGGCTGGTGTGTTATTATCACCTTCCACTTTATCAGGCTTAATACATCTGCCCCATTATGTCATTATAAATCAGCACACAGCCTGCCCTGATCACACAATCGTCTTCCGAGAGCAGCAGCGAGCGAGCCTGACTGCTGTGCTCCATTACTGTCCGGACGCTGATTCCCACCGAATGCTGCGCACAGCTAAAGACTAAATAAACTGACAAACAGCTTGTGAGCTGCGAGGAGGCGACGTCAGAGAATGTGCTGGCGCAGTGGCCAGGTCAGGATGTGACACTGATAGTGTATATCACATGCATGAGGGTAGCGACAGAATGAGAGCATCGGAGGAAGCGGGATATGCAGGAGAGGAGACCGGGCAGCTGATAGAGAGAGAGAGAGAACACCAAAATGCGTTGGAGGCCATCGAGGACAATGAGGATGGTTTGATTGTAATAACACTGGCACCACAAGTGGTCTGCTCTGTACCTCAGGGGCTGTTCTGCCTCAAGCTGTGGCAGAGCCTCTGTAGAAGCAGGACTGTCAGTCACCATACGCTCATACAGTTACTCCTTAAGACATAAGAGTGTATAGATAGGACTACAGTCCCGGCCTGCAGCGGTGCCGAGAGCGGGAGTACTAATTTCCGGGGCCCAGGTCTGATGGGGCCCCAGTTACCTGGCAGCAGCAGTCGATTAGACAATGGTTGGGTCAAGTCATTAGGTCAACATTGACAAAAGGTCATCAAGCAAAAGGTCGACATTGAAAACATCGGCACATGAAAAGGTTGACATGATTTTTTAGTTGTGGATGAGGCTCTTTATTTTCTCAGATGGTAAAGCTGCCCATTCCTCTTGTCAAAAAGCCTCCAGTTCCTGTAAATTCTTGGGCTGTCTTGCATGAGCTGCACGTTTGAGATCTCCCCAGAGTGGCTCAATGATATTGAGGTCAGGAGACTGATGGTCACTCCAGAACCTTCACTTTATTTCGCTGTAACCAATGACAGGTCAACTTGGCCTTGTTTTTTGGATCATTGTCATGTTGGAAAGTCCAAGTACGTCCCATGTGCAGCTTTGGGGCTGATGAGTGCACATTTTCCTCCAGTATTTTCTGATGACATGCTGCATTCATCTTTCCATCAATTTTGCAGTGCCTTTGTAGCTCACACATCCCCAAAACATCCATCTTCATGTTTCACAGTAGGAATGGTGTACATTTCAACACAGGCCTTGTTAACTCCTCTCCAAATGTAACATTTATGGTTGTGGCCAAAAAGTTAAATTTTGGTCTCATCACTCCAAATGACTTTGTTCCAGAAATTTTGAGGCTTGTCTCTGTGCTGTTTGGAGTATTGTAAGGAGGATGCTTTGTGGCATTTGAGTAGTAATGGCTTTCTTCTGCCGACTCGACCATGCAGCCCATTTTTCTTCAAATGCCTCCTTATTGTGCATCTTGAAACAACCACACCACTTATTTTCAGAGTCCTGTATTTCAGCTGAAATTATTTTTGGATTTTTCTTTGCATCCCGAACAATTTTCCTGGCAGTTGTGGCTGAAATTTTTGTTGGTCTACCAGAACGTGATTTGTTTCCTTAGAATCCCTCATTTTCCATTGCTTGGATATCTTTTGATATCCCTTTCCTGTTTTATACAGTTCAATTGAACCTGTTCCTTCAGATCCTTTTACAATTCTTTTGCTTTCCCCATGACTCAGAATCCAGACAGGTCAGTGCAGCTCTGGATAAAAGATGCAAGGGTCTTTCAGGAGACCAGAAACTCACTGACCTTTTATACACACACACTGATTACAAGCAAACAGATCACAGGTGAGGATGGTTATATTTAGTAGCCATTCAAAACCGTTTGTGTCAATTTGTGTGCATGTTATGAGGCCAAAATCTTCAGGGTATGTAAACTTTTGATCAAGGTCATTTGGGTAGTTTCTGTTGTCATTAAGATTTAAAAAGAGTAAACACAGTTGTTTGACAATAAATGGCTTCACCCAACCAATAACCATGAGTGAAAGAAAAGTTTGTGAGTTATCATTCATATTCTCTGACAAATGGCCAGAAAATCACAAATTATGCTAGGGTCCTGAAAATTCGGCCCCCCTCCCGGCCCTCCGGATAGGGGGAAACCCTCCCGCATAACCCCCCATCTCCTGCAAATCGCCCCTCGGCAGGGGTGTCCGCGGATAAAATGACGCGATCATCACAATCACACATGGAACTTCTGACAGTATAGTATATGGTGTATTGGATTGCAGAGCAGCACACCACACCACACCACACCACACACAATTTAAAAAAAAAATGAAAAGCTGACTGACAGCCTGCCTGTGTACTGTACCCATACTTGCGGACTTTGGAGCTTCCCTCTCTGGGAGAGGGCAGCCAGCTCTGTTAGGCAGGGGGCGGGGCCATCGCCGGGAGGAAAGAAGAGCGGCTTGGGGGCGGAACCACAGACGGATTATCCTGTTGGGGGAGCGTGTGCCTATGGTGATCGCGTCATTTTTGCTCGCCATGCAATGCCTGAAATACAGGCATTATGTGTGCGATTGTTCTGCCTCCACACAGCGTTATACAAGCTGCATGTTACAAAAAATAACAGTAAAAATTTTAAACGATTTTTCTTGATTGTTTGTGTGTAATGCACCCATATTATACTGTCAGAAGTTCCGTGTGTCATTGTTCTGCCTCTATGCAATGTTATACTAGCTGCACATAAAAAAAAAAAAGAAGAAAACAAAAAAATTATTTAGCTCTTTTTATTGTTTGTGTGTACTGGACCCCAATACAGCATACTGATACTATCAGAAGTTCTGTGTGTTAATAACCAGCCAGCTTGCTGCAGACCTTGGCCTAAATTGAATGAAAACTACATTGTGAGCTGTAGTCAAAACTGTGTGGAAAGGGCTGGAAATGAATGTTATTGAGGTTAATATTACTCCAGGGACAAAGAAAACGCAAAAATTACGTGATTTGGGCGTTTTTTGACCATTTTTGGAAAAAATCCAAGTCCAAAGCTTTTCACCGCCACTTGACTAATCCAAACCCCGACGACGAATCCAAATCTTCGTCCTAAGCGCTATGCTACTCATAAGCATAGGCCCCTGCCACAATATTCCCTGGTGCCCCAGTCTGACACTGTCTGGAGCTGTAGTTGGTAAAATAGCCGAAGCAGTTCCGGAGGAGTCAGTCTGGAGCCAGATCCAAGATAATGGAGCCACTCTGGGGTTAGAACTGGCAATCCTTGAATACAGTGAACATTTACCCCATCTGCCCCATATTGATGAGTATCTACATCGCATGTCTAAGTGGGTGGTATTCAAATCTGCACCATGTCACGGGAGAAATCACCAGATCTATTACAATGCACAATATTTATTCCTGTTCCCATGCACCTCTATGGGGAAAGTGACTTTGCCTGACTGTATCATCTTCCCATATTGGATTACCCCAGGAGATTGGCCTATTTAAAAATATTTTTACATCAAATGTATTCAAAACAATCCGAGCCCTCACATAAGATTAGGCCTATGTCTTTTTCTCTTTTCATATATTTAGAAAGATATTGGCCCTTATTCTGGTTGGTGCGGTGTTTGCCGCTTGCGGTTGTACCGCCGATGTTTTTCGTCTGCGCATGTGCAGAGGTCACTCTGCGCATGTGCAAGCGGTTTCGCCGTACGTTTTTTTTAGACGCCGCACAGGGGGCGGAGAGGGGCGTGAGGGGCTACTTAGCCTCATTACCCTATGCATACGCCCCGCGTTTCATGGGCGTTCCCATGCAAAGGCTGGGCGTATGCATGGTAATAATGCCGTGACGCATGTGTAGGGGGCGGGCATCTGACATCGCCGGATGTCAGCTGCCCGCCCCCATACATGATTTCATACGGACAAGTGTCCGTGTGGTCTAGGGTGGCGGGAGCTGGTGGAATGTGCGGCCCTGCATTCGATGGTCGGCGACCATCGAATGCAGGGGCTGCTCCCAAGATGGAGGAGGCGTATCCCCGTCCACTTTCATGCGGACCGCCACATATCCGCGTACGGACGGAGGTGGCGATCCGTATGGAAGGCGGGGATTCGCCTGCACGGTCCTGGGCGCATATTCTGATCTGGCCGCACAGATCAGAATAAGGGCCATTGTGCCAGATCATTTTATACACGCCCTCAAGGAACAGTCTACACCCACACAGAACTAGCCACACCCATGCAGTGCTTCCTATAGCTCCTTCCTTTCTCAGAATACACCCTTGAACATTTTTCAGCCCCATGTGGCCCTTACTCCATCCATGCCCGCTAAGTGGTGATTTTGTGGGGCCCAGGTAAGAGCAGAAAGAAGGGAGAGTAATTCGGGAAATTAAATTGCATCTATTTCTGTAGATATTTAGCCATTTTCTCGTCTTTTTTTTTTTATCCGGTACTTCCAAATCCTTCATGATCTCAGATCCATTGTTCTCAAGACTTCTATTGAATCGTTGGCGTTGTCACTTTGAGAATCTGAAGGCCCTGCGTGGCTGTAATTACCTACGATTTACATCTCATTAGGAGAGACATTCATGTCTGGTGAATGATATCCAAGGCTGGGTGACATTCACTCAGGCAGAATCATTTTTGCTTGTAGCAATTATAAATTGCTAACGATTGTCCTACATGAGAAAGTAATATATAAATCATTTATATTTTCCATGAAATTGCCGACATATTGAGTCCATCGTCTGGGCTGTCTGCTGGTGGATAAGAGTCATCATTTACACAATGCATTGTGTTACGCGGCCATGGACAAGTAACGGTCCCACACCGGAGCGCCCCAGGCGAGTCGGGGTGGGGAAGCCACGGTGCCGGGGGGGTGAGGGCGGGGGGTACCAGTTGTGCAGTCTGGGGAGCGGGCAGGGGGGTCCATGCTGGCGTCTGACAGGAGCCTGCAGTGGTGTCCTTGCCGCGCGGGTACCTGCGGCGCGGTGTATAAAGCTAGCGGGGGGTCCCTGCTGTGAATAAGAAGTAACTAGCGCTATGCGGCGGCGCTGGAAGCGCTTCTGTTTTGCAAACACTGGCCGCACGCTGATTGGCTGAATCTCAGCCAATCAGCGCGCGGACAGTGTTTTTAAACCCAGTTTTAAAACCCAGCAGCGCTTCCCGCGCCGCTGCATAGCCCAGCGGATAGCGCTAGTTATTTCTTATTCACTGCAGGGACCCCCCACCACCACCAGCTTTATACACAGCGCCGCAGGTACCCGCGCAGCAAGGACACCACTGCAGGCTCCTGTCAGAAGCCGGGATGGACCCCCCTGCCCGCTCCCCAGATGGCGCAGGTAAGCCCTTTGCATGGGAGGCGAGGGTCGAACTGCCGCCCTCCAGTTAGACCTGCATAGTGGTGGCGCCGGCCCTGGTCCCACTCCTGCCATTACACAGGATATCAACTATTTTAGCTCCAATGTATTGGCTGATAAAACAAAGAATACTGGTGCAATACTACAAATAACTAACGTTGTTGCCCCATATAACTGGGTGTTAGGCTTTCATGATTGTAGGTTATATCCAGTGGCGGTTTTTACCTATGCGCTGCAGGACTTACATTCACCTACATTCCTTGAAATATAAAATCTCGGTACTTGTGTATTTTGGCGGCGCCCCCAATGTCCGTCGTACGGCGTACCGCGCGGGGCGGCGGTACGCGTCCTACGACCTACAACTGTCCACGTCGGCGTGGAGTTGAGAATAGAATAGTTTGGCGAGGGGCCGCGGATACCTTCACAGGTAAACGCGTCCCTTCGCGGGCTTCACAGGTATCCGCGTCCCCTTGCGGGGCTCGCTGCACTCGCCACGCTTCGGGCTCGGTGGCTCGCTGCGCTCGCCACACTATTCTATTCTCAACTCCACGCCGACGTGGATAGTGGGTGTATGAAAAGGACGTAGGACGCGTACCGCCGCCCCTCGCGGGCTCGCTGCGCTCGCCACGCTTCGGGTTCACGTTTATAGTGGGGGGTGGCGTGGGGGTGCATTTAACATTGTAAGCACCCATTTGGGTGCTTAACATTGTATAAGCACCCATTAGGGTGCTCATACAATGTTTAATCGCATCGCATCGTATGGCATTGTAGGCCATGTACAATGGCATACAATTTCAAAACTGTATGCCATCGTGCACTATCGTACGATATCGCGTCGCATCGCATACCATCGTATGCGTTATGGTATGCGATGCGATGGGCGCCGCCAAAATACACAAGTACCAAAATCTCTATTAGCTAACATGGGACAGGTGTCATTACACCCAGTGTAAAATCAATGCTACGCATGTTGGCACTGATGAAATATCGAAATGGTCACAATGCTGGCAATGCCCTAATGCCAGCATTTTTACTATGTTGACATCATAACAGTGTTTGGTATTCAGGTGTCTACATTATGATTGCTGACGTAGCGAAAGTGGACGAGATGAGGGCACAAACCATGTGGGTATACAGACAGTAATAAGCGCCCAGTGGCCGGGTCATGTTCTGCATAGGATGGGATATGTACTTTATATTGCCTTTGCTGTATTCCGCGTGCCTATGTAGGTCAGGCACTATACGTGCAGCTTAAAACCTACATTAAGCAATAAAATATGAAGTAAACTGATTTTTTATGCATGTGACCCACAAATTCACTTAACATCTAGTAATCACATATAACAACGTTTAAATAGGATTTCTACTAACTACCATATGCAACTCAATGGGCGGAATTTAATAGGATGAGAGATTGAGAAAGTGAGAGATTCTCCAGGTTTTTTTTAAAGTGGCAATCATTTACACTGCAAAACCAGTGTGATTTTGCAGTGTAAATGATTGCCGCTTTAAAAAAAACCCTGGAGATTTCTTACCAAATCTCTCACTTTCTGAATCTCTCATCCTATTAAATTTCACCCAAAGATCGAGGCCGTAGCTGACATCACAGACCTTAGTAGAAAAAACGCCTGGCCACGCCTGTGTTTTTCTTGCCACGCCTGTGTTTTTCTTGCCACGCCTGTGTTTTTCTTGCCACGCCCAGAAAATAAGCAGTTACCACCCACAACGGGAGGCTTCCATTCACTCAAGGTGCGAGGGGATTGCAAAAAAGTAATTGCTGATTTTTGTCGCTGTTTGGTCTCATGCATGATCCATTTGCATGTCATTCGATAATCGATCGGCTTGCGAATTCACCGATCAGCTCTGAATGATCCCCATTGTTCATCGACCACTGCCGATCGCGGGCACACTGCCAGCACATATATGACGTACATTCCCGCCACCCTCTATTAATACTCTTCATAACTCTGTACTCGCTTAGTTTTAAGACAAATTGATTTTTCTAGAATAAAATTGCGCTGATTGAATTTTGCAGAATTCTAGCTGAGAAAATAATGCTTCGGCTTCTGATTACTAGGAGAAAGGCAATAATGACAGCGGATTGTGATATTACAGTCAGCGGATGCTGCAGCTCATGCAGAAACCAGATCAAGGACAGCGGAACTGCAGGGGAAGAGAAAGGATGATTTAAACATATTATGTGTTGTCTTGTGGCCTCGGGGTGAGAGCTACATAACTGACAAGGCTGTCACTGCTAACAGGAACCGTCTCTATGGACGTCTGACATGTCATGGGCTTCTGATCCATCGCTGTAGCTAGGTAGAGACGGGGATGTGTAGTAAAGAGATATTCATCTTTTAAAAACGCAGCCTATTGATCATGTTATTTATCAGGTTTTGCAGGGGGGAGGCTGCTGCACTCAGTACCTGATTTAAACCTGCACCCTAGGCAGCTTTTATTCGCCCCCCGGCGAATGCACCCCACCCCCACCCCCCACCCCCACCCGAATCACCGCAGTCAGGGATGCCATCAGGAATTTTGAGGCCTGGCACTAATTTCCTGTCCGGGCCCGGGGCCCTCCTCACTTGACTTACCGTAATCCGACTCCTTCTGCCCCATCTCCTCTTCCGCTGAGCTGCAGCCTGGAGCGCAGGCTTCTTCTACTCAGGATGCCAGCAGCCAATTAAAATGCTGCGCCGGCTGATGAGCCAATCAGAGCTCGCGTACCGACACCCGCTCTGGTGGCTGCCTGTATGCGAGCTCTAATTGTCTCAAAAGCCGGTGCACCATTTTAATTGGTGGCCTGGGTTGAATAAGCTTGTACTCCGGGACCTGTTTTGTTCAGTGCACTGAGCACAGGGGCCTGGGACAGCTGTACCCACAGCATCCCCCTATTGGCGGCCCTGCGCGCAGTAGCATATGCTTACACATCCACCTGCATACAGACGCACGGAGGAAATACCATTCAATGGTCGCTCACTAGGCGTGCCTATGCCTGCTTGGGGCGGGCGGGCGGCTGACATCACATGACGTCAGTGCCCACCCACAATTCGTCAGGAAGCGTACGCTAGAAAAGTCAGTCCAGGGCGACTTTTCTTTACGAACATTGGAAAAATCATTCGATGGTGAGCGACTATCGAATTAATTCTCCTCCTTGCAGCCGCATGCGAGCGGATGTGGAAGCGAACGCATTCGCTCGCATGTTAGTGAGGGGATTCAGGCAGAATATATGCAGCCTAGCAAGCAGTTCTGAATCAGACCCTATGCTGGATTTAATTCTCAGTATGTGAATATCTCCTGCTGCTGCGTAATAACCCATAATAACCATTAGCTGGGATTGTACCATAAGGACAATTACTCAATGTGTCTGAGAGCCCACAGATAGCACAAGTTCAGCATCGATGGTGGGACTGTTCCCTACTGTGGCCGTATGAATGGCAGGAGGATGAACCATATTGCACGGAGCCCGGGGCATACAGCAAATGACATCCCATGGCCTGATCTACTTATGTAGGATGACTTCACAGACAAGCTCCGTGCCTGTAAGGAAGCCTTAATGTAAGTAACGTGATGTCTCCGCGAGGAGAATATTTCATGGGTTCCAGCAGAACAATCTCTTCTGCAAATAATAATGGACATTGCTGTTGACGGCTTTACCAGATGTGACATTATCCGGAGGATATCAGTGATGCAATTATCAGGCCATACAATGGATAGAAGGAATGTATATAGTATATAGGTGCTACTAGGGCTGCACAGTACAGTAGGTGTGTAATCACTAAACCAGGGAGAATCTAGTCACAGTGTCCAGATAAAATACATTCTTTTATACAATTGTGTTATATGGTTCTTAAAATCGCTACTATAATATTATGCACAATACATTTATAAGTATATTATACTATAATTATATTAATAAAAAAAATCACAGGAAGAAGAAATACGATAAATGATTAAGAAGATGTCTCGCAGCAGTGTATGGCCATCCGATACCCCACTAGCCGTCCGGGACCAATGTTCCCTCTAATTTTACGAAGGCTTTGTGCAGAAAAAGATATTGGCTGTGCAACTTTGGAAGGAAATGTACATTTTTGTGCGTCACATAACGTATACAGGCCTAGATTTCGAGTTCTGTTGAGTTAATAAAGCAATTTGAATGTTTACAGACTTCACACACCACACATATAGACTATAGCAGTGATTTTCAACCTTATTAAACTCGTGGCACACTAAAACAAGATTTTAACCTTTGTGCGCTCAGTTGTAATGTCTGTGCGCGGGCTCGGCGAGTTGTGTGCGCGCGCACACGCGCACAGCTTAGAGGGAACACTGTCCGGGACCTTCCCGGGCTAAAGGGTCTTATGTGATACATCGTTTGCGGTCCCTTCACATGCAATGTATTCCACGCCGCCGGGAGGTGCTCCGAGTTGGAGGTCAGACCTGCATGCAGGGCCAACCGCTGATTCAGTCCGATGTGCACAGGATTGTGTATCGGACCTGATGGGATGTCAAATACATCCGAGTTGGGTTAGTTAGGCTGCAGTCAGGGCTAGGATTAGGCTGCAGTCAGGGCTAAGATTAGGCTGCAGTTAGGGTTAGGCTGCAGTCAGGGCTAGGATTAGGCTGCAGTTAGGGTTAGGATTAGGCTGCAGTTAGGATTAGGCTGCAGTTAGGATTAGGCTGCAGTCAGGGCTAGGATTAGGCTGCAGTTAGGATTAGGCTGCAGTTAGGGTAAGGATTAGGCTGCAGTAAGGGCTAGGATTAGGCTGCAGTTAGGATTAGGTTGCAGTTAGGATTAGGCTGCAGTCAGGGCTAGGATTAGGCTGCAGTCAGGGTTAGGATTAGGCTGCAGTCAGGGCTAGGATTAGTCTGCAGTCAGGGTTAGGATTAGGCTGCAGTCAGGGCTAGGATTAGGCTGCAGTCAGGGCTAGGATTAGTCTGCAGTCAGGGTTAGGATTAGGCTGCAGTCAGGGCTAGGATTAGGCTGCAATTAGGATTAGGCTGCAGTTAGGGCTAGGATTAGGCTGCAGTTAGGGCTAGGATTAGTCTGCAGTCAGGGTTAGGATTAGGCTGCGGTTAGGATTAGGCTGCAGTCAGGGCTAGATTGCAGTTAGGGTTAGATTTATGGTGGGACTGCAGTTAGGTTAGGTTCAGAATAAGGCTGCAGTTGGTTAGGTATAGGATTAGGCCAAACCTTTGTGGTTTTGAAAACCACAAAGTTCCCGGGGGTACCCATTATTGCGTGGGTTCCCACTCCCCCAGGGACCCGGCCCGGGCTGAGCAGCCAGGGTGTCATGTTTTTTTGCCGGGGGAATTATTTAAAAAGTTTCCATTGGCTGAGGCATGGCACAGCTGGCTTGGAGCCCAGTACTGGTTATATATATTTTTGTAACCAGGACCGGTCTAAAAGCCATGATACAGATATGACTGATCTGCGCAGGCTTCAGCTGAATACCCCTGGATTATGTGGTGCATCTTCCAACTCATGGCCATATAATGTGGCACGATGTGCTGTGTTTCTTTTGCAACCACCTGATTGATAATTTATGCTGCAGTAATTATGTATACCTAATTGGTGCAATTAATTAAGCCAAACTCTGTAACATGCGTCATTAAAGCACAATTACGCTCTGACTATAACTCATTGTAATGTTTATCACAATAATGATCATTCTATCAGAGCCGCTGCTACAACGGTAATCTGTCTTCATGACGACTATTGTTTGTGTAGCGCTTCCCGAATAATCGCCTTGATTAAGGTGCTGAGTGACAATAATACCCCGTCATTGTGGGAAAAAAATATTAAAATGTTCATATGATTAAATATAGTTCTAACAACACGGAACTAATACGTAAAGCGGAGCCAGCAAAGAGACTCCTTCTGCCCATCTGTCATCAGCGAAAGCCTGGATCCAGCACTGCAAGCAGATTCTGCAAGTACAAAGCTGCCAGCTGAAAGTACGCACAGCCCTTAATGAGAACCAGAAACTGGAGGACAATATATTATTATTATTATTATTATTATTATTATTATTATTGGAAGCACTGGGGGGAGGGATCCCTTCTCCCTCTCCTTACACACTGTTTGTCCAAGGCTCGGCCAAAATACCACCCACTGTATTGACCTGTGCAGCGCTCAGTCTATCCATTACTAGTCCTTCTGGTGTCTGATCCAGTTAGAAACACAGAGTGAGTGAGATTGTCCTACATACAGTCAGGGCCGGCGCCACCACTAAGCAGCCTTAGACATTCGCCACTGGAGGACGGCCACTTGGGAGCAGCCCCCGGATGAAGGTTAAGGTGAGCGTATCCCTCTCTGCTCTCCTCTCCCTCCCCCCCCCCCCCATGGAGCGACGCATCTCCCGCCGCTGCCACCCCATGGAGAGCCGCTGCGGCCATCGCCGCATCTCAACAAACCCCCCCCATCATTGATGGTTTATGGTTGATGTACAATAGTTTTGCCATCGATGAGGGAGAACCAGATGGTTTCAAGCATAAACAAATAGGTTTTTTGTTTTTTTTTTTCCCCAAGAGACTGGGACACGGAGCATAGCTCTGTCACCGATACCCGTGAAGCCCCGCCCCCATGTTTTGAATGACTCACAGGCCAATCAGTCAAAGAAATTGGATGACCATCGATAACTAAAAACATCAATGGTCATGCATTGCATAGTATGCCACTATTGATGGACAGTTGCACTATAGCACTCGATGGCAATGACAACGATGGCCATCGATACACTGAAGCCATACCACTCAAAATTATCATTTAAAATTCATGAGCTCGCGCTCACTGTCCAAAAATGGCCAATGTCCTCAAAGAAAGTGGTCGTGGCCTCATGCCACCACTCCCCACCACCCACCCCACCCACAAGGGAAACAGCCAATGTCAACGGAGAGCTAGTTAGTTTCTTTACCACAAGTCCCCATACTATTAAAGTTTTAAAGGTTCCACGAAGTTCCTTAGTGCCATGCAAGTAGTATATATAGTATCAGTGTAACTTTACATAAGCACAATGCATTATATTATCTAGGACTAATATAGAACAATAATAGGATGGCATAGGTATGACAAGGACACGGAGAGAGGTCAGGGTATCTCACTATCCTGTAGGGCTAGTGCCGGTAAAAGTTCCAATTAACCTGTACACAAGGTAGGGGGAGCGTACATGGAACAGACTGGGGGGCAGATGTATCAAGCTTCAAAAATTGAGAAAATGGAGAGTGATATACAGCCAGCCAATCAGCTCCTGCCTGACATGTTACAGGTTGGGTTTGAAAAATGACAGGTAGGAGCTGATTGTCTGGCTGATTATCACTCTCCTTTCAACTTTATCACTTTTTTAAGCTTGATACATCTGGCCCTTACAGACAAAAGACAATGAGCTCAGAGGGCATAGCAGATTATTTAGACCTGATCTCTGCTCTGTGTAATTCAGGGTTGCCTACTTTTGAAAAATCATTTCAGGGAGAAAAGTAAAAGGTAGGGGGTGGCCCTTGTGTCACCAGGGGGCGGCCCTTGCATCGCCAGGGGGCGGGCCTTGCAATATTTTGATAAGCATGCAGCCAAATTTTTTTGTAGCACAGTGGATGAGCAGAAGCCTGGCAGATTGGACAGGGCCAGGGCAGCGAGCTGTACAGCACTTAATTACATTTTTCTGTAGCACAGTATCAGATGGGTGGTAGCCTGGCAGATTGATAGCAGGGGCAGCAAGAGGCTGGACGGGTCATCACATCTTGCACTTGCACTGTGCACTTGAAAGGTGACGACCACTGAGGCACTGACTGAGGTAGGACAGGTGTAGGGGGAGGAGGGGGGCTTTGCAGTAAAATTTGGATTAGAGAACAGGTCACAGATCATACTTACCACTCGGACCAGTAACCTGTCTCCCGCAGCTGACGCTTTCTCCTGCAGCCATCGCTCCTCTGTCCTCTCTGCGGCTCTGCCGCGTCTCTTCCGGGATGGCTACTGCGCTTGTGCAAGATAACAGTGACGTCATTGCGTTGGCGGCATCATTGTGGTTATCTCGCGCATGCGCAGTAGCCATTGTGGCAGGGGGAAGCGATGCTCCGGGAGAAAGGGGGCTCTACCCGGGAGTCCGTGAGATTACCCACAATTCCGGGAGTCTCACGGATATTCCGGGAGAGTCGGCAACACTGGTGTAATTGCAGAGCCCTGCGATCAGATAGTCGCCGCCCTGTGCAAGGCTGCGATTGGCTGAGGAAGGGCTCATAAGGAATTGCTGCGGAGGGACATGGAGCTATTTTTTGTATTTGTTATTACATATTAGTATATCGGTGGGATAATGTATTGGTTGGTTGGGATCATTTAGCTTAATAGTGAGGTGATAGTGGTGCCTGTTAATGTAATATTGGGTGGATGGGACTTTCTCTGTATTCCTGGTGGCTTTGGCGGAAATTGAGAAGGAGCTTAATTTGGGTAGGAGGTCTATGAAATAAGCAGGAACACCGAGCATTTCATGTTTCTGCGGCATCAATATAAGCAGAGAAGAATATTGCCTTTAATTGCATTATATCTGTTCTTGCATTGGATAATGAATAGTGATATTTGCCTGTCGTGTTCTACCGATCGTATACACATCAAGGCAAATTGCAAGAACCTTCAAAGATCCTCTTCAAAAGACACATTTCCTATTTGATTTGCAGCCTTAGCGATGGAGAAGAGTCTTGTTGCCATCAAACACTCATTAGAGGAGACATCCTTGTGCATTATTCAGGGTTTGATAATTTGGTGGAAGTGCTCGAGAGACGAGTGAGAGGGACCGTGCACCCTCCCTGGTCACTAATTACTGAGGGTCATTACTGAGATCTGTTGATTGGAAGGAAGACAGGGGAGGGGGTGATTCCGGGAGTGAAGAGAGATATAGGTCATGGGCCGGTAAATGAGAGGAGTAGTACAAAGCAATAACAGACAAGAGGCAATTGACCTGGAGTACTGCAAGACAAACCTCGTAACACATTGATTTGACAGAGGGTACACTAAGAGGTGCTTTAACTTGTACTTGTTATCCTACGTAAATCTCTAGTGAGCTTACTTCACCTTCAGGCCTTCAATACAGTGAACTATAATAAGAATGTGAGAGTTACCGTAGAGACAGAGCCTGATTAACCAACAGCCTGATTAGGCTGCAGCCCAGTGGCGTAACTACCGCTCCGCAGCCCTAGCGGTGGCGGGGGGAGCAGGTGCTATCGGGGCGCAGGGTCACGGTGCTCACAGAGGCTGCCAGACGCCAGGAGTCCTGAGTGAAGAGTCTGCAGCAGCTGCCAATTAGATACGCAGACTTCTCTCTGTGGCTGTATGTATGAGGATGCTCAGTGACCCGCCCCACGAACCACCCTCACACAGAAAGCCAGAGAGCTCCCCTTCCATGGCATGGCGAGCGCAACAAAGCCCCTTGCGGGCACGGTGGCTCGCTGCGCTCGCCACCTATTCTATTCTCCCTCTATGGGCCTATTCTCCCTCTATGGGGGACATGGACCCCCACGAGGGAGAATAGCTGTGGCCGTCAGGAACCCGTCTGTCGATGTTTTAACAGTCGGGATCCCGACGTCGGGTAAATCACTGTCGGGACCCCATCCGGAACCCCAGGGAAGTGAGTTCCATAGAGTCAGAGCCAGGATGTACAGCATCACATGTGATGCTTTGTACATGCAGCCAAGTGACGTTGTCCATCATACATGAAAACACGCTTCCTCAGATATTGAACATACAAAGCTTTAACAAATTTGCTTATTAACCTTCGACTTGAGTTGAGTCATAAGAACAACCCTATAACCAATAACAAGGGAACCCACGTCTTACCTCGTATTTTGGAGGAATGCGTGCACCAAATCCTAGGGCAGAAAATCTCTTATCACTGGAGAGAGAAAGACCAATCAGAATTAGTACAGTAGCTAGAATATCCTCCTATAGGCTCACTCATCCAGGGCAAATTTACTAAGATTCAAGTTCTATTTCTCATTGGATGTGGCTATGAACAACCAATCAGAATCTACTTCTCATTTATTTAGCACCTTCTAGAAGATAATAGATAGTATCTGATTGGTTGCCCATAGCAACATCCAATCTGAAAAATAAAAAATGTACATTTACCCCATCCACCATCATGTCACCTCCCTAACTCCTCATAGTTACTAACATTTACTGTTGGACTATAACACAGAAACACTTTGTGCATGGTAAGGTTCTTACTCCACCGCAATCCTCATTATCTACTTAGTTATAATGTCATTTGACAATTGAATTTTAATTCTACTTTTACCAAGCTCTAACAAATATGGGTATTTGCTGATTGCTGAGATGTGCATGAGAGACATAAGGAATAGTTGTTTATTACTGGAAAATAAAAGTTTTCAAATTGTTTCTCTGGTCTCAGGACATGAAGGGGGCTGGCCACTATTACACTGCAGGACATGAAGAGGGGCTGGCCACTATTCACTGGCCACACTGTGCAGTAATTATGCACCAATCTAGAAAATAGGGGGGGGGGGGGTAGGCAAGTATCCCCTTAAGGCATACTTGCCTAACATTCCAGAATGGCAGGGAGGCACCCAAAGAGTGGGCAAGTCCCCTGGAGGCCACCCTTCGCCATCCACAATAGAGTACAAGGAGGAGGGGGCACCAAAGTAGGGACATATGCCTCAAGGGAAAATATGGACACCTGCATTAAAGACAACAAAGATCATCATAGACATCCATCTGACTTGGTGGTGCCGCCCCCCCCCCCCCCAGATCCTGGCACCCTAGGCAGCTGCCTAAAGCTGCCTAATGGTAGAGCCGGCTCTGACCAGGCATGCAATATTTGGACACCCGATTGTATAATGCCCCCTGTCTGTGCCACCCTCACACCCCAAAATACAAACAGGACACAGAGGAGGGATGGTGCACCTGTCATAGTCTTGGCAGATTTCTCCCACAGCGACTAAGGCCTTCAAGTACTCATTGGGCTGGTATGGGTTAATGTAATGGAGGGAGCAGCTATTCCGGGGGTCTCCGTTGGAGGCTGTAAAGTCTATGGCCACCTTAAAAGTAGAGACAGTTGAAAAGGTTAGTACAGGCAGGGAGGTTCCGTGTGCATTTGGGGTGTGGCTCATAAGCTCGACAATAGTTAGATCAAAAAGATCAACATGTACACGGAAGCCATGCAATAAGATCATGAAAAGAATAATATGTGTTTTTTACAGGTTTTTTTGGTGTTAATTTGTACATTTCAGCACGTGGACCCCCGATTTGGTACTGCTTCTCTACTGCTGATTCAGCCGTCCATCTGAAGGCAGCCAATGAAGGCTAGACTTTGCTGGCTGCTCGCAGGGTGATTGACACCCTGCGGGCGTTTGGGGGCAGTAAAGCAGTGTTTTCTGGGAATGCGCAAGGTAACTTTGGGCACCGTGGGGTCTGCGGAAGCTATTGTTAAAGGGGCCGCCGCCACATCTCTGCTGAGTCCCAGTGCTCCTGTTGCTCCTCCTGTAATCTGTAGACCTCCTCTTGCATCCTAAATAATGGTCTGCTGTAAGGCGGCGGACATTTTGTGTGGAACATTCTAACAAGAGGAGCAGGAGCGCCGGGACTGACAGCAGGTCAGCAGTGAGGGGTGAGTAGGGTAAAGGGGGAGAGTGGGGGGTGTGGAGGTGGGGGGCGTAGAAATTTTAGTGGCAGGGGGCGCCCCAATTCAAGTTACGCCACTGGAAAGAGGGCTGCTGACGTCATTAGCTGCCTCCTTCTCCCACGGCCTTTGCAGCGCCGAGTGAGTCTAGACTTACTCTGCGCTGTGAGCAGGAGGAAATCATTTGTTCCCCTGTGTGAACGGCTGCAAACACGTACCCAGCCATGCACAGGAGCAGGGGGCGTTTACCTGCTCGCTGGGCTCCCGAGCAGGTCTGAATCAGGCACCTAGGCCGGATCCCGTACATTAGGTGTTGTGCCCTTGTACACGACTGGCATGTAAAGTGCCTACTAAGACTATCTCAGGTTCAGTAGAAGTAGAGTAACTATCAGACGTACAGTATTGAATGCTTTATCCCAGGATCATACAACTGATGGCTCTCCAGATGTGGGGAAACTACAAGTTCCAGCATGCCTTGATTGCCGTTTTGAGAAAGGAACCTGGCCAGTGCTGTGTGGGTGTGGCCAAAGACAAGTGGGTGTGACCAGTGATGCGTGGGTGTGGCTAGTGGCATGTGGGCGTGTACGCTTCCTACACTTTCTGTCCTATAATATATTACTGAGAATACAGTGGACAGAAAAGGACTACTTACTGTGAAGTGAATTTGACATCCGCCCATGATATAATCTAGGAAGGAATACACTCTGTGTATCTGTTAGGAAGTAGGAGACAAACATTAAAAGCAGCTGTACAATGTGTCATTGTTTGCACGTACAAAATAGCACATGGAGCGCAGGTTTGCAACACATAAATCCCCACACCCCATATTATTAAATATTTAAAATCTAAGAATGTGTTAAGTCAGATTTTTTACCTTTAGTTCAGATAGTATAACTACGCCGGAGTTTTTATAATTCCTCTTTTTTATTTTGTACTTTGGATTCACACAGTCCCATTGCACCTAAAGAGAGAAGACTTCAGTTACAGCTGGTTACAATGAAAGGCAGGACTCCACGGGGTTAATGGAATTAGGCGGGACTTGCATTTGCCATCCAATTCCAAACTGGCATTGCTATTTCAGAGGATATCCGTACCCCACTGAGGGTGTGAAAAGGTGGGGAACATCTTTATTCCAAAGTAAAAATGTCAGGCTATGCTTCAGAGGCCCTTACCAAACCCCCCTCCATGTCCACAATTGGTGACATTGACACCAATTTTTAAAAACCGCATGTCGACATTTTTGATGTGTCTACCTTTATCATGTCAACTTTTTGATCCTTTCGACATTTTGACCCTGTAGCCCTTTTTCATGTCGAGCTTTTGACCCTGTCGACCTGCTGTGGACCTTTTGGGGTAGACCAATCTAATAATCCACACCCAAGTGAAAAGAGGTGATGTTGAGCACAGTCACCCATCAGATTTTGTCTATCATTTTCTAGGGTGCAACAGAGAAATCTGATTGGTTGTTATGGGCAACGTCATCTCTTTTCACTTTTAGAAGCTTTAGTAAATGTAACCCTTAATATGTTATTAATGCATCTAATGGCCGGTTGCACTACAAAACTCTTGTTGGCATTGACATTAGAAAATAAACAAGGGAGGAGAAGTGAGCCAGAGAAGCAGTGGCCCATGGCAGCCAATCAGCACTGAGGTAACATCTATACTTTGCATAATATTAAATAATATAGAGCAGCTGATTGGTCGCCAGGTGCCACTTCTCCTCTGGCTCACCTCTCCTCCCTTATCACTGCTTCATACATCTACCCCTGTATAACGAGACCCACATCTCAGGTAAGCGGCCTCTCAGGAGTTCTGTGTTATTACAGAGCAATCAGAGGCGATCATAGGGAAAGTTTGGAACTGGGTTATGCCAGGACATTGAACACCTCTCATTCCATCTCAGAACTCGCACCCCCACCCCCCATTCCTCTCCCATTCTCTACGCTCCTCTGTTTCCTGTGAGTTCTATCTCTTTTCCTCACCTTGTTCCCACCGATTCCTTTCTGCATCTCTTCAAAGGTTGCATAAAACTCTCCAATAAAATCATGTTTTCCACGGGAGTCATAATCCCAGACTAGGCACTGGAGGAGACGGGGGTATTAGTGAGATAAGGGAGAGAATGAAGAATCAGGAGAGAGGGATGGAGAGGGGATTTATACACCGGGAACGAGAGGGGGGATTACTGCTCACCCTTAGCTTCCTTTTTTCCTCACAGCAGCACAGAGAACTCAGAGACACCTTAAACGGCTCCCACACTGGGTTCAGGTTATTTTTAATGACCTGGGTGAAAAGACATTTACAGTATATAGAGAACAAGATGACAGTTTCCTATAATTCACTCGCACAAGAACCTCTGACACTAACATCACTCACACAAGACTCTCTGACAGTCGCATCACTCGCACAAGACCCTCTGACAGTCACATCACTCGCACAAGACCCTGTGACACTAACATTACTCACACAAGACCCTCTGACTTTCACATCACTCGCACAAGACCCTGTGACACTAACATCACTCATACAAGACCCTCTGACAGTCGCATCACTCGCACAAGACCCTCTGACAGTCACATCACTCGCACAAGACCCTGTGACACTAACATTACTCACACAAGACCCTCTGACTTTCACATCACTCGCACAAGACCCTGTGACACTAACATCACTCATACAAGACCCTCTGACAGTCGCATCACTCGCACAAGACCCTGTGACACTAACATTACTCACACAAGACCCTCTGACTTTCACATCACTCATACAAGACCCTCTGACACTCACATTACTCACACAAGGACCTCTGACACTCACACAAGTACCTCTGACACTCACAACAATCACACAAGCCCCTCTGACACTCACAGTACTCACACAAGACCCTCTGACACTCACAGTACTCACACAAGACCCTCTGACACATCAGTCACACAAGACCCTCTGACACTCACATCACTCACACAAGACCCTCTGACACTCACATCACTCACAAAAGACCCTCTGACACTCACATCACTCACACAAGACCCTCTGACACTCACATCACTCACAAAAGACCCTCTGACACTCACAACACTCACACAAGACCCTCTGACACTCACATTACTCACACAAGACCCTGTGACACTCACAACACTCACACAAGACCCTCTGACACTCACATCACTCACACAAGACCCTGTGACACTCACATCACTCACACAAGACCCTCTGACACTCACATCACTCACACAAGACCCTGTGACACTCACATCACTCACAAAAGACCCTCTGACACTCACACAAGACCCTCTGACACTCACATTACTCACACAAGACCCTCTGACAATCACACAAGACCCTCTGACACTCACATCACTCACACAAGACCCTGTGACACTCACATTACTCACACAAGACCCTCTGACACTCACATTACTCACACAAGACCCTGTGACACTAACATTACTCACACAAGACCCTGTGACACTAACATTACTCACACAAGACCCTCTGACACTCACATCAGTCACACAAGACCCTCTGACACTCACATCACTCACACAAGACCCTGTGACACTCACATCACTCACAAAAGACCCTCTGACACTCACATCACTCACACAAGACCCTGTGACACTCACATCACTCACAAAAGACCCTCTGACACTCACAACACTCACACAAGACCCTCTGACACTCACATTACTCACACAAGACCCTGTGACACTCACAACACTCACACAAGACCCTCTGACACTCACATCACTCACACAAGACCCTGTGACACTCACATCACTCACAAAAGACCCTCTGACACTCACAACACTCACACAAGACCCTCTGACACTCACATTACTCACACAAGACCCTTTGAAACTCACCTCAACTGCACAAGACCCTGTGACACTCACACAAGACCCTCTGATACTCATATCACTCACACAAGACCCTGTGACACTCACATCACTTGTATATCACACATGACACTCCCACCATCTCTGAATCCAGATCAGTGATATCTCACTCAATTGTTTTGCTCCCCCCCCCCCCACACACACACACACTAACCTCTCAGCAGTCTATTTACAACACGTTGGAGAGCCCTTAACTGCCATGTGAAAATGACAGTTAGAGGTTGATTGGTTGGGACTTTATCTCCATGCAAAGCTTAATAAATAGAACCCAATGTCCCCCACTCCGTTTCCCATCTTACCTCTGTCCTGTACACCAGCTGCTCGCTTTGGTCATCATTCACTCTGTAGATTTCCAAAAATGGGTCGGATTTGCTAAACAGGTCCTAATACAGAAACGGGGCTGGTTAGTGTGCACTCATATTTCTGGTATCCTTTTATATGGAGACTATCAGGGTCCGACTGCCTAAGGGTCCCGTCCCTCCTGCAACATCACTGGGATTATACTCTATATCATGATCAGTACCTGATAGAGCAGGAACATGGAATAGAATGGGTTCTTGGATTGTTCCTATAGAAACTACACTAAGGGGTTTATTTACTAAGATGGGCGTTTTATTGAATCTGATAGGCAACCAATCAGATTCAATCTCCTATCTTATATTAAGTATCCCCTTGAATGTATGTGGAAGGGACCACAGTAGGAAGATCTGATATCTGCTGCGATACCTCCCTTGCCACCTGCAGCTGCGTCCCTATAGGTTTTTATGGGACTGCGATGCTGCCAGATGTACCAGTACCCGGAATACAAAGCATTCCCAATATCGGCTCCCGCAGCTAGCGCCATCTCAGCATGGCAGTAGCCCATTGTAGCCAATGGTCTACACACCACACTGCCGGCCGGAGTGGCTGATGTGTGGAAATGCAGCGTTCAGCAGGGGGCCAGTGCTAACCGCGTATGTGCAGATCCCCCGGCACCCGGCAGAGCATGTCACAGGGACGGCTTCCTTTTGGAGCTCTATGTCTGCACAGGTATATAGGAGTAATACTGTACTGTATATCCCCTAATAACTCATTACTATAGTGGAAGATAACTGCACAGGTATATAGGAGTAATACTGTACTGTATATCCCCTAATAACTCATTACTATAGTGGAAGATGTCTTCACAGGTATATAGGAGTAATACTGTACTGTATATCCCCTAATAATAACCCATTACTATAGTGGAAGGTAACTGCACAGGTATATAGGAGTAATACTGTACTGTATATCCCCTAATAATAACCCATTACTATAGTGGAAGGTAACTGCACAGGTATATAGGAGTAATACTGTACTGTATATCCCCTAATAACCCATTACTATAGTGGAAGATAACTGCACAGGTATATAGGAGTAATACTGTACTGTATATCCCCTAATAATAACCCATTACTATAGTGGAAGGTAACTGCACAGGTATATAGGAGTAATACTGTACTGTATATTCCCTAATAATAACAACCCATTACTATAGTGGAAGGTAACTGCACAGGTATATAGGAGTAATACTGTACTGTATATCCCCTAATAATAACCCATTACTATAGTGGAAGATAACTGCACAGGTATATAGGAGTAATACTGTACTGTATATCCCCTAATAACTCATTACTATAGTGGAAGATAACTGCACAGGTATATAGGAGTAATACTGTACTGTATATCCCCTAATAACGCATTACTATAGTGGAAGATAACTGCACAGGTATATAGGAGTAATACTGTACTGTATATCCCCTAATAACCCATTACTATAGTGGAAGATGACTGCACAGGTATATAGGAGTAATACTGTACTGTATATCCCCTAATAACCCATTACTATAGTGGAAGATGACTGCACAGGTATATAGGAGTAATACTGTACTGTATATCCCCTAATAACCCATTACTATAGTGGAAGATAACTGCACAGGTATATAGGAGTAATACTGTACTGTATATCCCCTAATAACCCATTACTATAGTGGAAGATAACTGCACAGGTATATAGGAGTAATACTGTACTGTATATCCCCTAATGACCCATTACTATAGTGGAAGATGACTGCACAGGTATATAGGAGTAATACTGTACTGTATATCCCCTAATAACCCATTACTATAGTGGAAGATGACTGCACAGGTATATAGGAGTAATACTGTACTGTATATCCCCTAATAACCCATCACTATAGTGGAAGATGACTGCACAGGTATATAGGAGTAATACTGTACTGTATATCCCCTAATAACCCATCACTATAGTGGAAGATGACTGCACAGGTATATAGGAGTAATACTGTACTGTATATCCCCTAATAACCCATCACTATAGTGGAAGATAACTGCACAGGTATATAGGAGTAATACTGTACTGTATATCCCCTAATAACCATTACTATAGTGGAAGATGACTGCACAGGTATATAGGAGTAATACTGTACTGTATATCCCCTAATAACCCATTACTATAGTGGAAGATAACTGCACAGGTATATAGGAGTAATACTGTACTGTATATCCCATAATAACCCATTGCTATAGTGGAAGATGACTGCACAGGTATATAGGAGTAATGCTGTACTGTATATCCCCTAATAACCCATTACTATAGTGGAAGATGACTGCACAGGTATATAGGAGTAATACTGTACTGTATATCCCATAATAATCCATTGCTATAGTGGAAGATAACTGCACAGGTATATAGGAGTAATACTGTACTGTATATCCCCTAATAACCCATTACTATAGTGGAAGATGACTGCACAGGTATATAGGAGTAATACTGTACTGTATATCCCCTAATAACCCATCACTATAGTGGAAGATAACTGCACAGGTATATAGGAGTAATACTGTACTGTATATCCCCTAATAACCATTACTATAGTGGAAGATGACTGCACAGGTATATAGGAGTAATACTGTACTGTATATCCCCTAATAACCCATTACTATAGTGGAAGATAACTGCACAGGTATATAGGAGTAATACTGTACTGTATATCCCATAATAACCCATTGCTATAGTAGAAGATGACTGCACAGGTATATAGGAGTAATGCTGTACTGTATATCCCCTAATAACCCATTACTATAGTGGAAGATGACTGCACAGGTATATAGGAGTAATACTGTACTGTATATCCCATAATAACCCATTGCTATAGTGGAAGATAACTGCACAGGTATATAGGAGTAATACTGTACTGTATATCCCCTAATAACTCATTACTATAGTGGAAGATGTCTTCACAGGTATATAGGAGTAATACTGTACTGTATATCCCCTAATAACTCATTACTATAGTGGAAGATGACTGCACAGGTATATAGGAGTAATACTGTACTGTATATCCCCTAATAACCCATTACTATAGTGGAAGATGACTGCACAGGTATATAGGAGTAATACTGTACTGTATATCCCCTAATAGCCCATTAGTATATAGGGGAAGATAACTGCACAGGTATATAGGAGTAATACTCTACTGTATATCCCCTACTAACCCATTACTATAGTGGAAGATGACTGCACAGGTATATAGGAGTAATACTGTACTGTATATCCCCTAATGACCCATTACTATAGTGGAAGATGACTGCACAGGTATATAGGAGTAATACTGTACTGTATATCCCATAATAACCCATTGCTATAGTGGAAGATAACTGCACAGGTATATAGGAGTAATACTGTACTGTATATCCCCTAATAACTCATTACTATAGTGGAAGATGTCTTCACAGGTATATAGGAGTAATACTGTACTGTATATCCCCTAATAACTCATTACTATAGTGGAAGATGACTGCACAGGTATATAGGAGTAATACTGTACTGTATATCCCCTAATAACCCATTACTATAGTGGAAGATGACTGCACAGGTATATAGGAGTAATACTGTACTGTATATCCCCTAATAGCCCATTAGTATATAGGGGAAGATAACTGCACAGGTATATAGGAGTAATACTCTACTGTATATCCCCTACTAACCCATTACTATAGTGGAAGATGACTGCACAGGTATATAGGAGTAATACTGTACTGTATATCCCCTAATGACCCATTACTATAGTGGAAGATGACTGCACAGGTATATAGGAGTAATACTGTACTGTATATCCCATAATAACCCATTGCTATAGTGGAAGATGTCTTCACAGGTATATAGGAGTAATACTGTACTGTATATCCCCTAATAACCCATTACTATAGTGGAAGATGACTGCACAGGTATATAGGAGTAATACTGTACTGTATATCCCCTAATAACCCATTAGTATATAGGGGAAGATAACTGCACAGGTATATAGGAGTAATACTGTACTGTATATCCCCTACTAACCCATTACTATAGTGGAAGATGACTGCACAGGTATATAGGAGTAATACTGTACTGTATATCCCCTAATAACTCATTACTATAGTGGAAGATAACTGCACAGGTATATAGGAGTAATACTGTACTGTATATACCCTAATAACCCATTACTATAGTGGGAGATGACTGCACAGGTATATAGGAGTAATACTGTACTGTATATCCCCTAATAATAACCCATTACTATAGTGGAAGATAACTGCACAGGTATATGGGGGTAATATTGTACTGTACAGTATATCCCCTAATAACCCATTACTATAGTGGAAGATGACTGCACAGGTATATAGGAGTAATACTGTACTGTATATCTAGTAATAAATGCATTGATATAGAGCCTTTCGCCTAGGACTATGCTATTGTATATCTTCTCCCCGATTGGTGGAATATCTGTGCCTGTCTCCAGTAGGAGGCTGTACCCTGTGTCTGTCACCTTGTCATCCAGTTTCCGAGCGCAGAACGCCAGTTCCACATAGCCGTTATTTCCAGAAATCTCCTCAGAAATGACCTGTGGGAAAGGGTGGATTAATATAACAAACCTCCGCAGTGCCTACCCCTAACCCGTACCAGGCCACCTGCCATTCACACCTTAATATAAATACATTTGTTTATCCCAACAGTAATTGGAAAAATCAAATAGTTTGCCGTCTGTTACATACAGTATTCCGTTTGCTTTAGTCCAATGGTTCCTTCCTACACTGTGAGGTTACAGTATACTGAGCAATGGGCATACTTCAGGTTTTACAAAATGGCCGACATTCGTGCAACAGAGTGATTGATCGCAGTGCAAATGTTTTATGGTGCCGCCCGCTGCAATCCAGCTAACAATGAGGATATAATGGAGAAGCATACTTACCGACTTTTAAAGTTGCCCGGAGAGGAGAACAAAGGCTGCATGTGTGGGGGTGGGGGTTAGAATGCTGACATCACAAAGTCGTAATTTTAGTCTTGTTGCAGCGGCTCTGGGGGGTGCGGGGGCTTTGAGGAGCATGCGGGAGACTTGCGCACCATCCTGAAGGGCTGGGAGGGAGACCTGATTTTCAGGAGCCTCACGGCCATTCCGGGAGGGTAGGCGAGTATGTGGAGAAGTAATTGACAGGAAGTGGCCGTTTAAAGGTGTTAACATGGAATTTATGGAAAATAGCTGGGAATACGCAGGTGTGTCATGGCCGTTCTCAGTGCATGTATCTGCTGTCAGCTGTGAGCTTGTGTGTGTAAAAACATGGTGCCTGCGCCGCTACTTCTGTGCTCAGTCTACATAGCCATAGGCCAACCCTTAGATCTGATGTTTCTCATTTTTGCGCATAGGTGTACAATGTAAATAGTAAAGCGCTGTGTATAATCAGCAGCAATACCAATAAAAATGTCGATACACCCGCTTGCATGAACCCACACAAAGGAAAAATCATCGGATAGTTACTCACCATGAAATAATTTTTCTTCTCTTTGCAGATAAACGTAATCCTGGACTTACTTATATCCTGACCGTTCTTCTGCAAATTGGGGGCAGGCACCGACGTCATGTGACGTTATCCACTCGCTCTAAGCAGGCAGCGGCAGGCCTGCAGTCGCAGAGGTTACCCCCAGCATTTTTATCGGCGTGCCCACCATTTTTGTGGACACGCCCATGAAACTTTGGCTAATCCTAATTGAGACCTGACTTCTTCGCAACAGCTTGCTGATATCAGGCATGGAAATGCACACCAGGATTATACCCATTACACAGACAGACAATCCTTAACCTGAGACATTATTTTCTGACCTAGATCACAAGACACAACTCTACATTTACAGATAAAGAGCAGGCAACCAAATAACAGAAGTAAATATCACTACCGCTCACCGTTATGGTGGATTTTCCAGCATATTTTCCATATTTCAAGAACAGGCCTTTGGTGATTCTTTTCTGTGCAACAATCTGACAAGAGAAATAGAAGAACGGTGAGGAAGAGTCACTGATTGGTGTATCAGTCATGGAGATGGGTGATCTGATGGAGGGAGATAATGGAGTCCATTATATGCTGTTTTTTATAATCATTATTACTGGGGAGATAGAACAACAAATCATACAATGACAGTCCCATTGGTTGCTAAAGAGAATGCAGAAATCAGATATACAGATGGAGCCGGCTCCATCTTTGCAGTGGATGGCGTTTCTACCGCCATCCACCGTCAGCAGCTGGCTGCCGCCAGGGGCGCGCACGCACAAAACGCTTGCGCGCCCTGTGGCGACGGAGCTTGGAGGGGTCCCCTCTGCTTCCCCCGCCGTCGCCAGCAGTTCCCCTCGCTGCCCAGACACCCCCCTGAACTGGGCAGCGTCTCCCTAAAGCGGGGATGGGCAGGGAGACACTGCCTAGCCGCCGTGGTCCACCGTGATACTGGTACGCGCCTGTGCGTGAGACGCACCCGCCTCCCAGTCTCTATCGCCAGCGCTTGCCAGTGAAAGGCATCTGGCAAGCGCCGGCCAAAGATGGAGCCGGCTCCATCTGTAACATACAAGAGGCCCTTCTTATGAGAGCTACAACCTAGAGGCCAATTGGGTAATGCACTGGGGATTCCATGCCCATTGTCACCATTTGTCACTGTGATCCTGTACAGTTAGAAAGGCTCTGGCATCTTAGGTGCCCATACACTGAGCCGGTTTGATCCGATTTAGAAATCGTCCCATGTGCAGTCCCGTGCGCATCGGACCCAAGTTGGACCTGATGGCCGTCCAAACACCTGACCTGAGTCAGCCAATCAACGTCCAGCCAGTCATTTAAAAATATTCAGCAGCCGCATCCCGTAGCTACAAGCTCCAGCCTCCCAGCCGCCGCTCGGACGGACCCCGCTGCTCGCCACTACAATGAGCTGCATGCCCCCCGCCACCAACACCAGCTGTACGGACCTCGCTGCTCGCCACCGCATGTGATTTACTGCATGTAAAAATGGCAAATCAAGTGCCAGATCGCATGTGAGCCTCCCGGGGAGCTGCCAGTGGGGCTCTGGGCAAACTGGTCCGACTTCGGGGCCTTTACTCCCGACAGCCATACTGCACAGGTCTAGGCTTTATCAGAAGGTCGATGTTTGACCAAAGTCGCCTACCCTCCTGCATTCTGCAAGAGACTCCCTCTCCCACTCATTAGTCTACCAATCTCCCTCATGTCACCTAGCCCACATTACACTGTTACATCATAGTTACCTCCCCTCCTGCATTTTGTAGGAGACTCCCTGACATAGCAGCAATCTCCCTCTCTCCCTCATTAGTCTAGCAATCTCCCTCATTTCACCTAGTCCTTGCCCACATTACACTGTTACATCATAGTTACCTCCCCTCCTGCATTCTGTAGGAGACTCCCTGAAATAGCAGCAATCTCCCTCTCCCTCATGTCACCTAGCGCACATTACACTGTTAAATTTTTTGGGGAAAAGGGAATGAGAAACAGATACATTTACATTGAACCATCAGCACCATTTCCCAGCACTTCAGCAAGTATAGTAACTCTTACTAACTGCTTTGGGGATCATCTACATTTTACAAGATTCCTCTCAGATGTAGCAGTACACACCCACGCTTCTAGGTGCCACGTTCACAATCTCTTTTCACAATCTCTCCATATATGGAACTAGACACGCCCTTTGGGAGGAGCATGACACGCCCCCTCAATGGGGCGCTGTGCAAAATTCTACTACCAACTATAATCTCCTTGAAACTATGAAAAACTATGTGTTTGACCCATTTATGTTCAATTTGTACATAAGCAGCAGCTCAGAGACGCCTCCTGTAGGTGTCTCAATACAATCCCAGCAGCTGCAACATGCCTATATTTCGCCCAGCCGCTGCGGCGCCATTTGTACGCATCTTTGAATCAGGCCCTGTCTGCGCCGACGGCTGAGAGTAGACGTGGGAGTTGTGCGCAGTCTATAACGGCCATTAATAAACATAACTACTATAGATGAAAAGTGGAGATGATTTAAAATTATACTTGGATGAATCATGAGAGAGATGCTCCAGTCTGCCAGAAACCTGTACAGAAGGGTCAGAGGATCTGCATGAAAAATGTGTCAGCTTTTGATGAGTTTATTTTATTATGTTTCTAGATGCAAAAAAAGGAAAAAATCACATTAAAATAAAACCCAGCTGTGAAGGAACTCTAACACCTTTCATTTCGAGCAGCAGTGAGTCTGGAGGCAAACAAAGCATGACCCTATGGGAATGATGTGCGAGGGTGTATGTACAGATAGCTCAGAGTCACAGTCTATACGGAACGTGCACACCAGCCTGTTACATAGGACGAGATGCATTAGGGAAGGTATGTGTGTTGTGGAAGTGCGCTCATTGTCAGAGCGGCTTTGCGTATTTAGCAGAGCGAGGGTGGCTAACAAGAGACTGACGTAAGTGAGGAGAGAAGAGATGAGTGCGAGGACCTACAACTGCGGTTGGGTCAGATAACACGGAAGTCAGGAAAAGCAGCCTCGCTCCCTGGGGGCAGCCAGGTCTCTATGATGCTTCCACTGAAACACTGACACAAAGCAATCTGGGTTATCTCTGAAAGCTGCAAGCACTGGATGGCTTATTGTGAGGAAAATAATGGCGCGCCAATCTCCACATTTGCATGCAGGGGGATATGTACGCTTATACATCCACTCGCATGCATCCGTACTGGTGAAAAATCATTCGATGGCAGTGGCAAATGCAGGATTTTTAGAGGGGGGTTTTCAAATGTAATCCAATATCTCGCACTCTGCAGCACATAGGAGTAAGTACGGGGGTCTGGGGAGGGTAACAGCCCTGAATATTGGTCTTTTTATACACTGGATACTGTATGGAATACAGTATTAATATTCAACATTACAGATGGGCTGTTTCGAACATTTAAATAAGACAAGTGGTTAGGAAAAGGTTAAACATATCATAATAAATACACAAAAATACAAAAACCAGTACTGCACTTTCTAAGCTCACAATCTCCCACTTCATGGTAAGGCTCCTGTCTCTTCCTTCCAGTAAATCAGAGGTGGATCTAGACTTTTCTTCTAGGGGGGAGGTTTACTGTCTAATCTTGACCCCCCCCCCCCCCCCCCAAGTCCTGACTCCTCCTCCTTCCCAGTCCTAACTCCTCCCCAGACTTATGTCACATGGGCAACTGTGGGGAGGTCACCTACACCGTACACCGGAGACGGCGCTGCTGGAGAAGAGACAGAACTGCCTCGTCCTTTGCACAAGGTTAATCAGGCGGCAGCCTGTCTAATCCCCTGCCAGCAGCAGTCTCTTCGGAGAGGCGGGACGGTCTCTGCCCGGCTGGCACAGCACGGTGCTCTCTCGCTTCCCCCTGAAGGACCAAATGCTGGCACACATAGCAGGAGGGCTCGGTGTCCCCTCCGGCCCCGGTCAGCAGCCTCGCTGGGAGGGACGGGCAGTAGTAGTGGTGAATTACAACTTCCTGCCGCCCCGAGGGTCCCCATTCATTGCCGAGCCTGGGGAGAGGTGGGGTGTGACCCGCATGGTTAAGTGCGAGATCGGGAGCGGAGTGCGGTGGATCATGGGGAAGCAGAGAGTCCTGCACCGGCCGCACTCCCTGCTATTGAATGGTATAGAAGCTGCTGTCAGTTACTGGGAGACAGCACCACACACACTGGCCTGCCCCACCACCCTGTCATCAGAGGCACATCTAGAATTTTTCTAGGAGGGGCGACCTGCTGGCACTTGTAGTTCACCTGTATAAAGCAATGTTATGAATGACTGTTTTAACCCTATCAGGCCAGCATCCAAAGCCCTGGGACGCCAGTGACAGCCATGGTGCTCATGTTTCGGCCGCGGGACCTTATGTAAAAAATGTCCCCCGGCTGCGGCATGACACCGCTGGCTGTTGGAGCCCGGTGCTGGTTTCAAAATACGGGGGACCCCCAGATTTTTTGTCCGCCGTATTTTTGGAACTAGGACCAGTCCAAGAGGCTTGTTTCAGAAATATGGGGGACCCCTATGCTTTTTGTGCCCCGTATTTTAGGAACCAGGTCCAGCTCAATGAGCCCAGGGCTGGTTATGCTGAGGATGGGGGGACCCCACGCCAATTTTTTTAACATTTTTACACATTTTTTAAGACAAGACTATGCACAGATCTCAATGATCTGTACAGGGTTCTGGTCAATTCGCCTGTCAGAACCTGGTCTGCATGTGTGGCAAGTTTTAGACACATTTTCCCGAATTCGCATCTCATTATATATGCAATTTGTATACTTTTCAATGGGAAAACACCTGGATGCGAGTTACGGCGTTACTAAAAATCACACTTTCAGAATGTGCGCTTTTTGCCGTTTTCGCATCTCATTAAATATGCGAATTCGGGAAAAAGTGCCACTTCAGCTGTTTTTCCCTAAAAATCGCACAAATCACATTTTTCCGCATCTTATTAAATGTCACCCCATATGTTTACATTTGGATAATTGTTAACTCCCCTGACAACAATTAATTCGGATTTCTCTGGAAGGAATCCACGATACGTTGCAAGCCAATATGGCGTGGTCCCTTCTTTCTTTCTGTATGTCTATTGAACAACCAAACATAAACAAACCAACAATACAGTTAGGCATAACCAAGAGGACCACAGGGCCTATATAAGCCCAAACAATGAAATCAAGGAGGGAAAGTGTGGTCCCTTTAAATAAATCTAAATCTTGTTTTTTTTACAGATTGGCTAGAAGAGAAAATGTACTTGACAAGCTGAGCGGATCTGGCAGTGCAGCCCCTTGTGGATAGAGAGGCGGATTAGGTGAGCCAAACTGCTAACAATGCTCAAAATCAGCTCAAGTCTGGGTGTATGACAAAAACGCCACCACAGCGATGACAATCGTGTACTGAGGTCCCCGTAATATTATCCTAGGCCTCTGTGTAAGTTCCTTACAACCTATCTATATGTACTGTATGTTGAAGATTTCAGCTATGGATTAATTCAATTTAATCAGAAGGGTGTCAGCCTGTACACCTCTAGAGCTGTGTACACACGGAGCAATATGATCACTGGCAATATATTGCTCAGCAATCATATTGCTTTTGTTTTCCGTTTTCATCAGCGACCAGAGATGATCGCTGATGAAAATGACGCACTGCTGGGAGAAGAGGCAGGGGAAGTCGCTGGGCGGAGGAGCATGCTCCTCTGCCCAGCAACCAATAGGGGACTGAAACCGGGAGCACACAAATGGCGATTTATCGCTGGTGCACACTCCAATCACTGGCAATATGGACGCTCAGCAACCATATTGCCAGTGATTTTTTGCCCGTGTGTACACAGCTTTACTTATTTATCACTCCTGTGGGTGTCGTTTATTTCTGTAATATCCAAACAAATTTCCAGAAAATACCATTCATTTGCTAATAACTCCCAACGCATCAATCTACCTTATATATACAGAAAAGGTTGTTTTTTGTGTGTGTGTGTGTGTGCTTCAAACTCTTTTTTAGTATATAAATTTATACAATTCAGGATTAATTAAATTTATCAGCCAAGCTGTAACAAGCTACTTTATAGGCTTTCATGTCTCCTCCAGGCTGACCCACCTCCTCCCTGCAGCAGTACGCCCGCCTCCTCCACCCAGTCACACCTCTTCCTGACAACCCCACCTCTTCTAGACAGTCCCACCTCCTCTTCCTTCAGCAATACACTTGCCTCCTCCTGGCAGCCCCACCTCCTCCCTGCAGCTGTACGCCTGTCTCCTCCAGGCAGCCCCACCTCCTCCCTGCAGCTGTATGCCTGTCTCCTCCAGGCAGCCCCACCTCCTCTCTGCAGCTGTACGCCCTCCTCCTCCAGGCAGCCCCACCTCCTCCTGGCTAGCCCACCTCCTCCGTGCAGCAGCACGTCCGGCTCCTCTAGGCAGTCACACCTCCTCCTGACAGCCCTACCTCCTCCAGACAGTCCCACCTCCTTCCTTCAGCAGTACACCTGCCTCCTCCAGGCATCCCACCTCCTCCTGGCAGCCCCACCTCCTCCCTGCAGCAGTACACTCACCTCTTCCTGGAAGCCCCACCTCCTCCAGGACCATTCAGACTTAAACCCATTTGTCTATGTGGGCCAAAAGTCCCAGGAAAATTCCTGGTCAATACAAGGGGGCATTGACTCGGGATGTATTTGAGGATTGGTGCCTTTCAGACAAACGCGAAACCCAGTTAGTTTTCCCGAGTCCCAACAAAAAAACAGGACCTTGGTATTATTACCTATACCTACAGTATTCACCTACCAAGTTCTCAAATCGGATTAAAGTGCAAAGCAACGGGATGCGTATAAGTGGTTTTGTCAAAGTACATAGGACATAGCGCATTATATTGTATTGGCTGCCCTTCCACCCAAGGGTGCACCTAGCAATTCTAACATGTTGAGCTGTCCCTGAGCCCATTACCTAAATAGACCCTGAAGGCTGCCAGGCGACAAAGGAGTGGTATGGGGCACATGGCTACACATGCTCTTTAAAACTTGTATTGAAATGCCATGGGTGGCCCAGCTCCTTGATGGGCCTACCAGGCAAGCCCAGTATCAGGTAATGGGTTGTCTCCCCTCTCTGTGCCCCTTAAGGCCTGAGCCCTACCACATAGTGGCACGTGTGCACTTTGGACATATCTGTCCCAATATCTCATAGCTTGTGAGATGTTGGGACAGTCACTATAGATCAGGACCGGGTATATGGGCACCATCAGGTGGGCATCCTCACTTATGCCCAATACCTTGATATGGTCATAGAACATCTCAGTGCCCTGATATACAACAGTGATCCACCCTCCAGCAGTACATAACTTTTACCTGTCCAAGCGTAATTTCCACACCGCCAAGGAAGTCATCGTCTCTCGAGCCAATACTGCAATGTCCATGTATGTCATACGCCTCAAAACGCAGCTTCTGGACTTCTTCAAAATAATAATCCACAGTGAAGACTTTGGAGAAGACTGGATTAAGGTTGCTTTTAATTACTTCTGTCCGATCCACCTGCGGGAGAGGAAAAAGTTAAGACAGAAAGGATGGATTTATGTGTGATTGCCTCTAACATAGCCATCCCTGTATTACTGTGTGCATAAGGTCAATATACACATTATAGGAGGACTGCCTCTGTATACGTACATTATAGGAGGCCTGCCCCTGTATACACATTATAGGAGGCCTGCCCCTGTATATACACATTATAGGAGGCCTGCCCCTGTATATACACATTATAGGAGGCTGCCTCTGTATACGTACATTATAGAAGGCCTGCCTCTATATATACATATTATAGGAGGCTGCCTCTGTATATACACATTATAGGAGGCCTGCCCCTGTATATACACATTATAGGAGGCTGCCTCTGTATACGTACATTATAGAAGGCCTGCCCTGTATATACACATTATAGGAGGCTGCCTCTGTATATACACATTATAGGAGGCTGCCTCTGTATACGTACATTATAGAAGGCCTGCCCTGTATATACACATTATAGGAGGCTGCCTCTGTATATACACATTATAGGAGGCTGCCTCTGTATACGTACATTATAGAAGGCCTGCCCCTGTATACACATTATAGGAGGCTTGCCTCTATATATACACATTATAGGAGGCTGCCTCTGTATACGTACATTATAGAAGGCCTGCCCCTGTATACACATTATAGGAGGCCCGTCTCTGTATATACACATTATAGGAGGCCCGCCTCTGTATACACACATTATAGGAGGCCCGCCTCTGTATACACACATTATAGGAGGCCCGCCTCTGTATACACACATTATAGGAGGCCCGCCTCTGTATACACACATTATAGGAGGCTGCCTCTGTATACACACATTATAGAAGGCCTGCCCCTGTATACACATTATAGGAGGCCTGCCTCTGTATACACACATTATAGGAGGCTGCCTCTGTGACAGCCCACTGCAGTGGCCTGTCCCTTTGAGAGACTCCCGGCGCTGAAGGGGGTTAATCCATGTCCCCGTGAGTGTCCAGCTCCCTTTCACGTGAAGGGAGTCTGGTCTCACAGGGATTGGCCAGCTGGAAGCGCGCCAAGGAGAGGAGGAGGAGTGGGACTGACCTGAGGGGTTAAGAGCCGGAGGAAGAGGTGTGAAGGGAGAGACCTGCTGCCAGCGCGTGTAAACGGGAGACACAGACGCTGAAGAAAAACTGACAGCCTGCGCCCAGCCGGAAGAAGAGGGAGAGAGAGAGACGGCGCATCGCAAGCCACGCTCCCGGCGGTGATTGACAGCGGGGAGGACGGAGGTGCCCGCCCGGACGAAGCTGTGACCCCCGCTGACCCCAGAGGGAGATCCGAACAGCGGCAAGAGGACAGCGGCAGAAGGCACTGGAGGAAGCGGCTGACTGCGCACAGACTGAGCCGGCATCCCAGAGCAGCCCCCCGCGGTGATGGACATCTAGAGCCCCGGCCAGCAGCAGGACCACGCAGATTAAAGAGCCCAGCAGATCGAGACTGGCAGGAGCCAGCAGCGGCACCAGTATTGCAGGTACCCTCTCCTCTCCCTTGCTTGACCTCTGCCCGACCACCTGCACCAGCCCCAGGACCCCATCACTGACACCCTGCTTCACACCACCCAGGAGCCTGTTACCCCACAGGGAGGGCTGCCAAAAAGGGCCTAAGGACCCCCCATACCGCCCTGCTATTCGGAGGCCAGCTAAAGGGGATTTGCTACTGTTCCTGTCCCCACCGTTAGTGCCATTGATCCTATTGCAGTGCCACTTGCCTTAAGGCCATTTGTGGCAGTACTAGCAGGGAGTTGCCCAGGAAGCGGGGACTCGCCTGTACCCCAAAAAGGGGATTGTTATTTTGTTCCTTACCCTGAGGAGTTACCGGCGTGGGACCTTTATTTGAATTTAGGGACACTGACTGACATCCGAGACTGTAATGTATATGTAAGGAATAGGGTGCCCTCTGGTGGACGTCCCTTATTGAAGCAGTTCAGCATCCTTTTGTAATATCTATCTTTATTACAGCTCTTTTATTTCTAGTTTAATTGTCGCATTATTCTAACTGTCATTATCATTGTTGTCATTTTATGTGTCATTTCTTAGCCCTACGGTGCCGTGGGGAGACTTGCTCATGACCAAAGCAGTCTGTCCTTTAATACGGACTGAGGTGGTCATTGGTGCTTAGTCTGTTTTGCAGCGATATTTATTTATTCATTCATTTGTGCCGATATTACTGTAAGGGTGATGTTGTTATATTTCATTGAGCAAAGCGCAGCAACCGTGCATTATTTTTTCCATTTAATAAATATCAGTTGCTGCTAGCTGTGGTTGTTTTGTGCTTTCTTCGGTGGGTTCTCTCCTGGGTGTTCCATCCCCTGCCACAGGTGTGTCCTCATCAGCAGAAAGGGCCGTGAAGACTCCAGAGTGTACAGCCGTCGTCTGATCCAGGTACGCTCTCATCTAATCGTATACAGGGGCGTCTACCACAACTTGGCGTCTACGAACAGGATTGTCAAAGACCCCTGTAAACGGCGAAGATGCTACAGCCACAGAACGCAGCGGACGCGGAAGACCAACAGCAGGTCGACCAACAACAGCTCGACCAGCAACAAGCTAACCAGCAACAGCCAGCAGAGCAAGTCCAAGGCAGGAGAAGGCTGCCAGACACACCGACGACTCCGGCAGCTCAAATCACCATGCCCTACTTCTTCGGGGCACCGTGGGTGCCAAAATATTCAGGAGACTCCCGCACGCCTGGAACCGTCTCCTTCAGAGAGTTCAAGGAGGGGTTAATGCACACATTCCTGATGTACAACCCCAGTGAAGAACAGAAGGCGGGAATGGTGATTGGACAGCTAAAAGGGGCAGCGCAACGAGAGGTCCGGTCATGGTCGGCGGAAGAAAGGAAGTCAGCCGACGGGATATTGAAGAAGCTGGGCGGCATCTTCAACGCACAATCGGCCGCAGAGTTGAAACGGCGACTATATGCCAGGAAACAACAGCCGCAAGAGACCCTGCGGGACTTCGCCATAGGACTGCAGGAAGCGATGCGGGCCATTCAAGCGAGAACCCCACAAGACGTGACCCCAGTAGATGAGACGCTGATCGACATTTTTATTGAAGGAGCCAGAGGAGAGGCAATCAGGTCACAGCTGAGGATGTGGAGGCGACAGAAACCTGACTGTACCTTCCCAGAATTCAAAGAAACCACCCTGACCATCCTGGGGTTGAACCAAAATGTCGATGAGGAAGGTGGAGCGGCGTCATCAGAAATGGAGGATGATGAGATGGAGCCAGTCCAGTTCTTCCCAAGACCCGAACCCAAAAAGACCAGGCCCACAGTGACCCAGCAAGTCCAAGCGTCCCCGAACCAAATGGAAACCCTCACCACGGCAGTCACAGAAATGATGAGAGAACTACGGGACATGCGAAGGGAACAGAATGAAGCTCGCCAAGGAGGATGGCAACGGGACTCAGGCGGAAGAGGCAGGCGACAGTGGGACACCCCACGAAGGCCGGGCAGGCGCCCCACAGACCAGTTCGATGCCCAAGGAAGACCCATTTGCCGCCAATGCAAACTCAGCGGGCATGTCGAACGAGAGTGCGGCCAACAGCCTTTAAACGACTCAACCCCGAGGCCAGGGACCGACCCTCGGGAGGAGCCTCGCCAGTAGGTCCGCCAACTCAAGAGTGGTGGCCGCGATTCGTTGGCAGGTGCCCCCACTTGAAGATAAAGGTGAACGGAGTGGAAATGGCAGCTCTCTTGGATACCGGGTCCCAGGTGACAACGATACAACTTGGTGCGTTTCAACGCTACTGGAAAGAGGAGGAGATAGTGTCACCCCCGACCCCGTGGCTCAGTCTACTGGCCAGTAACGGACAACCCATTGAGTTCAGCGGCTACTGGGAAGCAGATATCAACGTGGGAGAGGCGCGACTGGAACGTCAAGGCTGCTTGATCACGTCCACCTGCAACGAGCACTTACCCCCGGTCATCATGGGAATGAACGTCCTGAAGAATTGCCCAGATGAACTGGTGGAAGCCCTCCGGATCGAGATGCAGGCTGCCGCCCCGGAAGAACGAAGAGCTATGCAGCAGACAGTGCGCCTGATCGAAGGGCACAAGCACTTCGCCAATTCACAGGGAGAAGTGGGCAAGGCGAGGGTCACCGATCGGCAACCCATCCTTCTGCGGCCCAATGCCGAACATGTGATCTGGTGCAAGGCTAGGATTGGGCCAGGTGGGCGAGACTATGACGCTGTCATCGAACCATGCGACCTCGAGGGACAACAGCCGTTTGCCGTAGCCAGGACGCTAGCAAGAGTGGAGCGTGGGAGAGTCCCCGTCCGCGTGCTGAACCCGCACAGCTACCCCGTGCGGCTGTTCCGACACTGCACAGTGGCGAACGTGGTCCTGGTCGATTTCCAGGATATCCTGGGAGAAGCCTTGCCGAAAGACCAACCAGGAGTGGTGGTGGGTCAGTCGAGCCTGATCACAACTGAGACCGCGTGGTGGAAGGAGATACAGGTTGGCGATTCCAACACCCCCGCAGAACAGCGTGAGGGCGTCCTCCAGGTCGTCTGTCGGAATGCCAGCGCGTTCAGCCAACACCCAGCCGACTTCGGACGTGCGGAAGGGGTACAGCACCATATTCCCACCGGATCCAGTCCACCCATCAAGGAGAGACACCGGCCGCTTCCACCGGCCATGTACCAGCCCGTGAGGACTATGCTGGGAGAGATGCAGGAAGCAGGGGTAATCAAGGAGAGTCACAGCCCATGGGCCGCCCCGCTGGTCATAGTCAAAAAGAAGGACGGCAGCCTCCGCTTCTGTGTGGACTACAGGAAGCTAAATGCAGTCACCCACAAGGACGCGTACCCTCTGCCCAGGATCGAAGAGTCGCTGACGGCCCTGAAGACTGCCGTCTACTTCTCCACCTTAGATCTGACCAGCGGATACTGGCAAATCCCGATGGCCCCCGAAGACCGGGAAAAAACGGCGTTCACCACTCCCATGGGCCTCTTCGAATTTGACCGGATGCCCTTTGGGCTGTGCAACGCCCCGGCTACGTTTCAAAGGGTCATGGAACACTGCTTAGGCCACCGGAACTTCGAGATGGTCCTCCTGTATCTGGATGACGTCATCATCTTCTCCAAGACGTATGAGGACCATCTGAAGAACCTAGAAGAAGTCTTCGTCCAGCTGACACGATGTGGCCTGAAGCTGAAGCCGTCCAAGTGTCACCTCCTGAAACCTGAAGTGCAGTACCTCGGGCACATAGTCAGTGCTGAAGGAGTGAAGCCGGACCCCGAGAAGATCTGTGCGGTTCGGGACTGGCCAGCACCCAGGACGGTCAAGGACGTGCGGAGCTTCTTGGGGTTCGTGGGATACTACCGTCGCTTCATCGAACACTTCGCCAAGGTGGCCGCGCCCCTCCATGAACTCCTCCGTGGCAAGTCGGGCCAAGAGAGACGGAGTACGTCTACAGTTCCTTGGGCGAGTGAACACCAGGCCGCCTTTGACCAGCTTAAGCGGGCTCTGCTCGAGGCGCCCCTCCTGGCCTATCCGGACTATGAGAAGCCTTTCCGGGTCTACACCGACGCCAGCCACCGAGGCCTGGGAGCTGTGCTGTCTCAAGTCCAGGATGGTAGGGAGCGGGTGATTGCCTATGCCAGCAGAGGCCTTCGGAAGACCGAGCGGAACAGCGAGAACTATTCCACCTTCAAGCTCGAGCTACTCGCCTTGATCTGGGCAGTGACGGAGAAATTCAAGAACTATCTGGTTGCCACTCCCTTCGAGATAGTCACCGACAACAACCCACTGGCCCACCTGTCAACGGCTCGCCTGGGAGCACTGGAGCAGAGGTGGATGGCACGGTTAGCCAACTTCCGTTACACTGTGGTTTACCGGAGTGGAAAATCCAACGGCAACGCAGACGCCCTGTCCCGCCTACCCACCGAAGACCTCGAAGAAGAGAGATACGATCAGTCTGAAGATGTCGAGACCCCGGTGTTCGGGAAGCCAAAAGACCACCGAATTGTTGCCACCTCCGACCCTGTAGTGGCCAACGTGGAAGCTTCCCCCGAGCCGCAGCCAAACGACCAATTGGGATTTGATTGGAGGCAGGTACAAGCGAAGAGTTTGGTGATCAAAGACCTGAGAGATCTCCTTCACCAGCAGAAGCAACTCACCAAAGCACAGAGGGACAAGGCCGACCCTGAACTGGTCAAACTTCTGCGACACCGGGACCGCTTAACTCTCCAACAGGGCCTTGTCGTGCGCACCAGCTTGGATCCTGGGACCCATCAACCCGTCCACCAAATCGTAGTACCAAGAGAACAAGCCAATTTCCTCCTCATCGCCTACCATAACCAGTCTGGCCACTTTGGCACCCAGAAGACAGAGGCCACCTTGCGGAAGCGATACTTCTGGGTCGGGATGCGTGCTGACATTGAGAGGTGGTGTCGGGACTGTGTGAACTGCAATTTGAAGCGCCCAGTCGAATTGTCCCAGAGGGATCCATTGCACCCGATTACAAGCAGCCGACCCTGTGAACTTGTAGTATTAGATCACGTCAAGTTGGAACCCACCCCCAGCGGTTTCCAGTACGCCCTCACAATTGTGGACCATTACAGCCATTTCCTGGTAGTGGTCCCAGCTCGTGACCTGACTGCTAGGACCACAGCTGAGCTGTTTATGAAACATTTCGTCCTCCAGTACGGATACCCCGACCGAATCTTGACAGACCAGGGCCCAGCGTTCGAGTCCCAGCTCTTCCACGAATTGTGTCACCTGTACGGATGTCGGAAGCTGAGGACCACGGCCTATCATCCCCAGGGGAACGGCCTCTGCGAGAGGGCCAATCAGACCGTGATTGGAATGCTGCGAAGCCTCTCTGCCGAGAACCGGGCCCAGTGGCCCCGCCTTCTTCCAGGCTTGGCCTATTTATACAACAACACCGAGCACTGTTCAACTGGGTTCACGCCCTTCTTTCTGATGTTCGGGCGGCAGGGCAAGCTGCCTCAAGATATGGAACTGGCCCCTGAACTGGACGAGCCCAGTCTCCCATCCATTGAATGGGTGCAGGAACACCGGCACCGCATCGAGACAGCCCGGCAGGTTGTTGCAAAACGCCTGGAAGTGGTTCATGCCCGTCAAGAACGGAATTACAATGCAGATGCTCGACCCGTACCACTACAAGTCGGCGACAAGGTGTGGAAGAAGAAAAATCGTCGGATCAGCAAGCTGGATGCAATGTGGGAAGATACGCCATACACCCTCGTGACAGTCCCATCAGGCGAGTCATACACCTACCAAGTCCAGGCGAAAGACGGTCGAATCACCACTGTACCCCGTGACCAGCTGAAACTGTGCACCAGCCCAGAAGAAACCTCCGACCGGCAGGAGATGGAGAGCCCTGTGGCGGGGGAGTGGGATCCCTGGGGTGGTATACCACGTGATGACCCGTTCAATCTGCTAATGTTCTTGGGAAATGCTGTTCCCAATCTCAGGGTCAGGAGCGTCGCTCCAGAGTTGTCAGTAGATGAACCTATTGTTGCGGAACCAAATCCTGTGCCAAATGTTGAAATGGTTGCTCACGCAGAAATTGCACCAGATGTAATCGGTGTCAGGAGGTCAGAACGCAGTACCAGAGGCGTTCTGCCCTCGCGCTACCGAGTATAACTTTACTTTGTTTGCTGAACGAATATATATTTCATATGTTTTCTTCTTTACTGTTACTTGTTTATACGGGACTTTGAAAGGACTTTATTCTGGACTCACTGTCCCCGTTTTGTTGCGTGCGGACACGCATTGTTCCAGCAGGGGGATGTGTGACAGCCCACTGCAGTGGCCTGTCCCTTTGAGAGACTCCCGGCGCTGAAGGGGGTTAATCCATGTCCCCGTGAGTGTCCAGCTCCCTTTCACGTGAAGGGAGTCTGGTCTCACAGGGATTGGCCAGCTGGAAGCGCGCCAAGGAGAGGAGGAGGAGTGGGACTGACCTGAGGGGTTAAGAGCCGGAGGAAGAGGTGTGAAGGGAGAGACCTGCTGCCAGCGCGTGTAAACGGGAGACACAGACGCTGAAGAAAAACTGACAGCCTGCGCCCAGCCGGAAGAAGAGGGAGAGAGAGAGACGGCGCATCGCAAGCCACGCTCCCGGCGGTGATTGACAGCGGGGAGGACGGAGGTGCCCGCCCGGACGAAGCTGTGACCCCCGCTGACCCCAGAGGGAGATCCGAACAGCGGCAAGAGGACAGCGGCAGAAGGCACTGGAGGAAGCGGCTGACTGCGCACAGACTGAGCCGGCATCCCAGAGCAGCCCCCCGCGGTGATGGACATCTAGAGCCCCGGCCAGCAGCAGGACCACGCAGATTAAAGAGCCCAGCAGATCGAGACTGGCAGGAGCCAGCAGCGGCACCAGTATTGCAGGTACCCTCTCCTCTCCCTTGCTTGACCTCTGCCCGACCACCTGCACCAGCCCCAGGACCCCATCACTGACACCCTGCTTCACACCACCCAGGAGCCTGTTACCCCACAGGGAGGGCTGCCAAAAAGGGCCTAAGGACCCCCCATACCGCCCTGCTATTCGGAGGCCAGCTAAAGGGGATTTGCTACTGTTCCTGTCCCCACCGTTAGTGCCATTGATCCTATTGCAGTGCCACTTGCCTTAAGGCCATTTGTGGCAGTACTAGCAGGGAGTTGCCCAGGAAGCGGGGACTCGCCTGTACCCCAAAAAGGGGATTGTTATTTTGTTCCTTACCCTGAGGAGTTACCGGCGTGGGACCTTTATTTGAATTTAGGGACACTGACTGACATCCGAGACTGTAATGTATATGTAAGGAATAGGGTGCCCTCTGGTGGACGTCCCTTATTGAAGCAGTTCAGCATCCTTTTGTAATATCTATCTTTATTACAGCTCTTTTATTTCTAGTTTAATTGTCGCATTATTCTAACTGTCATTATCATTGTTGTCATTTTATGTGTCATTTCTTAGCCCTACGGTGCCGTGGGGAGACTTGCTCATGACCAAAGCAGTCTGTCCTTTAATACGGACTGAGGTGGTCATTGGTGCTTAGTCTGTTTTGCAGCGATATTTATTTATTCATTCATTTGTGCCGATATTACTGTAAGGGTGATGTTGTTATATTTCATTGAGCAAAGCGCAGCAACCGTGCATTATTTTTTCCATTTAATAAATATCAGTTGCTGCTAGCTGTGGTTGTTTTGTGCTTTCTTCGGTGGGTTCTCTCCTGGGTGTTCCATCCCCTGCCACAGGTGTGTCCTCATCAGCAGAAAGGGCCGTGAAGACTCCAGAGTGTACAGCCGTCGTCTGATCCAGGTACGCTCTCATCTAATCGTATACAGGGGCGTCTACCACACCTCTGTATACACACATTATAGGAGGCCCGCCTCTGTATACACACATTATAGGAGACTGCCCCTGTATACACACATTATAGGAGGCCCGCCTCTGTATACACACATTATAGGAGGCCCGCCTCTGTATACATACATTATAGGAGGCCCGCCTCTGTATAAACACATTATAGGAGGCCTGCCTCTGTATACACACATTATAGGAGGCCTGCCTCTGTATACACACATTATAGGAGGCCCGCCTCTGTATACACACATTATAGGAGGCCCGCCTCTGTAATGCCATAGCTGCCTACCCTCTTGCATTCTGCAGGAGTCTCCCTGATATAGCAGCAATCTCCCTCTCTCCCTCATTGGTCTAGCAATCTCCCTCATTTCACCTATCCCACATTACACTGTTACATTTTAGGGGAATAAAAGGATTGAAAGACAGATACATTAACATTGAATTACAAGCATCATTTCCTAGCACTTTAGCGAGTATAGTCGTTTTTAATTTCTGCTTTGGAGCTAATCTACATTTGGATATAATTAATTTTAAAAGATTCTAAGTGCCACGTTCACAATCTCTTTTCACAATCTCTCCATATATGGAAGTAGACACGCCCCTTTGGGTGGAGCATGTCACGCCCCCTTAATGGGGCACAGTGCAAACTTCTACTACCAACTATATCACTATTGAAAACAAGCTGAAACATTTGGGGTAATTCAGACCTGCTCGCTAGGCTGCATATATGCGTATAGTCTAGGGAGCAGGTAAATGCCGCCTGCCGAACGCACACCTACCCCGCCGCCCGAATCCCTGCGCTACGATGTGACGGATGTGTACACTTACACATCCGCTCGCATGTGTCCGCACAGAGGGGAAATCATCGATGGTTACTCACCATCAAATGATTTCTCCTCTGTACACAAAAAAAAGGAAGCCTATACTTACTTCTCTGATGGAAGCTTCCCGACAGATTCGCGGCGGGCGCTGACGTCATGTGACATCATCCATCCGCAACAAGCAAGCAGGGGCAAGCCTGCGTTCGCCCAGCGTTTCGATGGGTGCGCCCACCACTTTTGTGGGCATGTCCATGAAATGCTGGGCACACCCCACCATCGGAGACAGGGACGACTTTAAACCTATACGGACAGGTCTGAATCAGTTGGCGTAACTATAGCACCGCAGCCCCCGCCACTGCAGGGGGGCGCTGTGCATGTGGGAGCGCCGGGGGCTGCGGTGCTATAGTTACACCCCCCCCCCCCCAATCCCCCGCAGACTTACCTATCTCGCTGGTCCCGGCGGCTCCGTTCTTCTGCTGAGGACCACCACAAAATGGCCGCCCCCATATAGCACACAGTTCTCTGAAACTGTCTGCTGTATGGGGGCGGCCATTTTGTGGTGTTCCTCAGCAGAAGAAGAACGGAGCCGCCGGGACCAGCGCTATAGGTAAGGCTGCAGGGGATTGGGGGGGGGGGGGTTTGCATGGGCGGCTGGGGATTGGGGGTGCTTGGCGGGGCGGCGGGGGGGCGCCCAAAACTTAGTTACGCCACTGTGACCTGGGATTGATGTAGTGTGGCCCAGACAAATCAGAACCCTTGCGACTATGTGGAACCTAATTGTCAAACACCTATCTACATCTCTACAGACTCCACAACATGAGGGGGGGGGGGGGGGGAATATGAGGAATATAAGAACAAAATAAAATCAACCAGGGAAAGCGGCTCATCCAAAATCAATGTTTTATTTTCACCAGAATCCAGACGAGAGTTATGAAATACATTAACAAGGTGCTCAAATCACAGGGGAAATTGCAGCCTGGTTTACTCTCAACCTAACTGACTGATTGGATCCTTTCACCCCAGCGACTCAGATCTCATCACACGGAATTACTAAGAGCGCGGAATCAGCGCTTCATTTACCACCTGCAATACAAACAGGACTTTCTCATTTACAGTCATATCCTATTAACCCTGGAAAGACTTCAGTCTTCTAGGCAAGGACAATTCAACATTCCACTGGGTTCCTATTTTCCTATAATGCCACCGGTGCACGGTTATCTTTCTGCTCTCAATACTATACTACCCAGATGCTTCACACAGAGCTAAACTGGCAATGGTGACCTCTGCGTGATGTCATGGTCTCATCGGGGGCAGTGGCTGTCACAGAACACGGTGCCTTCCTATTACAGCAATGTCTGCACACTTCTGCCTCCCATTGCAACCCCTCCCTCATCATCCCTTACTTCCGCCTACTCTTCTCCCTTCACAATTCTACCCTATGACCCTACAGCCAAGAATCCAACCTAAGCATGACCCAGAAACCCAGGTCCATAGCCACGTGGCTTCTTCCCAAAATATTCCATGTCATCTACCAAATACCTGTGATCTATGTACTCGGAAACAGGTGCGGATTATCAGAGAGACAGTGTCTAGAAAGACAGACAATCGGTCGACCCCAAAATTTTGACAATCAATAGGTCGACTGGGTCAAGAGGTCACCATTAAAAATGGAGACCGGTAAAAAGATTGCTATGAGTTTAAATTCTTTTGGTGTCAATGTCGAAAACTGTCAACATGAACCCCCACTTAGTGTAAAGTGTACCCTCGCATGGTTCGGGCTCGGTGACTTGCTATGCTCAGCACACTATTGTATTCTTCCGTAATGCCGACATAGATATTGACGTAAGAACAAGGTGGTTTAAAAGAAAAAATCCTGAAAAACTCACGTCGAACTTGTCATTTGTCTACCTCTTTATATGTCAACCTTTTGACCCTGTCTACCTTTTTAATGTCACCTAGCCCACATTACACTGTTAATTTTTTGGGGGAAAAAGGAATGAGAGACAGATACATTTACATTGTATCATCAAAACCATTTCCCAGCACTTTACCATGTATAGTATCTCTTACTAACTGCTTTGGGGCTCATCTACATTTGTATAGAAGTCATTTTAGTCATTTTAAAAGATTCCTCTAAGATGTAGCAGTAACGGGAATGGCTAGTAGCAAACCAACACAAGCATACCAAAACCCGGACCGTACCACCCATTTCAACCCTGTCTGGGATGTATGCCACTGACATTAGCACAATCAGTGGCACATACCTGCAATCATGCAATTTTCCTGCTGACTTCCTACATAACCCCCCTCTCTGCCCAAGGCCAGGGGACTGGGCACTTGAAGCTGACAAACAGTGAACTTTGTTTACCTGGGGTCTGATCATACCTTTTCCTACAATTAACCCCAAATATCGGGCCTCCGCTAGCCCCACAGCACATTTTTCAGGATTAGTAAACCCTGCTTTCCTAAGAGAATCAAGAATGGCCTGGACCTTGATCAGATGGCTCCAGTCAGTACTAAAGACCACAATATCATCTAGGTAGGCAGCTGTATACTTTTTGTGAGGCTTTAAAATCTTGTCCATCGCACTCTGATATGTAGCTGGCGCACCTTGTGACCCAACCGGCTTCCTTATATACTGAAAGAGGCCATCTGGGGTGGAGAAGGCAGTTTTCTACTTTGCGCCTTCCGACAATGGAATTTGCCAGTAGCCTTTGGTGATGTCTAGTGGTAATGTACCTCGCTGGCCCTAACCTTTCAATCAGTTCATTGACTCCAGGTATTGGGTAGGATTCACATTTGGGGAGTTCATTCAGCCTGCGGAAGTCATTACAGTACCGCCAGGTCCCATTTGGCTTTGGGACTAATATTATGGGGCTGGATCACCCACTCTTAGACTCCTCAATAACCCCCAAAGCTAACATTCTTTTAATCTCTTCAGGGACAACCAGTGGCGTAGCTACGTTTTGGGCGCCCCCCGCCATTAGGGGGGGTGCCCCCCCCCCGTCGCCGCCCCGCCGAGCACCCCTACCCTGCCGCCCATGCAAACCCCCCCTCAATCCCCCGCAGACTTACCAATAGCGCTGGTCCCGGCGGCTCCGTTCTTCTGCTGAGGACCACCTGAAAATGGCCGCCCCCATACAGCAGACAGTTTCAGAGAACTGTGTGCTATATGGGGGCGGCCATTTTCTGGTGGTCCTCAGCAGAAGAACGGAGCCGCCGGGACCAGCGCTATAGTAAGTCTGCAAGGGATTGAGGGGGGGGGTTTAACTATAGCACCGCAGCCCCCGGCGCCCCCACATGCACAGCGCCCCCCCCCCCCCCCCCCCCCCCCCGCGGTGGCGGGGGCTGCGGTGCTATAGTTACGCCGCTGGGGACAATTTGTCTCCTGGCCTCATGCATTCTGTACGGCTTAACGTTTACCTTGACATGGTGTTCAGTGACTATGTCATGCTGAATTACATCAGTAGTTCCTGGAAGGTCAGAGAAAATATCCCTATTACCCTGCAAAAACTCCCTTGTCTCCTGTTTTTGGGAGTTTGAGAGAGCTTCGCCTATGGTAATTTTGTCCATATCTGAGTGGGACTTCGGACGTGACTCTGGGGTAGCTACCAGTGACTATCCTGCCAAGCCTTGATTAGATTTATGTGGTACAGCTGTATTGGTTTTCTTTTACCAGGCTGGTGTATCTTATAATTTACCTCACTAACCTTTTCCACCACTTAAAAAGGGCCATCACAAGCATACCAAAACCTGGACTGTACCACCCATTTCAACCCTGATTGGGATTTATGACACTGACATTAGCAGTCTCAGTGGCACATACCTGCCATCATGCAATTTTCCTGCTGACTTCCTACAATATATATATGTATATGTAGTCCAGATAGGCAGCTCACCTGGTAATGACGGTTACTGGCTCCAGTGCCCTCCAAAAGAACCCGACAGGGTCAATATGTAATGTATAGCACACAGCGGCACTCAGAAATAAACAGGCAAAGAAACGCAGGTTGCTGTCCGGACATCAACCTGCGTTTCTTTGCCTGTTTATTTCTGAGTGCCGCCGTGTGCTATACACTATATATATATATATATATATATATATATATATATATATAACATATGAATGTTATGTTGGTGTGCTCTGGTGTAATTTAGAAGAAGCATAGAAGATGTGTAGGTTTAAGATTCAGTATCTAGAGACATGTAAATGCTGCAGAGAATGCTCTGTTCGATGTAACTTTCATCTTTACAGAACGAAGGCCACGAGGAGCATTGCATACGCTTATTTGCGCTATTACTATATATAAGTCAGGAGGGCGTGGCAGGAGCGCTATCAGTTCTGCAGTGTTGGCGAGGACACCAACATGTGTCTATAAATAGGTATCAGGCTGGAACTCCCTTAGTGCTGTGATGTAATTCCCCAAATCCCAGTAATGTGAGTTTTTCTTTACAGTCTCCTCGATGTAAAAATAATTGCTTATAAGATGGATCTACGCTGCCGGAAATTGAAGTCTACAACAACAAAACAGATACTGGAAACAAACTAACAAAACACCATTGTATAGCTCCAAATACATATAATTATATCTTGCAACTATCATCTGCCTGTATGATGCCTTTCTTTGTTGTTGTTGTTGTTGTTGTGTGTGTGTGTGTTGTGTGTGTGTGTCATAGTAGCCTCCCCTCCTGCATTCTGCAGGAGACTCCCTGAAATAGCAACAATCTCCCTCTCTCGCAATCTCACTCATGTCACCTAGCCCACATTACACTGTTTTATTTTATCCTAATGTATGAAAGTCTTGTTTCTGGAGCAGACTGTGTGAACATGTATGTGGTTAATATCCCAGTGCTCAGAATCCCAACAGTACTAGGGCTCGTGTTAGGCACTTGGGGGAAGATTAGGGTATGGCTCAGGAAGGAATGGGTTACAATTAGGATCCGAGAGGGGTTGGTAAGGGTTAGGCTCCAGGAGGGGTGGGCCAGACTTAGTATCTGGGAGGGGTCAATTAGGGACAGGCTCTGGGAGGGGTGGGCCAGAGTTAGTATCTGGGAGGGGTGGGTTAGGGTCAGCCTCTGCGAAGGGTGGGTTAAAGTTAGGCTCCGGGAGGGGTGGGCTACAACTAGTATCTGGGAGGGGTGGGTTAGGGTCAGGCTCTGGGAGGGGTGGGCTAGAGCTAGTATCTGGGAGGGGTGGGTTAGGGTCAGGCTCTGGGAGGGGTGGGCTAGAACTAGTATCTGGGAGGGGTGGGTTAGGGTCAGGCTCTTGGAGGGGTGGGCTAGAGCTAGTATCTGGGAGGGGTTTGGTAGAGGTAGTATCTGGGAGGGGTGGGTTAGGGTCAGGCTCTGGGAGGGGTGTGCTATAGGTAGTATCTTGGAGGGGTGGGCTAGAGGTAGTATCTGGTATGGGTGGGCTAGGATCAGGCTCCGGAAGGGGTGGGTTAGAGTCAATCTGTAAGTATACCTACCTTCTCCTTAACCTCCCCTCCCATTCTAAAGAATGTGCATCCGCTCTCAGCCAATCAATGGCCACTCATTCTTTTGAATTAAATGTTTTTTCAAATCTCGCTCGCCGCTCACTGCCTGCTGCTCGGAGGCCGGACCTGCAGATAGATGTGTACCAGCGCTAGCACGCATCCATGGATGGAATCAAACCCAATACTTTGCAAGCACTAAAAAGCACCCGCCATGTGCGCTGATGGGTCCGATTCCAATTTATCTTATGTTCTGCACATCCTACCTCCGACTCGTATCGGATTGGATGTCATACATATGTAATTTGGGCTGATTTCACCCAATGTCTCAGACCGGTATGCAGAAATAGTGCCCAAATCGCACAGTGCGGCCTTAAGTGCCTAACTCTCCCTCCCTACAACTTAACCCTAACCTTCCCCCCCTCCACTACCTAACTCTAAGCCCCACCTAGTGCCTGACCTTCCCTCCCTACAACATAACCCTAACCTTCCCCCCTCCACTACCTAACTCTAAGCCCCACCTAGTGCCTGACCTTCCCTCCCCGGTCTAACCATAACTGATATTGCTCTGGGGGACAAACATGTCACATCTGGCCAAACTGAGAGATAATAGGAAGACGTACGTCCCTTTTAAATAGGGATACGGTCATTGGATCTACACTATGTTGGTCAACAAGCATTGGGTCTACACCGTTAGGTTGACATGGGGATAGGCCGACATGGTTCTAGGTCGACATGGGTTTAGGTTGGCACAAGCATTAGGTCAACAGTGTCTAGGTTGACAGTCAAAAGGTCGACATGGGTTTTCACAGTTTTTTTGAGCCGTCATGTGCCGACAGGCGGTATTTCATGCCCTACCATCCACTAGGGCGTGGTGGGAGAATAAAATAGTGCCCGAAGCATCGTGAGCGATGCGAGGGCATGCGGTGCACTGGAAACTGTGTCCATGTCAACTGTGTCGGCATTCGGGTAAAAAAAATAGTGAAACACCCAATGTTGACCTTTTGACTATCGACCTAGACACTGTTGACCTAATGCCTGTGTCGACCTAATGACCTGTCGACCTAAACCCATGTTGACCTAGACCCATGTCGACCAAGACCCATGTCCACCTAACAGTGTTGACCTAATGCTTGTCGACAAACATGCTGTAGACCAAACGATCCCAACCCTTTAAATCGCAGAGTTAAAATAATGTTGCCTGGTGTTTGTGGGCTACAAGCAAAAGCAGACAGTATTTCCTCTGCATGCAATCCTAAAATTGCATTACCACCTCTCATATTGCTGTACAATCCGGCGGAAATATTAGTATTTGTCATAAAGCCGCCCAGTAGGTGCACAATCCTGATTAGCGTGGTTGTTATAATAGCAGTAATTACAGCAATTCCTCAGAGTTACAGTGTCGGGGACAGTATTTATATTCATTTTATTTGCTCTGGAACATTAGAAGAGACAACGTTGGTAATGTGTGTGTTATGCTGTACACCCAGACTGTTATTAGCATCAGGAGAATGGCAGATCTCTCAGCTAATCAGCAGCTCTGGCCCATTAGAGGTCCATCTGCTAATTACTGTACCTTCATTGTTTCATTTATTTTTATTTAGGCTCATGAGCAATTACCCTGGAACATTACAGTGGAGCAGGAATTATTACTGTAATACTTCTTACTTACATAATGGAACGTGCGGGACTCATTTATAATGGTCGGAGGAGCTGCACAGCAGTTGTCTCTGTGCTGTCATTCACCTACATAGCCGACAATGGTTATGGTATAAAGGCCCTATATCAGGGGTAGGCAAGTCATTTTTAACGGAGTCCGGATATTTCTAATTATTTTGATCGAGGTCCACAAAATCAAATATCTATTGTAATTAATAACAAGGTTTTATTTTTGGTGCTGAAACTTATACTAGAAGAAGGAGAGTTGGGCTGAAGCGCTGCCTTGGTGCGATTAAATAGAATGAATGAGAGAAAAGAGAGTGTGTTTGGTGCATAAAATGTTTTATTTGGAAATGACAATATACAAATAATTGGCATTAGTTGGTATATAAGGTGCAAAAATGTTCGGTGGGATGGTCCCACCGAACATTATTGCACCTTATATACCAACTAATGCCAATTATTTATTTATCTATTGTCATTTCCAAATAAAACATTTTATGCACCAAACACACTCTCTTTTCTCTCACTCATTCTATTTAATCGCACCAAGGCAGCGCTTCAGCCCAACTCTCCTTCTTCTTGTATGACCCAAAGGGGGCACGGGACACCCCTTAGGCTAAGCAGAGGGGAGCGCAGTATACCCACCAGTAACACTGAAACTTATACTAAAATGAAGTATAAATTTCAGCACCAAAATAATCTAGAGGGGGTGGCCGGACTTTGTAGCCTGGGATCTACTATTTGTACTCTTACTTACTGGTAACTGATGACAAAAAAAACCTGCCACATAAAAGCTCACTCCCTGTGCCCCTCAGGACTGCAGCCCCCCAACCCCCCCCAATATTTTCCATGGGGGCCACAAAGCTTCATCCCAATGAACTGGGATGAACATATACCCACCACCACCCCCTCCACAGCAAGCAGCACTTGCCCACTGCTGCCGCAGCTGTATTCTGCCCACTGCCGCCACCACTGTGTTCTGCCCGCTACCTCCGCCGCTGTATTCTCTGCACCGCCACCATTCCTGCCATTCCCGCCTGTGTTCCCAGCAGACTGCCAGAAATTCTCAGCCCTTGCAGTGCGCGCAAGGGCTGAGACTGAATGCATTACTGGGACCGCTGAAGCCAGAAAAGGCTTGAGAAGGCGAATGGGGCCACGAGAGACGTAATGGCCACATCTCGCCGGTCCGCATTTCTGCCCTTTGCGGTCCAGAGGTAGACCGCGGTCCGCCTGTTGCCTACTCTTGGTCTATATTGTCTAAGTCGACATTTAAAGGGTCAACACAATGGTCGACATGCACAATGTCAATACATGAAAAAGTTGACTTGAATTTTTCATGTTTATTGGTGACAATTTGTAGATTGCCAGTTTGCTCGCCATGCTTCGAGCGAGGTTCCTCTTTTAAAACAAAAATGTCGACCTTTTCATGTGTCAACTATTGCCACGTCTACCTTGTTTTGAAAGGTTGTATCAACCTTTTGTCTGTGACCATTTGATGTTGACATATACACTGTCAACTTAGTTACAGGGACATCACTTAGTTACAGGGACATCACATCACTATTACACTAAGGAGCACACCCTGTTATCTGTGATGCACTATTACACTATGGAGTGCTGTCATCTGTGATGCACTATTACACTAAGGAGCACGGCCTGTTATCTGTTATTACACTATGGAGCACGCCCTGTTATCTGTGATGAACTATTACACTACGGAGCACGCCCTGTTATCTGTTATTACACTATGGAGCACACCCTGTTATCTGTGATGCACTATTACACTATGGAGCTCGCCCTATCATCTGTGATGCACTATTACACTATGGAGCACGCCCTATCATCTGTGATGCACTATTACACTATGTAGCATGCCCTGTTATCTGTGATGCACTATTACACTACGGAGCACACCCTGTTATCTGTGATGCACTATTACACTACAGAGCACGCCCTATCATCTGTGATGCACTATTACACTATGGAGCACGCCCTATCATCTGTGATGCACTATTACACTAAGGAGCACGCCCTGTTATCTGTTATTACACTATGGAGCACGCCCTGTTATCTGTGATGAACTATTACACTACGGAGCACAACCTGTTATCTGTGATGCACTATTACACTATGGAGCACGCCCTATCATCTGTGATGCACTATTACACTACAGAGTACGCCCTATCATCTGTGATGCACTATTACACTACTGAGCACGCCCTATCATCTGTGATGCACTATTACACTATGGAGCACCTCCTATCATCTGTGATAAACTATTACACTATGGAGCATGCCCTGTTATCTGTGATGCACTATTTCACTACAGAGTGTGCCTTATCATCTGTGATACATTATTACACTATGGAGCATGCCTTGTCATCTGGGTTGCATGATTTCACTATGGAGCACGGCCTATCATCTGTGATACACTATTACACTACAGAGCACGTCCAGTTATCTGTAATGCACTATTACACTATGGAGCGCTCCCTATCATCTGTGATGCACTATTACACTATGGAGCGTGCCCTATCATCTGTGATGCACTATTACACTATGGAGCATGCCCTGTCATCTGTTATTGCACTATTACACTATGGAGCACGCCCTGTCATCTGTGATGCACTACTACACTATGGAGCACCTCCTATCATCTGTGATGCACTATTACACTATGGAGCACCTCCTATCATCTGTGATGCACTATTACACTATGGAGCATGGCCTATCATCTGTGATGCACCATTACACTATGGAGCGGACCCTCTCATCTGTGATAAACTATTACACTATGGAGCACGCCCTGTTATCTGTGATGCCTATTACACTACGGAGCACACCCTGTTATCTGTGATGCACTATTTCACTACAGAGCATGCCCTATCATCTGTGATGCAATATTACACTATGGAGCTCGCCCTGTCATCTGTGATGCACTATTACATTATGGCGCACGCCCTGTCATCTGTGATGCACTATTACACTATGGAGCATGCCCAGTCATCTGTGATGCACTATTAAACTAAGGAGCATGCCCTGTTATCTGTGATGCACTATTACACTATGGAGTGCTGTCATCTGTGAAGCACTATTACACTAAGGAGCACGCCCTGTTATCTGTGATGCACTATTACAGTATGGAGTGCTCCCTGTCATCTGTGATGCACTATTACATTATGGCGCACGCCCTGTCATCTGTGATGCACTATTACACTATGGAGCACGCCCTGTCATCTGGGATGCATGATTTCACTATGGAGCATGGCCTATCATCTGTGATGCACTATTACACTATGCAGCATGGCCTATCATCTGTGATGCACTATTACACTATGGAGCATGCCCTGTTATCTGTGATGCACTATTAAACTAAGGAGCACGCCCTGTTATCTGTGATGCACTATTACACTATGGAGTGCTGTCATCTGTGAAGCACTATTACACTAAGGAGCACGCCCTGTTATCTGTGATGCACTATTACACTATGGAGTGCTGTTGTCTGTGATGCACTATTACACTAAGGAGCATGCCCTGTTATCTGTGATGCACTATTACAGTATGGAGCGCTCCCTGTCATCTGTGATGCACTATTACACTATGGAGCAGGCCCTGTTATCTGAGATACACTATGGAGCGCTCCCTATCTTCTGTGATGCACTTTTACATTATGGCGCACGCCCTGTTATCTGTGATGCACTATTACACTATGGAGCACGCCCTGTCATCTGTGATGCACTATTACACTATGGAGCGCGGCCTATCATCTGTGATGCACTATTACACTATGGAGTGCACCCTGTCATCGGTGATGCACTATTACACTATGGAGCACCTCCTCTCAACTGTGATGCACTATTACACTATGGAGCGCACCCTGTCATCTGTGATGCCCTATTACACTATGGCGCACGCCCTGTCATCTGTGATGCACTATTACACTATGGAGCACGCCCTGTTATCTGTGATGCACTATTACACTATGGAGTGCTGTCGTCTGTGATGCACTATTACACTAAGGAGCATGCCCTGTTATCTGTGATGCACTATTACACTAAGGAGCATGCCCTGTTATCTGTGATGCACTATTACACTATGTAGCATGCCCTGTTATCTGTGATGCACTATTACACTATGGAGCGCACCCTGTCATCTGTGATGCCCTATTACACTATGGAGCCCCTCCTATCATCAGGGCCGTCTTTTCTAATGGGCTTAATGGGCACTTGCCCAGGGGCCCCAGGTGTATAAGGGCCCTATGTTGATAGCTGAGGATCCCCTTTTTCCAGGGATACCAGAATTTTGAAAGTCGGCCCTGGGGAACTGGAGATATCCAACTTCAAAGCAGCAGTCCACACCGACCAGTTAATTGCAATTCCCAGTCATATTTCTCAGGTTCTCTCACTTTTTCTGAGAGTATAAAAGCTGGGACTCTCCCCTTTCTGTCGACACTAGCGGCTTGTCTCTATCATGCCCAGAACCAGAGATATCAGCCTTCCAGCAGCCGGTCCCTGCTCCAGCTCCAAACGCCTGGTGTAGGGAGGCCAATCCCGGGACATTTTTTCAATCCCGGGATTCGGGATTGAAAAACTGTCAATCCTGGGATTGGCCTCCTGATATGCCTAATGACGATTATATTACCTCCAACAGAGGAGTAGCTGTGCAGCGGAAGAGCTGTGCGGTGGAGGAGTCGAGGTGACTAGCCTGGCCAGGGAGGTGGCGGGTAACTCGATGTCCGGGCAGACACTGCGGCGCGGGAGGCAGTGTGTGGCTGCGCAGCATGACGTGATCACTCACATCACGCTGCGCAGCCACACAACCTTGTTGCCAGGCAGCGCAGCGTGATGTTAGAGGTCACTCTGCGCAACCACATAGTGTTCCCACGCCATAGCGTCTGCCTGTACTCAGTTACCCGCCTCCTCCCTGGCCCGTTTAGTGCTACACTGGAGAAAGGGATCAAATGCGCATGCGCATTTCGATCCCATAATCCTGAGATTGGAGCCTCCAATCCCGGGATTCAAATCCCAGTCATAAATGCCCTAAATACCGGGATCCCGCCGATCCCTGGATTGGCATCCCTAGTCTGGTGTACAGTTTTATATTTTTGTCCTGATCTCCAATTCCCAAGTTCCCAGCACCTCCTGAAAGTTGGGACTCTAGGTTTGTATACTATTGAAGGCTAAGAAATCTATTTCCAGATAATGGCGATATCTGCAGTCAAACAAGCTGCCCTTCCACAGGAAAATTACGAATATTAAGCCCACTCCATTATCCAACCCTCCACTGCGTATAAAACACCCCCTACCTCCCTGGAAGTCATTTACAAGGGAACCTTCATTCAGCTCAGTGTCCCCTTCCACACGTTAGTGTTCTCCCTCCCACTACCTGTGCAGTAAAGGAGTAATTAGCAGAAGTTACGGCTCCAGGTCCTACATGTTGAATGGAAGATGGAGCACCCCCCTGCCACTCGTGGGACATCAAAGTTGCTGCTGATAGCACCCCCCACCACTAGGAGGGGAGAATGGGTAAGGGCCCCAGTGCATTGCTTTGCTCAGGGGCCCACACTGTTGTTAAGACGGCCCTGCCTATCATCTGTTATGCACTATTACACTATGGAGCATGCCTTGTTATCTGTTATGCACTATTAAACTACAGAGCGTGCCCTATCATCTGTGATGCACTATTACACTATGGAGCACGCCCTGTCATCTGTGATGCACTATTACACTATGGAGCACGCCCTGTCATCTGGGATGCATGATTTCACTATGGAGTATGGCCTATGATCTGTGATGCACTATTACACTATTGAGCATGCCCTGTTATCTGTGATGCACTTTTACACTATGGAGCATCTCCTATAACCTGCGATGCACGATTACACTATGGAGCATGGCCTATCATCTGTGATGCACTATTACACTATGGAGCGCGCCCTGTTATCTGTGATACACTATGAAGCGTGCCCTATGATCTGTGATGCACTATTACACTATGGAGCACACCCTACACACCCTATCATATGTGATGCACTATTACGCTATGGAGCATGCCCTGTTATCTGTGATACACTATGGAGCATGGCCTATCATCTGTGATGCCCTATTACACTATGGAGCGCACCCTGTTATCTGTGATGCACTATCACACTTTGGAGCGCACTCTATCGTCCGTGATGCACTATTACACTATGGAGCATGCTCTGTTATCTGTGGTGCATTATTACACTATGGAGCACCTCCTATCATCTGTGATGCACTATTACACTATGGAGCACCTCCTATCACCTGTGATGCACTATTACACTATGGACCGCGCCCTGTTATCTGTGATGCACTATTACACTATGGAGCACCTCTTATCATCTGTGATGCACTATTACACTATGGAGCGCACCTTGTTATCTGTGACGCACTATTACACTATGGAGCATGCCCTGTTATCTGTGAGGCACTATTACACTATGGAGCACCTCCTATCATCTGTGATGCACTATTACACTATGGAGCGCACCCTGTTATCTGTGATGCACTATTACACTATGGAGCGCACCCTGTTATCTGTGACGCACTATTACACTATGGAGCATGCCCTGTTATCTGTGACGCACTATTACACTATGGAGCACCTCCTATCATCTGTGATGCACTATTACACTATGGAGCATGCCCTGTTATCTATGATGCACTATTTCACTATGGAGTACACCCTGTCACCTGTGTTGCACTATTATACTATGGAGCACCTCCTATCATCTGTGATGCACTATTACACTATGGAGCACACCCTGTTATCTGTGACGCACTATTACACTATGGAGCACCTCCTATCACCTGTGTTGCACTATTACACTATGGAGCACCTCCTATCATCTGTGATGCACTATTACACTATGGAGCACGCCCTGTTATCTGTGACGCACTATTACACTATGGAGCACCTCCTATCACCTGTGTTGCACTATTATACTATGGAGCACCTCCTATCACCTGTGTTGCACTATTACACTATGGAGCACCTCCTATCACCTGTGATGCACTATTACACTATGGAGCACCTCCTATCATCTGTGATGCACTATTACACTATGGAGCACACCCTGTTATCTGTGACGCACTATTACACTATGGAGCACCTCCTATCATCGTTGACGCACTATTACACTATGGAGCATGGCCTATCATCTGTGCTAATAACAGGGACTCTCTCTTCTTACCATTAGGACCGGTTTTAGCAGCAGTGCTGTGGACAGTGGCCTATGCGATAGCTGCAGTTTCTGCATTCTATATCCATATAGGATGCTGATATAGCTTTTTTTCCCCTGGTTTAATGGCCTGCATTAAAATGTCATAAAAGAACCACAGAGTACACAAGGACATTAATAAGAATTGCGCTGATGCTTATTCTCATCTGCATGATGTGACATTTGCATTGATCCACATTATTACAATTGGCACAATGACATCTCCGGCATCCTCTTACCTCCATCCATTGGCCCTGAGACTGCATAAGCATTAGGACACACGGGTCAGACTTGTTGAGTGTGTCTCTGTCCAGCAGGTTCTTGCAGCACACTCGGAGCTCCACCTTAGACACACAGGTGGCCGTGACCACCCCTAGGGCGGACGGAGACGCCAAGTCTGATATCTCATTCATCATCTTGCCAAAGCAGAGATTTCTAAATAGACCGAATGGAATTAGAAGTCACCCAACAAAAAGGTGATGGGATGGTAAGTACTCCAGATGATAGTCAGCAAGTTGTAGCCTCCTCCATATGATGTCTAAGGATCTGTCGGATTATGGACGTTATCTCAAGAAAGCTAGGATGTCCAAGTAATGTCAGTCTATCACAAACCAGGAGCCAGGAACAGTATGTGAGGAATCATTGGTCAATTAACTGATTAATTGTGATGGGACTCTTTACCTTCTGACATATAAATGCTTGGGACACTTAAGACACATCAAGCGACTTGCTAAAGTAGGTACAATGTAGGTATAAATGGGTATGTCATGGCCAGAGGGGTCAACATTATCAACAAAATTCCATTAATTAAAGCATTCCGCACCGCCCTCTCACTCCATTACATTGGCTTGTCTAACGTTCAACGGTCAACGTAGTTCCAAGAGGCAATCCAGTTTTGTTCCCCAATTTGTCACACATGTACAACGTCAGGTCCTGGTTTTGCCCACAATATGAGATCTGGCAGCACCCTGATTTGGTGTCTCTTTCAACGGGTGCTGGGTTTGGGGAAGTCCGTGCAGATGGCTGGAGGAAGGGATCACAAGCTGTTCTGTGGCTCTGATGACATCAATCCTGGCAGTACAGAACAGGACACAAGTCTTTCTAAGATGATGAAGCAGGGTGATGGCACACAAGCCTGTTTGTTCCTGCAAGGCAAAAACACATATCTGTCATGTATCTGTGGGGCTTTGATTATATAAGTCATCAGCCCAGACTCCCTCTACAAGTGGCAGCAACACATCCTGGCTCACAGCCACGTCTCCAACATACAGTACTAATAATGTGTCATACGCAGTTTGTGTCATCCTATTTCAATCACTGAACAGCAGAAGCCTTGAAGTTCAATGTCAGAAAACAGATGACAGCATTGCAGAATCTCTGTGCTTTGTACTTAAATGCAATGCTATCTCTCTTTTGTTGTCTTTCGATCAGAGATGTTCTTAGACAAAATTATTATTCTAAAACTAAACGGGATCAGAGGTGAGTGTGGTCTCACCGTGTCCAATCATAGCGTAAGAACAGCAGCCTTGGGGTCTTCGTGAAGGTGGACTATCAGGCCCAAGCCCTCCTTTGAATGTTGCTAAGGGGATCTGCAATACCATTATGCTGGTTTTTAATGATACCATGTCAGCGTTCAGCACTCAAGAGTGATCTTTATGATCGTCAATCTTTTGGGGACCTATATATGAAACATAACTCCCACAACCTCCACTCTGGTCTAAACTAAAGCCCCCATTCAAAAAAATAGGGATTACGATACTTAGTTGAATGCAGGTAACATAATCCTTATTTTTTGAATGGGAGCTTCAGTCTAGTTATCAAGTCAAAAAAGCAAGCTCAGGAGCTTTATCCCCAGCTAGCTGGTATCTGGATGATAGATCGATAGCACCAGTGTGCCTTGAACTGTGACGTGTGCCACCAGAGCTTCAGAGGTCAACATTCGTTTTCAGCCACCCCCACCCGTTCAATTATTATTCACTGGTGACTTGTTTCCACGTGAGGGACAATATATTTTATTTTTGTTACCTATGGGGACCAGAGTGATATTTTTTTCATATGGGTGCCAATGGGTTTGATTTTTTTCCCAAAGCCAATGTATTTTTCGCAGTGGAGGTCGGAGTTGAAAAAGGTTGAAAACGATTGCATCTTCTAACCTTCACAGACTTTCAGAGACTGCCTTTTGGGAAGTATAGAGACATGGTAGGAATGGACAGTTCTCAGCACAATGTTTTAAGGGGTTCACCTACAGTGCTTGAGTGTGTACTTATGATCTGCATCTGGTTCAGTGTTTGAGCTTATTATTTGTTATTACATTTATTGTGAAGCCAATCCAATCGTTTTTTATATGTTTATATTTTAATGTTATCCCTCTAAAGATATTAGCACTGCCCTACACTCACTGCCGCTTTGTAAAGCAGTGAGTGTCATAGCACCCCCAACGGCCATTTTCCAAGGGCCACATTCATTTCAATGATCTACATTGTCTAAACAGACAGTGATTACATTTTACCAAACACACAAGTTTTGACCCAAAAAACTGGAAAAATGTGTTGACCATCATCATGTTGACATGTTGGTCCTGTCGGCCATAATCTCTATTAGTTTTTTATCAATTGTGTTTTTTTACCTGTTAACATGTTGTCCATATGTTGCCGACTTATTGACTACCTAGAAACCGTATGTCTTCTATACCAAAGCCTGGGGCAGATGTATTAAGCTGGGTGAAGTGATAAAGTGGAAGGTGATAACGCACCAGCCAATCAACTCTTAACTGTCATTTTTTTCAAACATAGCTAGTTGACTGGTATGTTATCACCTTCTACTTTATCTCCAGTTTTGGGTTGATTCAGCAAAACTTGGAAGGGGCCATTTCGATGTTTTGGGGACTGCACATTGGCGCATGTACGGCTCCCCTGTGGGCGAGTATCATACCCCTTGAGGAGTTCATTGAGTATGTATGCTCCGATGTTTCGGTCCCCAAACATGGACCTTTATCAAGGAGCGTTTTACATCTGAGATAACAGCAGTCAGCGGCGCAGGAACAACCCAGTTGTGGACCGTGTCAGTTGACTGTACTGACCCGGTCCACAACTGGGTTGTTCCTGCGCCGCTGACTGCTGTTATCTCAGATGTAAAACGCTCCTTGATAAAAGTCCATGTTTGGGGACCGAAACGTCGGAGCATACATACTCAATGTATACTATCATGTTGGATCTATTGGAATAAAGCCCTTTTGCTTTTATCACAAGGCTGATTTGTGATTCTGGAGAGTGGTCTGCATTCACATGTTTTTGTGTGGATAAACTGGACTATTTTTGGGTACATGTGTGTGCATGCACCTTTGCCGGGCACCCCACTGTTGATGTGTTGGGTGAGAGTGCGGTCAGGTGATCCTGTGAATTGGCAGTGAATTAATTGCGCCACAAATGAGATTTCGTTCCCGCCGAACTTCTGTCAAATGCAACTGAATATTCAAGTCGTTGTCGACAATGTATTCCCAAATCTAACAACCAACTACAAAAATCTGGATTGGGCGTGCGAACGCGCAATTTTGGCACCAAAAAATGATGATGTCAACAAGCTCAGTGAGCAAATTCAATTGAAGCTAGCCCGGCAAAACAGTAAAATACAAATCGACACGAACAAGCCGTCAATTATCCGATCTAATTTTTGAATTCATTGGAACCACCCGGAATGCCCCCGCACGTATCAACATTGAAGGTTGGATCACCGGTGATGCTTATTCGCAACTTAAACTCACCAAAGTTGTGCAATGGAACCAGATTGACCATCGGCACGGAACCTATAGATATCTGCTAAAACTTTGTCACATGACCGCCCCCATCCATCCTAGCATACAAAAACATGTAGCCTGCGTTGCTACTGCTGCAGCCTGTCTACATACCCATAGCATAAAGAGAAAGAAAGAGAAAGAGTGTCCTATTATGGGTGCACCACAAAAGATAAGATAAAATATAACCTTTATTATTATTTTCTAAAAGGCTGCGAAAGTATAAAAAAAAAACATGAAACATACAAAGGTGGGGTAACACCCTTTAAAACGAAGGTGGCAGGCAGGTGTTGCTGAAAATTGATTTGTTATAACGTGTAGTGATTGTACAGTGTGTAGCTACCCAAGTCTGTGCGGTGGATCTACAATTAATCCAATCTCTACCAGCTAACAGAACAAAATACTGGGTGCCATGAGGAACTGGGTCAGCAGACCTCTAGTTACTCAACATATTGTCAGACCTCACAACACTTGTACTGCCACTGACACTAGGATGTGAGGTGCTGTGCGTAGTAGGTCACAGTCACCTGCTAGCTGTATCAGGCCTACCACTTAAGGGGTGTCTTCTCTGTAAAAATATCAGAGAGACCTCAACCCCGGGAGACCGTAAGGTAGTTGTCAAATAATACAGGTGTTCGTACAATCACTGGGGTAGGGTGTATCCCTGACAAAAGATCAGGGGGACTACATCCACCAGAGATTGCTCCCAAATGTGGGGTGTCAGTGAATGTGAGATCCCCAGACGTGGGGTGTTCTTACTGCGGCACAAGTGTGAGTTAGAGCCCTTACAAGGGCTTCCAGGACATCACACTCAGGTACATATAATCAAAATACATTATAAAGAAAATAACAAACCAGCAACACAACTGCCTGCGCACAGTTAGCCGGCACGCACTTCGCAGTTTAGCTTCTTCAGGGCCCTGTTATTTACTTTCTGCTATTAGCTGCTGCGTTCAGCGAAAACCGCACTGCTGCTGCATTAGTGTTTGTCTCTGAATCCAGGTGCATACGCATAAACAAGTAAAAAAACAAAAAAACATTTCAAATACAGTATACATTTCAGAATGTTATCATGTTTTAATTTCAGCCGCAGGTGATATGCTGACTGATTGGCGGAGTTAAAGTGGCAGCAGACACAGTAAGGGGAAAGGCAGACATGCATTTTAATATGTTATAAGCAATGCTCCGTTAGCACATCATGAAAGGTGAACAGCGAGCCCTGCTCCTGTCATACTACAGGAGCCACTCTCAGAGTGCTGTGCGGTGTGTATCCACGGTCAGAGTGCTGTGCAGTGGGTATCCACAGTCAGAGTGCTGTGCGGTGTGTATCCACGGTCAGAGTGCTGTGCAGTGGGTATCCACGGTCAGAGTGCTGTGCAGTGGGGATCCACGGTCAGAGTGCTGTGCAGTGGGGATCCACGCTCAGAGTGCTGTGCAGTGTGTATCCACGCTCAGAGTGCTGTGCAGTGTGTATCCACGCTCAGAGTGCTGTGCAGTGTGTATCCACGGTCAGAGTGCCGTGCAGTGGGTATCCATGGTCAGAGTGCCGTGCAGTGTGTATCCACTGTCAGAGTTCTGTGCAGTGTGTATCCACAGTCAGAGTTCTGTGCAGTGTGTATCCACAGTCAGAGTGTTGTGCAGTGTGTATCCACGGTCAGAGTGCTGTGCAGTGTGTATCCACGGTCAGAGTGCTGTGCAGTGTGTATAACCGGCCAGAGTTCTATGCAGTGTGTATCCACAGTCAGAGTGTTTTGCAGTGTGTATCCACGGTCAGAGTGCTGTGCAGTGTGTATCCACGGTCAGAGTGCTGTGCAGTGTGTATAACCGGCCAGAGTGCTGTGCAGTGTGTATCCATGGTCAGAGTGCTGTGCAGTGTGTATCCACTGTCAGAGTGCTGTGCAGTATGCATCCACGGTCAGAGTGTTGTGCAGTGTGTATCCACGGTCAGAGTGCAGAATACTCCCAGAAAACGCTACGCTACCACCCCAAGCAGTCATTTTACATTTTATTAAATAATTTCACTCAATATTTGTAAAAAATCTATTATTACTGGATGTTAACTAGTACATAATGTTTTATCACTTCATATGTTTCCTCCATCTACCAGTATCCTCCAGTTGTGTGTGGTGATAGGTGGCGCTGAAGGTAATTGTTTCCCATTATTGTTATTAGATAAAACCTGAGGAGGGCCGTGGACTTCATGACACGTTAGCGATGTTATCCTGATGGATTGCCTGATGGATGCGGCACTAAGACTGTTGAGCAGGCAATTGGGGAATGGCCAGGCTGAGAGACACATAGATGACACCTAATAATTCTTGGAACCAAGGTTATAAGCCTTAGGCCTTAGGTTATATATCTGCCACTGTTACCGTATTCTATGTAAGCATAGCACCCAGAAGTTAGAGGTCGTACATACACACATTATATATTGTGACAAGGAATCGCATACACTGGATATAGATGAAGTCTAAACTAAAAATGCGGTAAAAACCACGTTATCAGTTTTTACAGCATTTTGGGATGCTCTAAGCCTCCCCCGCTGGGTTATCGTGAAAAATCTGGCGATGCCCCATATGGGCTTCTACCGCGACCCACCACGGCCCGCACCGACCACCGCCACCCCGCATCTGTGTCCGGGCAGCACAGACCTGTGACCTCCTCCTTCCTGCACTATGATCCTCTTCCGGGTGCAGGGAGGAGGAGAGCCCGGCGCAGCAGCAGCGCCGGGTAAGGGAAGGAGGGGGGAGGAGTCACCGCAGAGGACAGCTCTTAACACAAGAGCTGTCCTTTGCAATAATTATCGCATATGTTACAGCATATGCGATAATTATGTAGGCGATGGGGGGCGATGTGCGGCGGTAAGGGGGCGCGGATGTTAGAGCACCCCCCCTGAGTTTTTATTTTGTAGCAGTTAAACAGCAAACCAGGTTTGCAGCTCAGCAAATTTGGTTACAACATCGCAGGATTTTCCACAGATTTCAGTCAAGTTACTCTCCACAGCACCTAATGTAATATTACATTACCAGCCTATCACCCAGCTGCTTTTCAGCATTATGACCTCCTGCCCTGGACACACATATAACAGGAAGCCAAAGGTGCTGCTAATCAGCCAAGCCTTCATCACATCAGTTTAGGAAACCTGGACTGGATCTAATTTTCCTGCTCCTGCTGCTCTAAAACCTGGGCATAACTAGAACTTTGTAGGTACCATAGTACCATAGCAAAATCTTGAAGGGGGGGGGGGGGGCAGAAGAAAGAGTGAAAGAGTGAGCGACAAAGAGGGAGTAGGGGGAAGATTGAGGAGCAAGAAAGAGAGGGGAGAGAGGAAGCCAGGAGAGAGTGCTTTAAAAATAGGGAATGAGTGAAAGAGAGAGAGTAGTGAGGGAGGTAAGAGAGAGAAAGGGACAGTGTGAGCAAGAGAGAGGGAAAGAATGTCAGGGAGGGAGCAAGAGAGAGTTAGAGTGTCAGAGAGAAAGGAGGGACGGGGAAGAGAGGTGGTGCTAGGTACAGAGAGAGAGAGAGAGAGAGAGAGAGAGAGAGAGAGAGAGAGGGCCAGATGCACTAAGCTTCAAAAGTTATAAAATGGATCCAATCAGCTCCTACCTGACATTTTTAAAACACAGCCTGTGACATGGCAGGCAGGAGCTGATTGGCTGGCTGGCTGTTAATCACTCTCCATTTTATCACTTTTGAAGCTTAGTGCATCTGGCCCAGAGAGAGAGAGAATGTCAGGGAGAGAAAGACGATGAGAACAGGAGTGAAAGTGAGTGTAATGAAAGGGGAGAAAGAGGGGAGAGGGAAGAAAGAGAGGGGGAAGTATGGGGAAAGAGAGGGGGAAGCAGAGAGATAGAGCATAAAAATATTAAGGGGTACATTTACTAAAGGTGAATAAAGGTGATGTTGCCCATAGCAACTAATCAGATTTAATTTTTAGAAGATTTAGTCAATTTACCCCTATGAGAGAGGTGAGACAGAGATATGGATGGGGGAGTGAGAGAGGGGGCAGGGAGAGAGTTAGAGCAGAGGGTAAGAGAAATAATTGAGGGAGTGCAGGGGAAAGAGAGAGAAGGGTGGAGGAGGCGCACGAGAGAGTGAAAAGAAGGGGGAGAGAGAGAGAGAGAGCAGGGGGATAGAAAAAAAGAGAGGAGAGAGGGAGAACCAGGTTGTGACTTTGCACATGTTGTCCACCTACAAGTCCCGGCACACCCTGCCACAGTTTTGCTATTAAGGACTTTTAAAATTGGGATGTGTAACGTCTTAGTAGATGGCAATGCACAGGTTGGCTAGGCCTGGTGTAGGGGATGTACACCCACCAGCCACACCCACACTACTCTAGTCACAGCTCATCAGTGTAGGCTAGGCACAGCCACTGTCAATGCTGACATCTAGGGTTAACATTGATGGCCATTACTAGGGGTGGGGCAAAGCCATCCAGCAACAGGTGGGCAACAAAACATTGTGGGGATCTGTGCCATCAATGCCCAAGAACCAACAAATCTCCATAATTGAAGGGTAAGCCATTAACCATCACCGATTAATCTGCAATGGCTGTTCGACATCGATGGCCAACTCTAGCATGATAGGTGCATGAAAGATTACGGCCCAGGCCCTATGTGGCCCTTAACCTAGCTGTGCTGCACCCATTGGGCCATTATAGATATGCCCCTGGTTGGTGGGGAAAATGCATTTGTCTCTAACCTCCTTTATTATGAAAAATGCACTGTGACATCATATGGCCAGTAGCCAGAGCAAAGCAGCTTGTGTGTCTAACTCAGTGCACCAGCAATATTGCTCATCACTGGTTTCTACCCATAGGCTGCAGACTCGGGGATACAATGCTGTGTCTAGGTCATCAGTGTTATTTAAGAGTTTAGTCAAGGAAATATCTTAAATATGGATGCAGAAGTTTATATCATGAATTTCCACCAGTTTTACACAACATGTACCATGAAATACAAATGTAAATGGTTCCTCTCAACCTCCCCATCAAAGAAAATCAAATCAATGATCAGCTGCAGAGAGCTCCATAAAGCAATGTTCCGAAGCTGAGGGTATTGCTGATATCGGAAACGTTACTGAGCAGAATGCCAGACAATGCATTCATATATTCCTATACTATCTGAAAAATCTGCTGCATATGTTTTTCCCAGTGACAAACTTTTAAGGTCTCTGTTTACAGCATTTTATAGTCTTCATGTGTCCCTGTTCCCAGTGCTGAACGCAGATCTAGCCAGCAGCCAAAACCTTCTATAGACAGCCATAGCAGCAGCACCATCTATAGATTAAAGGAAGGTACTGCATCCCTCTAAATAAATGATACAGGAGCATAAATAAAAATAATAAAAAAACATGCACAATTTTCTAATGAAATCATAAACAAATCATATTGTCATGCCTCTGCTCATCAATGGGCTCATGTGTACATTTATGACGAAAACGTACTGTACATGTACAAATATATCTCATTCACGTTTATCTTTAACTCAGTATACGATGCGTATGTATTATAAAATGTTTAAAGCATTAATACAGGCTTTATCCATCTCTTGGTGCACCCATATATTAGAAAAGGAAGTCATCATCATCACCATCATCAACTTGTTAATATATATTTAGAATATAAAAAAAAAAAAGATTGTCAGCTGTAATTATATTTAAAAAATAAAAAGTGATCTAAGCACCAGCACTGCTTATGGGAAGAATACTTTTCCACTGACCTGGGTCCTGCACATGCCCAAAGTACCAATAATCTGTGCTTTGTGGTTTAGGGCACACACCTCTAATAACACTTTCACACTGCCTAAAAGTTTTAAAAAACGGTATTTTAAAACGGTATTTAAAACGGGTCTGAGCCTTGACATTGCAGTAGATTACCGTTTTAAATACCATTTAAATACCATTCACATCAGTCAACCCGTTTGGTACTTGTGTAGTTTCACGGCACCACCGCGCGCACACTGAAACTTTGCGCATGCCGCTCTAGCTGTTCTCAGCGCAGCGCGTGGCTGCTTTCCTTATGTAAGCTACGTTATCAGCATAGCGCTGGCAGCAGCAGTCACTGTGGTCACTGTGGTACTTGTAGTTCCACAGTGAAATAGGCAGTCCTGCGCACCGCTGACAACCCGACAATTTAGACTCCTCCGGCTATTTAGAAGTCTAGATTTAGACATCTAAATCCAGACTCCCTGCAAACCGCTAAGATGGGGGCATCTAAATTTAGACGGTAAAGCATCTAAATTTAGTAGGGTCTAGGGGTACACTATTAAACCTGTTCACAATGACACTAGTCGATGTAACAGCTGTCGACCTTGTTAATTCCACTATCCATGCCAACCCGAAGCGTGGCGAGCGCAGCGAGCCCGCGAGGGGCGGCGGTACGCGTCCTACGACCTTTTCATACCCCCACTATCCACGTCGGCGTGGAGTTGATTTTATAAAGTGTGGAGAGCGCAGCTAGCCACCGAGCCCGAAGCGTGGCGAGCCCCGCGAGGGGACGCAGATACCTGTGAAGCCCGCGAGGGGACGCAGATACCTGTGAAGCCCGCGAGGGGACACGGATACCTGTGAAGGTATTCGCGTTCCCTTTGCGGGCCTCGCTGCGCTCGCCACGCTTCGGGCTCGGTGGCTCGCTGCGCTCGCCACACTTTATAAAATCAACTCCACGCCGACGTGGATAGTGGGGGGTATGAAAAGGTCGTAGGACGCGTACCGCCGCCGCTCGCCACGCTTCGGGTTGGCTTGGATAGTGGAATTAACAAGGTCGACAGCTGTTACGTCGACTAGTGTCATTGTGAACAGGTTTAATAGTGTACCCCTAGACCCTACTAAATTTAGACGCTTTACCGTCTAAATTTAGATGCCCCCATCTTAGCGGTTTGCAGGGAGTCTGGATTTATAACCATGTTTGCATCACACAGGATGAGGGAATTTGGGGAACAGGAGAGGGGATTGTAAATACAATGCAGCCTGCATTCCCAAAGCTTTAGGGGGAAATAAAAGACAAGATAAGGTATGGTGGTCCCCCCATGACTTTAATAGAGAATGAGGGAATAGAGTGGTGAGAGAAGCATGGTATATAAAGAGTAACGTAAAGGGGCACAAGGCTTATCATAAAAGTCTCAATTATCATCTGAACAGAATCAGGTTCTAAGTTAAATGTGGTACTGTATGTTGAACTTAAGTCTTCTCCATGTAGCCCCCCGCAGAGACACGCATTTCTACCAGTTCTTGACCTTTCACAACCCATAACTGCTATTGCCTTCAAGAACCCCTGTTCCACTTCCAGAATGACATAATTTGTGTTGTCAAATTTCCTATCCCGAAGAGGCGGAATGTGTGGGTACATTGTCTGCAAGGAGATGCAACGTGGCAATGTTGGTGGTGGTCTGAGCCTTTGGAACGTAATCATTTAGGATTATGCTACAACAGTCCCAATAATATTTTTTTTTTTTGGGGGGGGGGAAGGGTGTTCCACTCCTTGCTTACTTTCTTACTTCTTTGGTCTCCAGATCGTATAATTAGACCCAGGACTCAGCATCTGCTGTGAAAGTTCACATCAAGTTTACATGTGAAATGGTGTCGGCAAGTGGGGATGGGGACTATGTAAAAACTGGACCCGGACTGAACCCCGGACCACCGGACAGGACATCAAAATCTGCAGTCCGGAGCTTTTAGGGTCCAGTTCGTGGGGTGTCCCATCCGGGGGGGTGTCTTGTCTGGGGGGGGGGTCCCTGTGATAGCTTTCACCAGGGATATGGGGAAGGGGCGATTACAGACTCCCCGTGTGGTCGGACCGTCCGGTTTTTGCTACATGCCCGGACCATACAGGGAGGCTTTATTCTCCCCCTCCTCCTCTCTCTGGTGACAGGTGTCACAGGCAGGGACAGGACACCCCCCGGACCAGACCCTACAAACTCCGGACTGCAGATTTTGATGTCCTGTCCGGCGGTCCGGGGGTTTTGTCCTCGTCCGGTTTTTACCCATACCCGGGGGATCAGAGGCGTAACTACTTTTTTTGCGCCCCCCCCCCCCCCCCCCCCCCCGGAAATATTAACCCCCTCCTTACCCGTCCCCATTGCCGCCGGCGCTTCTGCCTCTAACCCGACACGCAGATCTGTGTCGGGTGACGGGCGGTCCCCGGCTCCGGCTGCAGTGCTAATATAATAACAGACACTCGGAAAATGGCTGCCCCCATACAGCATTATGGGGGCAGCCATATTCCGAGTGTCTCTTATTATATTAGCACTGCAGCCGGAGCCGGGGACCGCCCATCACCCGACACAGATCTGCGTGTCGGGTTAGAGGCAGCGGCGCCGGCGGCAATGGGGTAAGGAGGGGGAGGGCAGGAGTCAGGAGCCAGGACCAGTTGGTAACTATAGTCCCGCAGACCCCCCAGGCGCCCACACCTGCCTAGCGCCTCCCCGCCACCGCGGGGGGCTGCGGGACTATAGTTACGCCACTGGTGGAGATGACACTTTAGACATACAGTTGCTCATGCATTATCTTCCACACACTTCTAACCACCAACTTATTTTATGATCACTTCAATGGTTAGTGTCCGAGGAAAAGAGCCTCAACTTTCTTCACCGTGTCAAGATCATCCGTGATTGACTATCTCCTGGATCAAGGCTCACCTCAGAGGGACATGTGTCCAGTTTGCAAGTTTCTTTTACAACGTACAACAGGGTCGTATGATGGACTTTCATGCCCAGAAACAGCCCCCATTCCATCATGGATTTAGCAGGCGCTGTTACCCTTGGAGGAATGGAATAACAAGGCAGGCTTCAATTGTCCACAATGCAGATTACGTACATGTACCAGCCCACAAACCAAGGTGACATAAATCACTATGATTTACAACATCATGTACATAAGGCTCAATGATTCTGCTGATCAAATTACATCCGCATATCTCAGGAACTTCATGGTGATAATTAATACTTTATAATACCCCTCATAGGTTATGTCAACCTTCTGCCTGCCGACCTTCTCATTATTGACCTAATGCTTGTGTCAACCTTCCAACCTTGTCAACCTTACCTGTTTCCTGTGTTACCCACACCTGAGATGTGTAACACACACATATCCCCACCTGTAACCTTCACCTGAGACGTGTAACACACACACACATCCCCCCTGTAACCTTCACCTGAGACGTGTAACACACACACACATCCCCCCTGTAACCCTCACCTGAGAGATGTAACACACACACATCCCCACCTGTAACCCTCACCTGAGAGATGTAACACACACACATCCCCACTGTAACCCTCACCTGAGAGATGTAACACACACACATCCCCCCTGTAACCCTCACCTGAGAGATGTAACATACACACATCCCCCCTGTAACCCTCACCTGAGACGTGTAACACACACATCCCCCCTGTAACCCTCACCTGAGAGATGTAACACACACACATCCCCCCTGTAACCCTCACCTGAGACGTGTAACACACACATCCCCCCTGTAACCCTCACCTGAGAGATGTAACACACACACATCCCCCCTGTAACCCTCACCTGAGAGATGTAACACACACACATCCCCACTGTAACCCTCACCTGAGAGGTGTAACACACACACATCCCCACTGTAACCCTCACCTGAGATGTGTAACACACACACATCCCCACCTGTAACCCTCACCTGAGAGATGTAACACACACACACATCTCCCTGTAACCCTCACCTGAGAGGTGTAACACACACACACATCCCCACCTGTAACACTCACCTGAGAGGTGTAACACACACACATCCCCACTGTAACCCTCACCTGAGATGTGTAACACACACACATCCCCACCTGTAACCCTCACCTGAGAGGTGTAACACACACACATCCCCCCTGTAACCCTCACCTGAGAGGTGTAACACACACACACACACATCCCCACTGTAACCCTCACCTGAGATGTGTAACACACACACATCCCCACCTGTAACCCTCACCTGAGAGGTGTAACACACACACACATCCCCCCTGTAACCCTCACCTGAGAGGTGTAACACACACACACATCCCCACTGTAACCCTCACCTGAGATGTGTAACACACACACATCCCCACCTGTAACCCTCACCTGAGAGGTGTAACACACACACACATCCCCCCTGTAACCCTCACCTGAGAGGTGTAACACACACACACATCCCCCCTGTAACCCTCACCTGAGAGATGTAACACACACACATCTTCCAAACTGTAACCTTCACCTGAGACGTGTAACACACACACATCCCCTGTAACCCTCACCTGAGAGGTGTAACACACACACACACACACACACACACACACATCCCCATTGTAACCCTCACCTGAGAGGTGTAACACAAACACATCCCCCTGTAACTCTCACCTGAGAGGTGTAACACACACACATCCCCACTGTAACCCTCACCTGAGATGTGTAACGCACACACATCCCCACCTGTAACCCTCACCTGAGAGGTGTAACACACACACACACATCCCCCCTGTAACCCTCACCTGAGAGGTGTAACACACACACACATCCCCACTGTAACCCTCACCTGAGATGTGTAACACACACACATCCCCACCTGTAACCCTCACCTGAGAGGTGTAACACACACACACATCCCCCCTGTAACCCTCACCTGAGAGGTGTAACACACACACACATCCCCCCTGTAACCCTCACCTGAGAGATGTAACACACACACATCTTCCAAACTGTAACCTTCACCTGAGACGTGTAACACACACACATCCCCTGTAACCCTCACCTGAGAGGTGTAACACACACACACACACACACACATCCCCATTGTAACCCTCACCTGAGAGGTGTAACACAAACACATCCCCCTGTAACTCTCACCTGAGAGTTGTAACACACACACATCTTCCCAACTGTAACCCTCACCTGAGAGATGTAACACACACACACACACACACACACACACACACACACACACACACACACACACACACACACATCCCCCTGTAACCCTCACCTGATAGGTGTAACACACACACACACATTCCCCTGTAACCCTCACCTGAGAGGTGTAACACACACATCCCCCCTGTAACCCTCACCTGAGAGATGTAACACACACATCCCCACCTGTAACCCTCACCTGAGACATGTAACACACACACATCCCCACCTGTAAAACTCACCTGAGAGGTGTAACACACACACACATCCCCACCTGTAACCCTCACCTGAGACATGTAACACACACACATCCCCACCTGTAAAACTCACCTGAGAGGTGTAACACACACACACATCCCCCCTGTAACCATCACCTGAGACATGTAACACACACACACATATCCCCCCTGTAACCCTCACCTGAGACATGTAACACACACATATCCCCCCTGTAACCCTCAACTGAGAGGTGTAACACACACACATCCCCACCTGTAACCCTCACCTGAGACGTGTAACACACATATCCCCCCTGTAACCCTCACCTGAGACATGTAACACACATCCCCACCTGTAACCCTCACCTGAGAGAGGAAACACACACATCCCCCCTGTAACCCTCACCTGAGAGGTGTAACACACACATCCCCCCTGTAACCCTCACCTGAGAGAGGAAACACACACATATCCCCACCTGTAACCCTCACCTGAGACGTGTAACACACATATCCCCCTGTAACCCTCACCTGAGACATGTAACACACACATATCCCCACCTGTAACCCTCAACTGAGAGGTGTAACACACACACATCCCCACCTGTAACCCTCACCTGAGACGTGTAACACACATATCCCCCCTGTAACCCTCACCTGAGACATGTAACACACACATATCCCCACCTGTAACCCTCAACTGAGAGGTGTAACACACACACATCCCCACCTGTAACCCTCACCTGAGACGTGTAACACACACACATCCCCACCTGTAACCCTCACCTGAGAGGTGTAACACACACATCCCCCCTGTAACCCTCACCTGAGACATGTAACACACACACATCCCCACCTGTAACCCTCACCTGAGACGTGTAACACACATATCCCCCCTGTAACCCTCACCTGAGACATGTAACACACACATATCACCCCTGTAACCCTCACCTGAGAGAGGAAACACACACACACACATCCCCACCTGTAACCCTTACCTAAGAGATGTAATACACACACACATCCCCACCTGTAACCCTCACCTGAGAGAGGAAACACACACACATCCCCACCTGTAACCCTCACCTGAGAGGTGTAACACACACATCCCCACCTGTAACCCTCACCTGAGAGGTGTAACACACACACATCCCCACCTGTAACCCTCACCTGAGACGTGTAACACACACACACGTCCCCCCTGTAACCCTCACCTGAGAGATGTAACACACACACATCTTCCAAACTGTAACCTTCACCTGAGACGTGTAACACACACACATCCCCTGTAACCCTCACCTGAGAGGTGTAACACACACACACACACACACACATCCCCATTGTAACCCTCACCTGAGAGGTGTAACACACACACATCCCCCTGTAACTCTCACCTGAGAGTTGTAACACACACACACATCTTCCCAACTGTAACCCTCACCTGAGAGATGTAACACACACACACACATCCCCCTGTAACCCTCACCTGATAGGTGTAACACACACACATTCCCTTGTAACCCTCACCTGAGAGGTGTAACACACACATCCCCCCCTGTAACCCTCACCTGAGAGATGTAACACACACATCCCCACCTGTGGACATGTAACACACACACATCCCCACCTGTAAAACTCACCTGAGAGGTGTAACACACACACATCCCCACCTGTAACCCTCACCTGAGACGTGTAACACACACACACATATCCCCCCTGTAACCCTCACCTGAGACATGTAACACACACACACACACACATATCCCCCCTGTAACCCTCACCTGAGACATGTAACACACACATATCCCCCCTGTAACCCTCAACTGAGAGGTGTAACACACACACATCCCCACCTGTAACCCTCACCTGAGACGTGTAACACACATATCCCCCCTGTAACCCTCACCTGAGACATGTAACACACACACATCCCCACCTGTAACCCTCACCTGAGAGAGGAAACACACACATCCCCCCTGTAACCCTCACCTGAGAGGTGTAACACACACATCCCCCCTGTAACCCTCACCTGAGAGAGGAAACACACACATATCCCCACCTGTAACCCTCACCTGAGACGTGTAACACACATATCCCCCCTGTAACCCTCACCTGAGACATGTAACACACACATATCCCCACCTGTAACCCTCAACTGAGAGGTGTAACACACACACATCCCCACCTGTAACCCTCACCTGAGACGTGTAACACACATATCCCCCTGTAACCCTCACCTGAGACATGTAACACACACATATCCCCACCTGTAACCCTCAACTGAGAGGTGTAACACACACACATCCCCACCTGTAACCCTCACCTGAGACGTGTAACACACACATCCCCCCTGTAACCCTCACCTGAGACATGTAACACACACACACATCCCCACCTGTAACCCTCACCTGAGACGTGTAACACACATATCCCCCCTGTAACCCTCACCTGAGACATGTAACACACACATATCACCCCTGTAACCCTCACCTGAGAGAGGAAACACACACACACACACACACACATCCCCACCTGTAACCCTTACCTAAGAGATGTTATACACACACACATCCCCACCTGTAACCCTTACCTGAGAGAGGAAACACACACACATCCCCACCTGTAACCCTCACCTGAGAGGTGTAACACACACATCCCCACCTGTAACCCTCACCTGAGACGTGTAACACACACACACATCCCCACCTGTAACCCTCACCTGAGAGAGGAAACAAACACACATCCCCACCTGTAACCCTCACCTGAGAGGTGTAACACACACACACACATCCCCACCTGTAACCCTTACCTAAGAGATGTAACACACACACACACACACACACATCCCCACCTGTAACCCTCACCTGAGAGGTGTAACACACACACACATCCCCCCTGTAACCCTCACCTGAGAGGTGTAACACACACACACATCCCCCCTGTAACCCTCACCTGAGACGTGTAACACACACACACATCCCCCCTGTAACCCTCACCTGAGAGGAAACACACACATCCCCCTGTAACCCTCACCTGAGCAGATTGATACGAAATCCCGGTGGTCGGAATCCTAGCGTTCAAAATCCCGACACTGGAATCCCGACAAGGCGGGGACGTGGATCCCCCCCCCCCCCCCCCCCACCACCCCTTGCGGGATCGCTGCGCTCGCCACGCAGCGGGCCCGGTGCCTCGCTGCGTTCGGCACACTAATTTATTCTCCCTCTATGGGTGTCGTGAACACCCACAGATGGAGAAAGTGTCGGGATTTCGGCGGTCGGGATTTTGAACGCCGGGATTATAACTGCATCCCCACCTGAGAGATGTACCACACACATCCCAACATGTAACCCTCACCTGAGAGGTGTAACACGCAAACATCCCCACCTGTGTATTACACCCTCACCAAAGAGGTGCCCAACCTATGATATAATCACCTGAATGGTGTAAGACATTTATTGCATCGGCCATTGGAAACCCCCTCCATCATGTAAGGCACATAAATACTCTGCATCATCACACTGTGATCGAAAAACAAAGCTAGAACAATTTTGACGTGATTACTGAGGACAGAAGTGAAGAATAAGCAGAGTAGAGAACAAAGGGAGATGACAGTAGATTTGGAACACACAGGTAGTATGAATGGAGTGAGAAAGCGGTATTCTGCAGTGTAATCGATTATACATGGGAGACACCTGTTCCATGTAGAAATCTGACTAAACACTATAGCAGAAGAAGCATTAGTCATAAACGAAGAACAAAGTAGTAGTGAGTCACTGCCAGCTTGGAGGATCCAAGTTCAGAACAATTTCTATCTAAGAAGAGCACTCCTACCTGATGTCTTCTATATCCCCTGCACGCAAACCATGTGACAATATGGAGGCACCGTGTTTAGCACTGCAGCTCTGGGCTCATGGGGGAGTGCCAACCAGTATAATTTCTGTGTGGGGTTTGCATGGTCTACCTGTATCTGCTTGGGTTCCATTTCAGTATTTGATTCAACATTGACAGAAGGTGAACACAAGCAAAAAGTTGACATAAAAATGGTCGACAGAGGAAAAGGCTGACAAGTTTTTCATGATTTTTTTAAAACCAACTTGTTCTTATTTCACGATCCAAGTGGGCATAGAGTTACATTGTAATAGTGAGCTTTATACTGTATATCATTATATTATACCTACGTTCTCATCCTGTACCACACATACTACATGGTACCTCATTACTTACCTCACACCTCCCCTCATTATATTATACCTACATTCTCATCCTGTACCACACATACTACATTGTACCTCACACCTCCCCTCATTATATTATACCTACGTTCTCATCCTGTTCCACACATACTACATGGTACCTCACACCTCCCCTCATTATATTATACCTACGTTCTCATCCTGTTCCACACATACTACATGGTACCTCACACCTCCCCTCATTATATTATACCTACATTCTCATCCCGTACCACACATACTACATGGTACCTCACTCATTACTAACCTCACACCTCCCCTCATATTATACCTACGTTCTCATCCTGTACCACACATACTACATGGTACCTCACACCTCCACTCATTATAGTATACCTACATTCTCATCCTGTACCCCACATACTACATGGTACCTCATTACTAACCTCACACCTCCCCTCATTACATTATACCTACATTCTCATCCTGTACCACACATACTACATGGTACCTCATTACTAACCTCACACCTCCCCTCATTATATTATACCTACATTCTCATCCTGTACCACACATACTACATGGTACCTCATTACTAACCTCACACCTCCCCTCATTATATTATACCTACATTCTCATCCTGTACCACACATACTACATGGTACCTCATTACTTACCTCACACCTCCCCTCATTATATTATACCTACATTCTCATCCTGTACCACACATACTACATGGTACCTCATTACTAACCTCACACCTCCCCTCATTATATTATACCTACATTCTCACCCTGTACCACAAATACTACATGGTACCTCATTACTAACCTCACACCTCCCCTCATTATATTATACCTACATTCTCATCCTGTACCACACATACTACATTGTACCTCATTACTTACCTCACACCTCCCCTCATTATATTATACCTACATTCTCATCCTGTACAACACACACTACATGGTACCTCATTACTAACCTCACACCTCCGCTCATTATATTATACCTACATTCTCATCCTGTACCACACATACTACATGGTACCTCATTACTAACCTCACACCTCCGCTTATTATATTATACCTACATTATCATCCTGTACCACACATACTACATGGTACCTCATTACTTACCTCACACCTCAGCTCATTATATTATACCTACATTCTCATCCTGTATCACACATACTACATGGTACCTCATTACTAACCTCACACCTCCCCTCATTATATTATACCTACATTCTCATCCTGTACCACACATACTACATGGTACCTCATTACTAACCTCACACCTCCGCTCATTATATTATACCTACATTCTCATCCTGTACCACACATACTACATGGTACCTCATTACTAACCTCACACCTCCGCTCATTATATTATACCTACATTATCATCCTGTACCACACATACTACATGGTACCTCATTACTTACCTCACACCTCAGCTCATTATATTATACCTACATTCTCATCCTGTATCACACATACTACATGGTACCTCATTACTTACCTCACACCTCCCCTCATTACATTATGCCTACGTTCTCATCCTGTACCACACATACTACATGGTACCTCATTACTTACCTCACACCTTCCCTCATTATATTATACCTACATTCTCATCCTGTTCCACACATACTACATGGTACCTCATTACTTACCTCACACCTCCCCTCATTACATTATACCTACATTCTCATCCTGTACCACACATACTACATGGTACCTCATTACTAACCTCACACCTCCCCTCATTATATTATACCTACATTCTCATTCTGTACCACACATACTACATGGTACCTCATTACTAACCTCACACCTCCCCTCATTATATTATACCTACGTTCTCATCCTGTACCACACATACTACATGGTACCTCATTACTAACCTCACACCTCCTCTCATTATATTATACCTACATTCTCATCCTGTACCACACATACTACATTGTACCTCATTACTAACCTCACACCTCCCCTCATTATATTATACCTACATTCTCATCCTGTACCACACATACTACATGGTACCTCATTACTAACCTCACACCTCCCCTCATTATATTATACCTACATTCTCATCCTGTACCACACATACTACATGGTACCTCATTACTAACCTCACACCTCCCCTCATTATATTATACCTACGTTCTCATCCTGTACCACACATACTACATGGTACCTCATTACTAACCTCACACCTCCCCTCATTATATTATACCTACGTTCTCATCCTGTACCACACATACTACATTGTACCTCACACCTCCCCTCATTATATTATACCTGCATTCTCATCCCGTACCACACATACTACATGGTACTTCATTACTTACCTCACCTCATTATATTATACCTACATTCTCATCCTGTACCACACATACTACATGGTACCTCATTACTTACCTAACACCTCCCCTCATTATATTATACCTACATTCTCATCCTGTACCACACATACTACATGGTACCTCATTACTAACCTCACACCTCCCCTCATTACATTATACCTACATTCTCATCCTGTACCACACATACTACATGGTACCTCATTACTAACCTCACACCTCCCCTCATTATATTATACCTACATTCTCACCCTGTACCACACATACTACATGGTACCTCATTACTAACCTCACACCTCCCCTCATTATATTATACCTACATTCTCATCCTGTACCACACATACTACATGGTACCTCATTACTTACCTCACAACTCCCCTCATTATATTATACCTACATTCTCACCCTGTACCACACATACTACATGGTACCTCATTACTAACCTCACACCTCCCCTCATTATATTATACCTACATTCTCACCCTGTACCACACATACTACATTGTACCTCATTACTAACCTCACACCTCCCCTCATTATATTATACCTACATTCTCACCCTGTACCACACATACTACATGGAACCTCATTACTTACCTCACACCTCCCCTCATATTATACCTACATTCTCATCCTGTACCACACATACTACATGGTACCTCATTACTAACCTCACACCTCCCCTCATTATATTATACCTACATTTTCATCCTGTACCACACATACTACATGGTACCTCATTACTTACCTCACACCTCAGTACATTATATTATACCTACATTCTCATCCTGTACCACACATACTACATGGTACCTCATTACTAACCTCACACCTCTCCTCATTATATTATACCTACATTCTCATCCTGTACCACACATACTACATTGTACCTCATTACTTAACTCACACCTCCCCTCATTATATTATACCTACATTCTCATCCTGTACCACACATACTACATGGTACCTCATTACTTACCTCACACCTCTGCTTATTACACTATACCTACATTCTCATCCTGTACCACACATACTACATGGTACCTCATTACTAACCTCACACCTCCCCTCATTATATTATACCTACATTCTCATCCTGTACCACACATACTACATGGTACCTCATTACTAACCTCACACCTTCCCTCATTATATTATACCTACATTCTCATCCTGTACCACACATACTACATGGTACCTCATTACTTACCTCACACCTCCCCTCATTATATTATACCTACATTCTCATCCTGTACCACACATACTACATTGTACCTCAATACTTACCTCACACCTCCCCTCATTATACTATACCTACATTCTCATTCTTTACCACACATACTACATGGTACCTCATTACTTACCTCACACCTCCCCTCATTATATTATACCTACATTCTCATCCTGTACCACACATACTACATGGTACCTCATTACTTACCTCACACCTCCGCTCATTATATTATACCTACATTCTCATCCTGTACCACACATACTACATGGTACCTCATTACTTACCTCACACCTCACCTCATTATAGTAAACCTACATTCTCATCCTGTACCACACATACTACATGGTACCTAATTACTAACCTCACACCTCCCCTCATTATATTATACCTACATTCTCATCCTGTACCACACATACTACATGGTACCTCATTACTTACCTCACACCTCAGCTCATTATATTATACCTACATTCTCATCCTGTACCACACACACTACATTGTACCTTATTACTTACCTCACACCTCCCCTCATTATATTATACCTACATTCTCATCCTGTACCACACATACTACATGGTACCTCATTACTTACCTCACACCTCCCCTCATTATATCATACCTACATTCTCATCCTGTACCACACATACTACATGGTACCTCATTACTTACCTCACACCTCCACTCATTATAGTATACTTGCATTCTCATCCTGTACCACACATACTACATGGTACCTCATTACTTACCTCACACCTCTGCTCATTATATTATACCTACATTCTCATCCTGTACCACACATACTACATGGTACCTCATTACTTACCTCACACCTCCACTCATTATATTATACCTACATTCTCATCCTTTACCACACGTACTACATTGTACCTTACACCTCCGCTCATTATATTATACCTACATTATCATCCTGTACCACACATACTACATGGTACCTCATTACTTACCTCACACCTCCCCTCATTATATCATACCTACATTCTCATCCTGTACCACACATACTACATGGTACCTTATTACTTACCTCACACCTCCGCTCATTATATTATACCTACATTCTCATCCTGTACCACACATACTACATGGTACCTCATTACTTACCTCACACCTCCCCTCATTATATCATACCTACATTCTCATCCTGTACCACACATACTACATGGTACCTCATTACTTACCTCACACCTCAGCTCATTATATTATACCTACATTCTCATCCTGTACCACACATACTACATGGTACCTCATTACTTACCTCACACCTCCCCTCATTATATCATACCTACATTCTCATCCTGTACCACACATACTACATGGTACCTCATTACTTACCTCACACCTCAGCTCATTATATTATACCTACATTCTCATCCTGTACCACACATACTACATGGTACCTCATTACTTACCTCACACCTCAGCTCATTATATTATACCTACATTCTCATCCTGTACCACACATACTACATTGTACCTCATTACTAACCTCACACCTCCCCTCATTACATTACACCTACATTCTCATCCTGTACCACACATACTACATGGTACCTCATTACTAACCTCACACCTCCCCTCATTGTATTATACCTACATTCTCATCCCGTACCACACATACTACATGGTACCTCATTACTTACCTCACACCTCAGCTCATTATATTATTCCTACATTCTCATCCTGTACCACACACACTACATTGTACCTTATTACACACCTCCACTCATTATAGTATACCAACATTCTCATCCTGTACCACACATACTACATGGTACCTCATTATTTACCTCACACCTCCCCTCATTACGTTATACCTACATTCTCATCCTGTACCACACATACTACATGGTACCTCATTACTTACCTCACACCTCCACTCATTATATTATACCTACATTCTCATCCTTTACCACACGTACTACATTGTACCTCACACCTCCGCTCATTATATTATACCTACATTATCATCCTGTACCACACATACTACATGGTACCTCATTACTTACCTCACACCTCCCCTCATTATATCATACCTACATTCTCATCCTGTACCACACATACTACATGGTACCTTATTACTTACCTCACACCTCCGCTCATTATATTATACCTACATTCTCATCCTGTACCACACATACTACATGGTACCTCATTACTTACCTCACACCTCCCCTCATTATATCATACCTACATTCTCATCCTGTACCACACATATTACATGGTACCTCATTACTTACCTCACACCTCAGCTCATTATATTATACCTACATTCTCATCCTGTACCACACATAGTACATGGTACCTCATTACTTACCTCACACCTCCCCTCATTATATCATACCTACATTCTCATCCTGTACCACACATACTACATGGTACCTCATTACTAACCTCACACCTCAGCTCATTATATTATACCTACATTCTCATCCTGTACCACACATACTACATGGTACCTCATTACTTACCTCACACCTCAGCTCATTATATTATACCTACATTCTCATCCTGTACCACACATACTACATGGTACCTCATTACTTACCTCACACCTCCCCTCATTATATTATACCTACATTCTCATCCTGTACCACACATACTACATGGTACCTCATTACTTACCTCACACCTCCCCTCATTATATTATACCTACATTCTCATCCTGTACCACACATACTACATGGTACCTCATTACTTACCTCCCCTCATTATAGTATACCTTCATTCTCATCCTGTACCACACATACTACATTGTACCTCACACCTCCCCTCATTATATTATACCTACATTCTCATCCTGTACCGCACATACTACATTGTACCTCATTACTTACCTCACACCTCCCCTCATTATATTATACCTACATTATCATCCTGTACCACACATACTACATGGTACCTCATTACTTACCTCACACCTCCACTCCTTATACTATGCCTACATTCTCATCCTGTACCACACATACTACATGGTACCTCATTACTAACCTCACACCTCCGCTCATTATATTATACCTACATTATTATCCTGTACCGCACATACTACATTGTACCTCATTACTTACCTCACACCTCCCCTCATTATATTATACCTACATTATCATCCTGTACCACACATACTACATGGTACCTCATTACTTACCTCACACCTCCACTCCTTATACTATGCCTACATTCTCATCCTGTACCACACATACTACATGGTACCTCATTACTTACCTCCCCTCATTATAGTATACCTGCATTCTCATCCTGTACCACACATACTACATGGTACCTCATTACTTACCTCACACCTCCACTCCTTATACTATGCCTACATTCTCATCCTGTACCACACATACTACATGGTACCTCATTACTTACCTCACACCTCCACTCCTTATACTACTATGCCTACATTCTCATCCTGTACTGCACATACTACATTGTACCTCATTACTAACCTCACACCTCCCTCATTACATTATACCTACATTATTATCCTGTACCACACATACTACATTGTACCTCACACCTCCATTCATTACATTCTCACCCAATGCCACATCCCACAGTACCGTACATGGCATCTGTTTATAAGCACCATGCTGTACCTCTCAGCCCCATCTCTTAGTTTGTACTGTGCCTACGCTGAGGATTTTGTAACCCTCAGTTTAACTTTGTATCTTCCATCAGCACAACTGATATTTAATGTCCATTAATTACAGAGCCTTGTATTTTATCCAGCTGCTCCAGTCACATCCTATTCCCATTCATACTCTCCCTTCCTACCCCTACCCCTGATGAACTGAAGCTCGCTCTCCTGTAACCACACATGAAATGGTACTTCCAGTAATTATACCATTTCCTCACTTACTGCCAGCATTTCCTATTGAGGGAATAAGTCCACTCTTAACCTCGTTACCAATCAGCATATACCATACCACCCTCAGCCATATACTCCCCCGCACCCCTAACCCCATGGATACACTTTTACACCCCACTGTCAACTTCAGTTCTCGCCCTGCCTCTTGCAATATTACATCTCCAGCATTTCCCTCGCTCGCCCCATCTCTTGCATTGTCTTCAGTAGACTATACCCCACCCCTGACGTCCGTGCACCCTCTTTACCTCATACTTTGTAACCCCACACAACACCCTGCAAAGTCCCCACCCAAAGCATCCTTCTCCCACATTGCATGGTCCTTTGGCAGGTTGTATCCAGAATCATGCAAAGCTGCGCTGCAGCATCTTAGAGACTCCTCTACCTTTGGTGGGTCTGCCCCACAGTCCTAAAAACCTGTCTCCTGTTTTGTCTTCAGCCAAAAAGAGACTTGAGTGGTCTTCAACACCTCAAATGCAACAGCATCTTCCAGCTGCCCGCAGCCCCCACAGAACCATAGGCATAAGGTCAGATATCCCCCAGTTTGTATTGGTCCTAGGTCTCACCTGCTGCTCCCAGTGGTACTCTGCCTGCTTTTCTGAGTGGTTGTGGTGGCCAGATAGAGCTGATCTGTGCGGAGTAGCCTGCTCGCTATCTGGCTCTGCATCCCAGGGAATCTCACAGAGCCTGCAATTCATCCTGTACACCCAGAGAGGGAGCCTTAATCTACACTAACTCCTTCACTGCCAGGCTGCAGGCGGTGGGCTGCCTCCCAACCTATCAGCCCCAGAATGCCTCATCACAATCAGCTCTAATTCTGAAAGACTTCTGTATTGCACCCATACATCTTCCTGCAGCGCTGCGAGCACAGATAATCCCTGGGATCTGTCATTTATAGAAACCACCCAAACAAATCCCACAGTGCTGTGCAATTATAGAACACATATATACACACAGTAACCCTTAGGAAGTTACTGTAGCTGTGATGTGGCAATACAGCATAATACTTCATGTAAGGAATCAGGATTATTGGAAGATAGAGAGATAATTGGATCACTGTGTTCTTTTTAGTTACTTTTGAATAGGACCACGCAGACAACATATAAAAGACATGTTCTGTGTATATAACATCCTCTGTTTTCTCCTTGTCACATGTCACCCATCTTTCTGGTTGCTGGCATATGTATTTTCCCCGAGCCACACGAGGTGTATGGAGAGTTCCGCTGACATCAGCGTGATGTCATCACCTCAGAGGCAGCAAGGTGCCATTCAGAGAAATGTAATGTTGGCAGGTTGACACTATAATTAGGCTTAACATGACAGGCAGCCTTTAATGAGGTTTATTTATAAGTTTGGAGCAGACAGTACATGTGGTGTAACCGATAGCAACCAGACATTTGCTTTCATTATTCTAACTTGCACCAAAATGATCTAAATGACTAAGGGCCTGATGTATCAAGTGATAAAATGGAGAGCGATAAACAGCCAGCCAATCAGCTCCTACCTGCCATGTTACAGGCTGGGTTTGAAAAAAATTACAGGTACAGTAGGAGCTGATTGGCTGATTGGCTCTCTGTTTATCAGTCTCCATTTTAGCACTTTTTGAAGCTTGATACATCTGGCCCTAAGGAAGATGTATCAAGCCTCCCAGAGAGTGATAAAGTGGAGAGGATGTCCAAAGCGGCCCAACTGCTTCTGTCGTTTCAAAGACTTTGGGCCAGATGCACTAAGCTTCAAAAGTGATAAAATGGAGCGTGATAATCAACCAGCCAATCAGCTCCTACCTGACAGTTTTCAAGCACAGTCTGTGGCATGGCAGGTAGGAGCTGATTGGCTGGTTGATTATCACTCTCGAAGCTTAGAGAATCTGGCCCTGTGATAGATAAATAACCAGTGGTGTCTCCAGAGGAGGGGTTGCAGCACAGATCAAAATTCAAATAAGTGGACAAAGTCATTGGCTCCGTCCAATCACAGTTTATGTTAAAAGTGACCCAGAGCCGGTTTTGGTATTTGTTTCCTAGCATGGCACCCATCGCATCGTATACCATAAGACTAAATAAGGTATACGATGGTATGCGATGCAACGCAATATTGTACAATAAAATATTGCATCGCATCATATGCCATACAATGGCATACGATGCGATCGTATACGATTTTTTATTGTACAAGTACCCTGATGTGTCCTTACAATGTTAAATGACCCCCCATAGTCAACGCCACCCCCACAATCAACGCCAACCGAGGGGCGGCGGTACGCGTCCTCCGACCTTTTCATACCCCCACTATCCACGAGTGCAACTAGCCACCGAGCCCGAAGCGTGGCAGATGAGGAATATGAGCCTGAAGCGTGGCGAGTCTCGCGAGGGGACGCGCAATACAAGTAATCCGTGTCTGTTCGCCACGCTTCGGGCTCGGTGGCACGATGCGCTCGCCACACTATCTAAAAACAACTCCATGCCGATGTGGATAGTGGGAGTATGAAAAGGTCGGAGGACGTGTACCGCCGCCACTCACCACGCTTCAGGTTGGCATTGATCGTGGGGGTGGCATTGACTATGGGGGTCCATTTAACATTGTAAGGACCCATCAGGGTGGTTGTACAATAAAAAATTGTATACCATCGCATCGATATGCGGCTATATGGCATGCGATGCGATCGCCTTAGATGCCATAAGATGAAAATATTGGGCGCCGTGCTAGGAAACAAGTACCCCGGTTTTAGTTGTCAAGTCTGTCATAGAAAAACAGTGAGGCATGTACTAAGCCTTACAGAGCGATAAAGTCGGGAGAGATAAACTACAACCAATCAGCTACTTGACATTTTTTAAACACAGCCTGTAACGTGGCAGTCAGGAGCTGATTGGTTGGCACATTTGAGGGATCTCTGGTGTAGTATCCTGACAGATCATCCGGTTGGAGGAAGGGGATAGAGCCTGCTTTGGCAAACATAGGGTTATTATAGCCGTGATTTATAGCAGCAGTATACAACACTGACACACTCTCACCCCCTGTCAATACAATTGTTAATATCCATTCTATTGTCTCAGACAAAGTGTCCTATTAAACGCAGCTTTGCAGATACGATCCCAGTTTCCCTGCATCGCGCTCGGCATAGGATCTATACTTCCTAACTCATATGGTTATTTAATCTAATCCTTTATTACCTCTCAGTGGATTTGCATTGATTTTAGTGTCTTGTGCTCTTTCCAAAACATCATAAAAGCAAATTAACCAGTCACTGACGATAAATAGTTATGAAGAAACGTATGGCATCTGCGGATGTATGAGAGGACCCTCCCCAGGGTTTTTTTTTTTTTATAGGGTAATCATGGCAGATATACGGGAATGTAAATAGGCAGAATATATGACCGGATCAGAGACAGCCCCTCCCCATAATTCCTAGCACATAGAAGCTACTGATACTAAGTCATTTTCTGGTTATTTCCTGCCAGTAAATCACTTTCTGTGTCTGTAGATAATTCACTTATTTTCTGAACCTGGTGATTGTATTAGCGTAGAGTACCATGAGGGTACGAGCGAGACATTATTCTTATTAATCTCACTTTATAAATACATATCTCCACCTCATTCTTAAATTAGGTGTAACAGGACAAAGCGCGGCTCGCCACAGCTTAGAGGGATAAATCACTGTGGTTATTCCCATCCATAATACCACATAAGGGATATATTCTATACAGTATGTGGGCCCGCAGCTTCCAGTCGCAGCTCACTGCTTGAGTTGAGTGGTTGGTATGGGCGTCTTGTTGATGTGATTTGCACTAAATCCTGCCATTGTGGTAGTGCCCACACTTCACAGTGGCAATTGTGGTGGTATTGTACAGTGTAGGGGGGTGCCGGATGGGATCCCGACAGGTATTCACCTGACATCAGGATCCCGACTGTCAAAACACCGACAGCCGGGTTCCCGACGGCCACCCGCTATTTTCCCTCGTGGGGGTCCACGACCCCCATAGAGGGAGAATATAATAGGTGGCGAGTGTAGCGAGCCACCGTGCCCGCAGCGAGCCTGCAAGGGGCTTAGTTGCGCTCACCATGCTGTCTGGGTCCGGCCAGTCGGGATCCCGACTGTCGGACCCCTATACCACACCCGTGTAGGGGGAGTCTTCTTGATATGGGCACAAAGTCATCCCCAGGCTTGTGAGCGCCACGTTCCTGCATCAAGTGCTTGGAATTGGAAATGATGCACGGTCACTTGCCAACCTTTCCGTGGGCCGATTTGTTCTAAGGACAAGTCGGACCAGTTCGCCCAGAGACCCTCAGCAGTTCCCAGAGAGGCTCACATGCAATTTGGCACTTGATGTGACATCTTTACATGCAATAAATCACATGTAATACTCCTGGTCAGCTGCTGCGCTGGCATGGGACGGGTAGAGGGGTCCGGCCAACTGGTGGTGGTGGTGGCGGGGGGTGGGCAGCTCGTAGTGACAGGCAGCGGAGTCAGCCCGAGCAGCGGCGGCAGCTGGAGCTTGTTGTAGCGGCATTTTGCCCGGCAGCGTAAAGCGGCTGCTGAATGTTTTGAAATGACTGGCCGGACGTTGATTGGCTGAGACTCTCAGCCAATCAACCTGCGGACAGTCATTTCAAAATATTCAGGGATCCTGAACACATCTTCATTAAACTTCGAGAAGGTACAAAATAAATAAGAACATTCTGATTGGTTGCCCATAGCTACATCCCATCTTCACTAGAACTCCCTTCTTAGTAAACAAACTTCTTAGGGTACCTTGAGGACCACCCTTATAACCCTCCCTGTATGCAGCCTAACCCTGCGCACCCAAACGCACCAGCCTAAACCTTACACACACACACACACCTCCCTTCCCCCAGCTTAAACCTAACCTGCCCTGGCATACTTACGATCTGGATTTCGGCGTCAGCATTGAGCAGTGATGTTGGTATTCTGGTGCCCATCTTCTGGTTGCAAGTTGGGATTCCGGCGTTGGTATTTCCAAAAAACATATCCCCATGAAAAATTCCCATTTTCAAAGACCGTTTGCTTATGGCAAAATCCGTCCCTAAGTTTAAATGAGAAAAGATGGGGCCCAATTACAGCGGTGACCCGCCAGGCATATACTGTACCATAACTACCTTGTTAGAACTCTGCTGCTGTGATTGAGGATCTGTAAGAAATCCATAAATTGCAAGTCCCCAATATTCTATTAAATTGTAGCTCACTTGTAGGAGCACATTATTGCCACAACAGGACCTTGGGCCCGATTCAGGCCTGATTGCTGCATTATAGATACTCTTCACATTCATGTCGCCATCCAGTGATTAAATCCTGCTACTTTTTACCTTTGCTAACCGTTTGCAAGGTGATTGACAGGAATACGGCATCTGGGGGTGGTAACCAGCCGTTTAGGGTAAGTGCTAAGAAAAACGCAGGCGTGGCTGAAAAATTGCTGGGAGTGTCCGGGAAAACGCTGTCATGCCCAAGCATTTTAGCTCTGGCCTCGATTATGCTGATTTAATCGCAGCTGCCAAGTTAGTCCCTGGCTACTCAGAGCCTGCGATCAGTGGTGACCAGTGGGGAAATCATTAGATGTTGAGCATCTTACAAATAGATTTGGACATATTCGCTCGGCTGCAAATAGATTTGCAGCCGTACACATCGCACAGCGAGAACATTAATTTGGAAGGCAGGATTTCACTCTAGCGGGGGCGGCATCTACCTGATAGCTGGCTGCTGCACATAAGCAGCCGTGCAATCAGGTCTGAATCAGGCCCTTAGGACAACAATTCATTAAATCTATAAGGGATATGTAGATATGGGATTATGATATATCATAGAAATACAGTATTTTTAAATTGCAGGCTGCACAGAAATCACCAATTAGCAGGTTCATCTTAGCGAGAAGCTGGTCCCTTCATTTAATGAATTGTATCTGAGTCATAGAAGGGAAAAGTCCCCACAGATGCATGAAGTGGGTTAATTAAAACACAAACATCTGTCTCTAGTCCATGATGTGCGGCATTTAAGGATCTTGTCACAGAGCCTAATTAAATGCTCTGTCACAGCACATAAACTACGACAGGCTGAACTTAGACATAGGGAAAAAAGAATCTGCATATTCTGAAATAGAGTATCGCTGCCTCCTGGTGGCAGGCGCCTGAAGAGCGTGCATGTTTTGCAACATATATGGAAATTCCAATTACTCCTATTCAATAAAAAAAATTCCCATGCATCAAACATAACATATCGTTAAATGGATTTGGTATGAAATCCCAGCAGTTGAGATAAAGATGGTCAAAATGCAGACAGCATCAGACAGAATCCTGACGGATCGCGGTCTTTTCACCCTGCCCCTAATCCTAATCCACCCCTTCCATAGCCTAACCATAATTACCCCCTTCAGCAGCATAACCCTACCCCCAAGCTAACCCTAACCTTGTACCCGAACCCTACCCTCTCAAACCTTTGGAAGCCATCTTCATTCTGATCATTGGGATCCCGACTGCCAGGATCCTGAACACATCTTCATTAAACCTAGGGGACATGGGTGGCCTATCACCTCTACCAAGGGAGGTGCTGGGCTCCTAGGGGGCAAGGCGAAGCATGATGGTTGTGGGCACACCCATCGGGAATAGCGGGGGCCGTTTCAGAAACAGAATGATACCCAATGAAAGGAGAATGGCCACACCTACTTGGGGCATGGTTGCCTACCCTCCTACATTCTGCAGGAGACTCCCTGAAATAGAAGAAATCTCCCTCTCTCCCTCATTAGTCTAGCAATCTCCCTCACGTCACCTAGCCCACATTACACTGTTACATCATAGTTACCTCCCCTCCTGCATTCTGTAGGAGACTCCCTGACATAGCAGCAATCTCCCTCTCTCCCTCATTAGTCTAGCAATCTCCCTCATGTCACCTAGCCCACATTATGTAGCTGTTACATTTTTGGGAAAAATAGGAATGAGAGATACATTTACATTCACTCATTAGCACCATTTCCATGCATTGGTGGTAAAACACAATGATACCTATGGCTACATGCATGTCTTGTGGCCCTCTATATGGAACCAGGTGTAAAACACAATAGATGAACAATCCCTGACACGTATCAGTGACTTTTCTTTACCAAGTATAGTAGCTCTTACTAACTGCTTTGGGGCTCATCTACATTTGGATATAAGTCATTTTAAATGATTCCTCTCAGATGTAGCAGTACACAGCAACGCTTCTAGGTGCCACGTTTACAATCTCTCCTTATATGGAACTAGACACACCCTTTTGGTGTAGCATGACACGCCCACTCAGTGAGGCACTGTGCTAAATTATACTAACAACTATAATCTCCCTGAAACTAGTTTTCAAAAGTAGGCAAGTATGTCTTGGGGACACATCTGTACTTGTGTAATAGCACGGCGCCCATTACGTAGTTAGCGTAGTGTTTGTGCGGCCAGAGTAGTTAGCGTAGTCAGTCAGAAGTAGCGTAGTGTTCCTGCAGCCAGCGTAGTGGGCATCCCTGCCAGATTCAGCGTAGTGTTCCCGCGGCCAGCGTATAGTCAGCGTCCCTGTCAGAAGTAGCGTAGTGTTCCCATGGCCAGCGTAGTCAGCGCCCCTGTCAGATTCAGCGTAGTGTTCCCACAGCCAGCATATAGTCAGCGTCCCTGTCAGATTCAGCGTAGTGTTCCCACAGCCAGCATATAGTCAGCGTCCCTGTCAGATTCAGCGTAGTGTTCCCACAGCCAGCATATAGTCAGCGTCCCTGTCAGATTCAGCGTAGTGTTCCCACAGCCAGCATATAGTCAGCGTCCCTGTCAGATTCAGCGTAGTGTTCCCACGGCCAGCATATAGTCAGCGTCCCTGTCAGATTCAGCGTAGTGTTCCCACAGCCAGCATATAGTCAGCGTCCCTGTCAGATTCAGCGTAGTGTTCCCACAGCCAGCATATAGTCAGCGTCCCTGTCAGATTCAGCGTAGTGTTCCCACAGCCAGCATATAGTCAGCGTCCCTGTCAGATTCAGCGTAGTGTTCCCACAGCCAGCATATAGTCAGCGTCCCTGTCAGATTCAGCGTAGTGTTCCCACAGCCAGCATATAGTCAGCGTCCCTGTCAGATTCAGCGTAGTGTTCCCACAGCCAGCATATAGTCAGCGTCCCTGTCAGATTCAGCGTAGTGTTCCCACAGCCAGCATATAGTCAGCGTCCCTGTCAGATTCAGCGTAGTGTTCCCACAGCCAGCATATAGTCAGCGTCCCTGTCAGATTCAGCGTAGTGTTCCCACAGCCAGCATATAGTCAGCGTCCCTGTCAGATTCAGCGTAGTGTTCCCACAGCCAGCATATAGTCAGCGTCCCTGTCAGATTCAGCGTAGTGTTCCCACAGCCAGCATATAGTCAGCGTCCCTGTCAGATTCAGCGTAGTGTTCTCGTGGCCGGTGTAGTCAGTCAGCGTTAGGTGGTTAGCGTAGTCAGTCAGAGGTGAAGGTGAAGTGACTGCGGCTGTATTATTTCTGCGTATAAGCTCCTTGTTCATTAGGAATGGCTGCTGAACCTCTGATGATGTTTAACCTGCCGCAGACAGAGGAGGAGTCGGTGGCATTTTTTCAACAGCACCATTTGCTGCCACTGACACAAACCTGTCTTAATGGCCACCCAATGCCCTTAAATATGAAGGAGTGTATGTGGTGCTGCCACATTAAAACCTGCCAAAAGAAGATAAGTCTCCGTGCGTCACATTGGTTTCCGGGGTGTCCTATCCCATTTCTTACCCTACTTAGTTTTATATTTTCATGGGCAGAGGAGCTCAAAAGCATATCTTTCTGTGAGCGACAACTAAAGTTGTCGAACAAAACCACCGTGCTGTATAATAACCTTATGCGGGAGGCCTGCACCGTGGATTTAATGTCACAGACCCAGTCTTCTCTTTGTCCAGAGAAAAAGTCATGTCGGACGTGCGCTGCCTCAATAGTGGTTGTTTGGAGGCATATTCAGAGACACCGGTGAGTGTTTTGTAACGCCTGTGGACAGACGGGACGCCAGCACCCTGATGTCCGCCATCAACAAATATATAGAAAGACTATATATTCTGATTGCTGGCGTGCATATAACACTGAACAGCTTCAGCAGGCAGGGTACCACCATGCACGGGTAAACCACTGGATTAATTTTGTGGATCCGGAGACTGGGGTTCATACCCAAAACATCGAAGGCCTTTGGGGATCTTGCAAGTGGTGTAACAAAAGGCAAAGGGGCACTGCGCGCCAAAATCTGGACTCCAATCTTCAGAAATTTATTTGGCGCAGAATACACTTTCCAGCGGATTCTATATGCCCTAACTCTGCTCCCAAAGGCCGACAAAGCAGACAACACAAATGCAAACACAGCTGCGTCAACTTCAGCTGCATTTGCCGTGAATGCAGAAACTGAAGAATAGCTGCGCAGGGGATCTGGCGGTTACCGGTGCTGTGTGAGAGGCGCTCACTAGGCTTGCCAGGGCCAGAGCTGCAGCTCCCGGGGTCAGTACGGTGACTAGCTGCCTGAAGGGGACAGGCAGCTGTTGGGCTGTCACTACACTAACTACCCTAGGCAGCCATTGGGCTGCCACAGAGTCACTATGCTAACTACGCTAGGCAGCCATTGGGCTACACTAACAGCGTAGCTTAGCCTACACTAAAAACATAGCGTAGCCGGGCGCCGTGCTATTACACAAGTACCGACACATCTTACTGGCAGACCAGGCACTTTGTATTCACCATCCTACCCATTGCCTCCCCCTAACCATACTGATATTTTTATGAAAATGAAGACTTTGGTCTAGAGTTTTAAGTGGTAACTGCTTTGGTAAACATCAATTATCTTTTCTAACTACAACATGGCTGTCTAAACATAACAACATGGCTGCCTATAACATCGCTGCCTAGATCATGACTGACTACAACATGGCTGCCTAAAACATGACAACAACAACATGGCTGCCTAAAACATGACGACAACAATATGGCTGCCTAGAACATGGCTAACTACAACATGACTAGCTGTCCTGTGTATAGCAGATTGGAGGAATATTTGAAGTTTGGGTACTCTTTACCTAGAAGGGCGCCCATCGCGGGCATCGCATGCACTAAAAAAATCGCATGCGACCGATGCGATGCCCGCGATTTCCCATAGGGAACAATGTTAAATGTCCCAATTGACCCGATTTTCCTGTTCAATGTCTCAATTGACCCGATTTTTCCATAGGAAACGATGTTAAATGGCCCACAGAGGGCAAATAGGCACCGTGATGTGTGAAATGGCCCCCACAATTGTTAGCGCCACCCCACGATCAACGTCAACCCGAAGCGTGGCGAGCGCAGCGAGCCCGCGAGGGGCGGCGGTACGCGTCCTACGACCTTTTCATACCCCCACTATCCACGTCGGCGTGGAGTTGAGAATAGAAAGTGTGGCGAGCGCATCGAGCCACCGAGCCCGAAGCGTGGCGAGCGCAGCGAGCCCCGTGAGGGGACGCGGACACCTTCACAGGTATACGTGTCCCCTCGCGGGCTTCACAGCTGTCCGCGTCCGCTCGCCACGCTTCGGGCTCGGTGGCTCGCTGTGCTCGCCACACTTTCTATTCTCAACTCCACGCCGACGTGGATAGTGGGGGTATGAAAAGGTCGTAGGACGCGGGCTCGCTGCGCTCGCCACGCTTCAGGTTCACATTGATCGTGGGGTGGCGTTAACAATTGTGGGGGCCATTTCACACTTCAGGGTGCCTATTTGGCCTCTGTGGCCCATTTAACATTGTTTCCTATGGAAAATCGGGTCAATTGAGACATTGAACAAGAAAATCGGGTCAATTGGGACATTTAACATTGTTCCCTATGGGAAATCGCGGGCATCGCGTCGGTCGCATCGCATGCGATTTTTTGGTCGCATGCGATGCGACCGACGCAAATTTTTTTTACTAACGATGCCCACGATCAAAATCGTGGGCGCCCTTCTAGGTAAAGAGTACCGAAGTTTGTATCCGCACTGTAAACAGTGGCATCTTAATGATATGTGTAATATCCCTGTCATGACAATATCCAGATAAGGATAATTCTTAAAAACAATAATCTTTCCATTTATTACTAATTGTCACTGTTTCTGATCAGCCCACTAGGGCTTACAAACATGACTGGCTTTAATGTCCATTGTCACAATGTTGATCTGTTATAAGATGGAGTTTAGTTCATGGAGAGGCCGAAGGGTAGTCAGGGGTTTGTGTCAGTACAAGGTCAGTGTTTATTCCTTACGGGAACTATAATGGGACAAAGCAATATTTCCCACTATAAAAGTCCTATAAGACCAATGTTTTATAACCGCCTAAAAAAATAACAAAATAACAATCACTCCTATTCACACTACTACTAAACCAGGACAAGAATACTGCAAACCTCTGTGCTGGTGATCAGACGTTGCGAATGGAAACTACTTTATGTTTTCACATTTAATAGAAAGACCTAGCTGACACCTGATTGTATTCCCACTGACTGACAGTCTAATGATCCCCCTTCCGAGGCGTGGATTTATCGGCCTTATATTCTTTCACCCACGGCCTCAATGGGCCATTGGGAGAAATTTACTAAGGCAAATATGCCTAAACAATTAGTAAAATATAAATTTTTTAGGCGTATTCGGATTTTTGGCATTTACTATGCCAAAAATACACATATTCGTATTTTTGGCACATTCGTATTTGTATTTACAAATACGAATGTTTACGCCATCGGAAAATATGAATAAGAATTACCTATTAAAAGAATGGTGATTCCTAATTTACTAAGCGGCCGTATTGAAAATACGTCTGCTAATTAGCGTATTTCGGCCGTAGTGGCTGGCCAAATACACCAGGAAAATAGACTTACATTTCCTGGCGTGTTTGGCTTTAGCCTGCACGGATCAGTCAGATCAGTATAGGCTTCACTGAAAAAAAAAAATGAAATAAAAATAAATAAATTAAAAAAATGGAGTGGGGTCCCCCCCCATGGCCGTAACCAGCACCGGCTGAAAGAGCCGGGGCTGGTATTAAAAAAATCAAGAAACCAACCAGATAGGGGTTCCCCGATTTTTTAAAACCAGCCCCAGGCTCCAGGGCTGGGGCTGTTCCCAGAATACGGGGGACAAAATGACTAGGAGTCCCCCGTATTTTAAGAACCAGCCCCAGGTCCACCCAGCCAGCAGGGTAATGCCACAACCGGGGGAGACTTTTTATACAAGTCCCCTGGCCAAGGGTCCTAGGGAAGTGGGGACCCCCCAATAAAGCCCCCCCCCCCTCCAGGACTTACCTGGCCAGGCTGAAGCCTGGTGCTGTCCTCGATGCCCCTGGGTGGTGGGCATCGAGCTGATTGAAGTGTAAAAAATAGAATAATAAACTATTGTCTTAGACTGTGGAACTATGAGTCCCAGCAAGCCTCCCCGCATGCTGGGACTTGGAGAACCACATGCGGGGCATTAAAGGGCTTGTTGGCATTTGTAGTTCCACAGTACAAGAAATAGTAAAATAAACACACACTGACACACATGAAAAATAAAAGTTTAATACATACATACTGATACTTACCTATATTGAGCCCGTAGGTAGATCCCGGGGTCCGGGGCTCCAGGGCTTAGGAGTCCGGGGTCCGGGGCTCCAGGGCTTCAGGATGCGAAGAAATCCATAGGGGTACCTGTGGAAGAAAATCCTACTCAACAAGGTCCTCCGGCGAAGATCACGTCCTCTTCTTTCCGACGTAGTCCAGGTCTTCTTAAAAATAAAAAATGTGAGACGCTGAAGTTTCATCTTCAGCGCTTCTCCTCCGAATGATTCTATTGGCCGCCTAGCTTCCAATCAGGAGCCAAGAAATTCGGCTGTAACTGGTAACCCCTTTCACACTGCACTAATTACCGTGTCGAACCGGTAAGAAACTGATTTGTACCAAGTAATTAGGTGCGATGTGAAAGGGGTATTATACTTGTGACAATACATGATGGTGTGTTTCTTGCTATATATAGTACTTTAAGTTGTATACTGCTTATTAGTGTTCTTCTCTAATGCTGATTATGGATTGTCTCTGCTGAGTTCACTTTTGCCTATTTGGTTTTATGAAGTGGGTGGGCAAGGTTATGGGCGGGTGGTGATGACATCATTGGTGGGCACAATATCTCCGAATCCGGGCAGCACGTGTTTGGTGAACGTGATTTAAGGTGAACTAATGTGTATCTAGATTTGGGGGTGCAACACGGTATATGACCACATTATTTAAATATTCTACAAATCACAGAGGTCCAGCCCTTACTGTATACTACACTTACTACTATATTACTAACCCCGGCACGGGACCCCACTTTCTGCAGGTTACTACTGTATTTATCACAATAATACCATAAACATAGCTATCACACTAGTGTCCAGGTATACTATCTGGTCCAAAGTTCGGTACTTGTGTACTTTCACGGCGCCAGCATGGCGCCGTGCGTCTATGTCCCCTTGCGGGGCTCGCCCACGCTGCGGGCTCAGTGGCTCGCTACGCTCACCGCGTAAAATCAACTCCATGCCAACGTGGATAGTGGGGGTACGAACTATCCATGTTGGCATGGAGTTAAGTTACTTTATTTTAGATTTTGTGGCGAGCGTAAAACCCGGAAGTAGCTGGCGCCGTGAAACTACACAAGTACCCAAAGTTCATAGCAACTTTTCATTTAAAGGTGAGGTAGTTACCATCGCCAAGAGGGGAGGGGAGTGGGTACTATGTACTATGTATCAAGGCTCTGATCTGATGGAGCGGCCCAGTGGGGGCCCTGGTCCTCCCCCCATTATTTGGAATCAGGAGCTGCAGCAGCTCTTCTCTTTAATCCAGAACACGCTGCTGTGTGCTGGGGAGCAGTGCGGCCAGGGAGGTGCTCAAAGTACTATTTTTTTCTATATTTTATTTAAAAGGTTCATGGCCACGCCTCTGTGTTTAGGCCTTACCTCCAGAGAAATACCTGTTGTAAAGCACCTAAAAAAACTGCTGAAGAAAGCTAAAATAAAGTAGGGTGAATGATAAATTGTGATCACAAAAAGATTAAATTTTTACCCCCCACCCACAATTATATTGGTTTGTTATTGTGCACATGCTTATATTGATCACTGTACAAAAAATATATAATAATTGGGGGTGAGGGGGGGGGGGGGTAAATATCGAAGGCTGGGCCACAGTTAGTCTATTAAATCAAATGGGCAAGATCTGCGTCCTTGTACTGCACCAAAACACACCTCTTAAGGTCCATACACACTGGGTGATTATGCCCAGCGTGTATGGACAGCGATGATGGTGTTCATCGCTGGGGGGGAAAGCTGCTCTGTGCATACACACTGAGTGGCTTTCCTACTGCGGGGGGAGGACGGCTTTCCATAGCGCAGAGCTATGCAAAGCCATCCTCAAAGCCGCTCATCTGCTGGTATTCCCAGCAGATGAGCGGCTTTCCCAGCGATGATGCGGGAGTGTACAGCAGCGCTCACCGTTCATCGCTGGGGCATACACACTGGGCGGCTTTGAGCTGAAAGCCGCTCAAACATGCTGTTTTGAGCGGCCTTTAGTGTTATCCCGCAGTGGGTACATGTAGCGTCCATACCTGCGTTTATACAGATCTCTTACCGTCTTCCACCCTCTCTCCGCTTAAGCTAATTGGAAGAACCATGGCATCCCGTTCCATTAGTTGATTGATTCCCATCCAGAGTCTGGATGCTGGATGTGTCATGAGAATATCTAGGAAACAGGTGAAAACTCTTCAAATAAATTATGACAGATATATGATATAAAACGTGAACGATATTTAAATTGCAAATTAAACAATTTAGCTGTATTTTAAGCATATTTTTGTTTTATATTACAATATTTAACATTGATGTGTTTTCTAAAAGCAAATCAATTAACAGCTGGTAAATTCAAGATAACACATACTGTAGAGTAGCTAGTATGCTCTCACAAGCACGGTCCTCGTCACTTGACGATAACATCTTCCTTCCAAAACTGGCCCTGGAAAGCTTGACATGCCATCAGTACCACTCGCATCACTCCGATATTGGAATGGGCTCGACACATCTCCTTCGTCCATGTTCCTTGCGCTGCTGCGTCTTTGCATACCGCGCCCCATCCTGTTTGGCTGGCATCGGTTGTGACCACTGTCTGTACGCCTATTGCGAACGATCTGCCTTGATGCAGTCTCCTTGTGTCTGACCACTATTCGAGATCTGCTATAGCCCCTTTCGAGAGACATATTCTTTGCCTGCAGTTTTTTTCCATCTGCATCCCATTGGGTTAGGAAGCAATTTTGCAGGTTTCACATGTGGAACCTTGACCACTGTATCGTATCCAGGGCTGCCAACATGAGGCCCAATATCCTCATGCAGTCTCCTGAAGAAACTATCCTTTTTCCTACAATCTTCAAAACCTCGTTTCTCAGCTTTAGTCTTCTCTCCGGAGTTACCCTTATCATCATCTTTTGAGTGTCCATGATGGCCTAGGTACCTGTCATGTATGTTCTCTTGCCAGGGCTTCTGTCTTTGCCATGATTAGCAGATCGTCTAGGTATGGCCATATTGATATTCTTTTTTGCCTTATATTGGCTATCAACACTACTAAGACCTTTGTGAATGTTCTTGGTGATGTGGACAGTCCGAATAGCAGTGAGGGGAATTGGTAGGAGGTTTTGTTTATTCTGAACCTCAGGTACTTTTGTGTTATACTATACAATGTATGACCATCAATGTTTTTACATATGGTGGGGTTTCATGGGTGTCAGGGGCGGAGGTATGCTACATCCTGGCCCCTAGGGAAAAAAAGAAAAATGAAACTATTAATTTAATCTTGACATTGATGGTGGGAAACCATTTGGTTCTCCCCTCACCGATGGCAAAACCATTCTACATTGGCCTAAACCATCAATACATAGGGCAGGGCTGGGCAACACTGGCCCTCTGGATGTTGATGAACTACACATCCCAGCATGCCTTGCATCAGTTTCAGCATGGCCACATAGCAAAACTAATGCAAAGCATCCTGGGATGTGTAGTTCATCTACATCCAGAGGGCCGGTGTTGCCCAGCCCTGACATAGGGGGAACCTAATTGCAAGTCATTTTCAGCATGCATTCCCCAGAGCCCCTTGCTATTCACATAGAAAATGCTTAGGGTAGCACCCGTGGGGTAATTTTATAGTGCGCAACTTGCACACAAAAACCATAACTCCAAACTGTCTTGAGTTTCATGGGACAATCGATTTTTTGTGACTGTCCCCACTACAGGTAGCAGTGTCTTGTGGTGGGGGCTGGGGGAGTCACCCTATCCATTGCTGTTCTAATTAGCAGAGCAGCGGTGAATAGATGCTGTGCGCATGAACACCGCTTCTATTCACGGTGACAAAGGGACACTGGGGCAGGGCCAACAGCTCTCAGAGCGCTGGAAATGCCTCCATAATGATGACAGCAGGAGGCGTGGTTCACAGGAGCATCATCCCAGCAAAGCCACATGCCCTTTAACATGGTCACACCCACTTTTCACGCCTCGTTAGGGTCCCATCTATGCTGACTGCACACAGTTATGGCGATGCAGTCAGGTGCCATTTGTTTGTACGTACAAACCTGCAGCTGGTGGCAGATACACGCTCTAAAAACGACAATGACACACATATATAATGCTCCTTATTAACACCTTCTTTGTAATCAGTTTCCCATGAAATTCTCATTGCGAGTGGGACAACAGAGGCACGATAATCCCCTCATTGCATAAACATCGGCCATAGCGTACAAACATGAATCCTGGAGTCCAATGATTTTTTACCGTCAAATATTTTCCCCTACTTTTCATATATTAACTATAGAAAAATTCAAATTAAATCCGTTTAAAGTCTCATTAGGACCAGATTAACTAACACAGATGCTCTAACGCAGGGGTTCGCAAACTCGGTCCTCAGGACCCCACACAGTTCATGGTTTCCAGGTCACCCGGGAAGGTGCACAGGTGCATTAAATACTCCATGACACATTTTAAAAGATCCACAGGTGGAGCTAATTATCTCACTTGTGATTCTGTGAGGAAACCTGGAAAACATGCACTGTGTGGGGTCCTGAGAACCTGTGCTCTAATGGAATAGCAAAAATCTGGGCAACTCACAGCTAATAAACTCAGCCAATAGAATAGGACGAAAGATCATCTTGTTATGGAAATAGAATTAGAGTGGGAATAGGTATGATTTCTGGTCAGCCATTGCCGTGGGTGCTGTCACGGAAATGGGCAGTTTTATGTAGCAGTACTCCAATATATGCCCCATATCCAGCTGGATACGATAAGTGTCCCCAAGCTGCTGGAATAATACAAGTTTTAAAACACACACACACACACACACACACACACATACACACACGACACAAGCTGGTGCATACTTGCCTACCTGACCCTCTCCATAAGGGAGAAAATACTCTGTGTCCTGGACTTCCTTGGTAATGTATGATTGACATCACCTGTGGTGAGGTAGGTAATAGATAAGAAAGGTGTTTCACCACAGGTGATGGCAATCCTACATTAACAGGGAAGTCCAGGAACAGAGCATTTTCTCCCTCATGGAGAGGGTCAGGTAGGCAAGTATGAGCTGGTGTGTCTCACAAGGGGACTAAGTAAAAACCGGACCCGGATAAGACACCGGAACGCCGGACCAGACATCAAACTCTGCATTCCGGAGCTTATAGTGTCTGGTCCGAGGGGTGTCCCATGCGGGGGGTGTCTTGTCCGGGGGGATGCCTGTGATTGCTCACACCAGGGACATGGGGAAGGGGAGATTACAGCCTCCCCGTGTGGTCTGGAACGTTCCAGTTTTTATTACACCCCCAGACCATGCAGTGAGGCTGTATTCTCCCCCCTCTCCTCTCCCAGGTGACAGGTGTCAGAGCAGCCCCATCAGATGGAGCACCCCCGGACAGGACACCCCCGGACCGGATACTACAAGCTCCGGAATGCAGAGTTTGATGTCCAGTCCGGCATTCCGGTGTCTTATCCGATTCCGGATTTTACCCATACCCTCTCACAAGTGCCGGGCCCGGATTCATTCATTCCAGCAGCAGGCATGACGCTGGGCAGGTCACATGACAGCAGCCGGGCCTTTACCCAACACCAGCCATAACTGCAGCTCGGGAGTCATGTGATCGTATTAGCCAATCACACAGCAGATGACAGTTTCCGATGCCGAGTCATGTGACCAGCGAGAGGAGCAAGATGGCGGTGTGTGTGGCTGTCATAGCCAAGGAGGTGAGGCCGGTGATGTACCTGTGTATTTAGGATTGTCAGGGGAATTATACTGTATATACTATGTATATATTGTTGTATCAGGGAGGAAGTGTCACGGAGTTCTGATCCCATAGTTATGGCTGAAGCTATTTGTGACAGCCATTTGTGAAGGAAGGGAGCAGGTCACACATAAGTAACCTCGGTGCCTGCAGTATCCTGGGTCTTGTAGTACTTCAACTAACCTGAGGCTTCTTTCCTAGAATGCTAAATTTCTGGCTGCCATAGCATGCTGAGACTTGTAGTTCTACAGTAGCTGATGAATCGACAGTTTATTCTGGGGGCAGATAACGTGTGACACTCGAGCTGCTGAATAACTGTATCACAGCATTCCCTAACAGAAAAAGTGTGTCATAGCATGCTGGGATATGTAGTCCCACAGTACTTGGAGCACTGCATGTTGCCTGATCATTATTTCTATGCAGTATGTACTGTGGGGCAGAGAGAAGTACTGTATAGCTGTCCGCAGACCAGGCTACCTATACCATGTAATGCAGTGACAGATACACCCTCATGTACCCCTGCACTCTGGGATTTTCAGCTTGTAGACTGATAAATCTGCATTCTCCACTGTCAAGGCTTAAGGCTTGTTGGAGCCTCACCGGCCTCAAATTGCTGTGCGCCCTGATATATTGCCTACCAAGTCTGAGCAGGACTGCATCAATGTATTTTTTTGGATTCTGATCACATTTGTACTTGCATGTAGTCTTTCTCCGTGGTGATAAATGGTCAGCACCGTGATATATGGTCTTACATGTGTATTTATGGCTGCTATATGGGAATGTGATATATTAATTCTCTGGACATCCTTTCTCTCATCTCAGTGAAGAAGACTGGAATTTATGAAGATGTATTCCCACAACAAAGCAGAGGATGCTACATTATCTGCTCAGTTCATGGTCTTGCAATGCTAGTGTCTAATGTATGATTCTGTGTAGTTGTGTACTAACAAGCATAGACCTGTTTATACAATACCAAAGAAAGCGCTCAGAGGATTTAGTATAGCTGAGAGCTGTCAGTAGTACTATAGAGTAGCTTGGGGTCCTGCTGTGTTTGCCACATGTTGATGTTCTGTTTCTCTATGTGGAATGTCACTGATACAGGAAACCTTCTCTGGTCATCCCCTTACCTCCCAACACCACATCATAGATGTACCTGCTTTTAGGGGGTGATGCAGACCCACTCGCTGTGAGACGAATTTGCTCCCCTGTCCGATGGCGTGGTTTTGCACATAGTGTTTCTTCTATAAATTTTCGTGGGCAGGGCGCCGCTGCACGGGGGCAGCGCAAGAAGGGTGGACCGGGCCCGTCGACGTCACAAAAGGGGTGTGTCCGGGCTGCAATGTCATGAAAATGGGCGGGCCCAGCCGCCGCCACTAAAGGGCGCGTGCCTGGCCGCGCCGAAGTTGCCGGGATAACGCCGGGCATCGCCGTCTAAGGCTGGGCTTCCCTGTGCAAGCAGTCGGAGCAGGCACCAGGCTGTTTAAGCGGGGTGCTGCTAGTGGGGCAGGGTGCATTTTGCCCTTTAAAATTCAGGCAGGGCGCAGCGCCCCGCTAAAACAGCCTAGCGGGAACACTATGCACATGTGCAAATCCCAGGAGCTAACGCCTTCAGCGAGTTATACACTCACCGAGGTGTTCGCTCTAGGATGGGCGGAATGGGGGCGGGCACAGGGAACACTCAGCGTTTTATGGGCGTGCCCACAAAAATGCTGGGCGTACCCTGCAGATGCAGGCGTGTTGATGCCTGCTTTGGACAGGCGACTGACGTCACGTGACGTCAGCGCACACCCCAAATTCGGAGAACAGCGTTCAAATGAAGGTAAGTACTGGCTTCCTTTTCAATATGTACAGAAGAATAAATCATTCAATGGTGAGCGACCATGCAAGTGTAAGCGTACACATCCACTCACATACAAGGGGGGATTTTCGCTCGGTGAGGGGGGGTGCGCGTTTGGCAAGGCGGTGTTTACCTGATTGCTAGGCAGTGACTATAAACTGCCTAGCGATCAGGTCTGAATCAGGCCCTTAGTACATAGATTGGCAACTACTCTAACATAGTAACTGCTGCCTCCTATTGTGATGGAGACAGCGATATAATCTGCTGTTACAGACACAGGAAATACCTATAATATACACCACTTGGGAGAGATTGCTTTCTACCTGTGACCTGTGTTCGTAATTAGAACCTTGTCATTCTCTCTTGCAGAACTATCCTCTATACATTCACAGCATCCCCTCTGAGAACCAGCTGAAGTTCCATTACACCGTCCACACCTCCCTGGATGTGGTGGATGAGAAGATCTCTGCTATGGGGAAGGCTCTTGCGGATCAGAGGGAACTTTACCTGGGACTGTTGTACCCCACGGAGGACTACAAAGTGTATCCTGTAATTGTGTCTCATTTGGTCGGTGTGGGTCATTCTGGCTATCTGTAATAATGTAGGCTCAGGTATGGGGGCTTCAGCATTACATGGCAGACTGTCACATAACTGTTTTGTGCGTCATTGTACTATAGCTGTGTATGGCAGCTATAGTACAGTTCTCACACTGCCTTTGGGGTATATAGACGCTTTGTCATAGACCTGCACATGGTCATACATGTAGGTCCTAGTCTTAGACCTACTAAATGAGGCTGCATGAGGCTCTATGGAGGGAATCGGGGTTTTCCTAACAAGCACCCATTCCCATTTATTTAAGGCCTTTCATTCTATGTAATGCACATGGCCAATACCTATTAACTCCTCTACATGTCACCAGCAGCTATGGAGAGGTGTTCGGGGGTATTTACAGTGCAGGGATGGAAAGAGGAGGCGGACATGTTCTCTTCTGCACCCCCTTCCTCCTCCTCCTCATCCATTTCCTGGTATTGGTTGCAGGGCTCATCCCTGCATCCTGGGACAGTTTACACCACATTGAACAAGTCCTCATGTCTCTATTTCCAGAAACCAGCATCACTTCATGACTTGCATGGAAGAGGGCAGATAGAGCTGGTGAATGTCAGGACTCTTGCTTTTCTCCTTAGCAACCAAATACAAATGTTCTTTAACTGCCCCCAGATATGGATACGTCACAAACTCCAAAGTCAAGTTTGTCATGGTGGTAGATTCCTCAAACACGGCTCTCCGGGATAATGAGATCCGCAGTGTGAGTAACGCATGGGGCGTATATTGCTGGGGTGGTCTTGGCTTCTAGCTGACATTCCTATAGGCCAGTGCTAGCTGTGACTTCTGTGCTACAGAATACACACGCTGCATATCAGAAATGACCTTCCAATATGTCCTATAGGTCATTAACTGTGCATTACTGTTATCCTGGTATATTTGTTTGTGCTTGTTGCCCTTGGATATGACAAGAGCCTGCAAGATGGCGGCTGTTCAAGAATTTCTACTAGTCCGCTTGGCAAAACTGAGTGTGGAATTCCTCTCACATTTTCTGATGTTACTGTGTCTTCAGACTGTACATATGTAGATAGTTGGTGTTACACATTGTAAATGTTAGTGAGGTCACTGGTTCCTAGCGATCTGATTGGCTGTCTTCTCATGAACATTGGTTGAGCCCACAACAATGCTGCTTCCAGTCTTGCTTAGAAGAGTGCTGGACTGTTGTGGTCACTGTAATGACCCTGTTATATTGTACTTGTCCTTCAGATGTTCCGCAAGCTACATAATTCATATACAGATGTGATGTGTAACCCCTTCCATAACCCTGGAGATCCCATCCAATCACGGTAAGGAAAAACAGTGTCACCAATGGTTGTTTAGTAGGGAAACGCTAGGAGAATTTTGCTGCTGTATAAGAATATACAAGGTGTTAGAGAAAACAGACATCTCTATATATATATATATATTAGTTCCTTGGGGGGAGCAGGTTATGTGTAAATGTTATATGGTAAATATAACGTGTGATACTTTAAATTCACAATATAGGGGATGATTCAGTTGTGGTGCGCGATAGTATGGTGTCTATCAGAGCTATTCAATTGTTTCCACCCAAAGTCGGGGTTGGCCTGCTTTGGGCACCTAAACTACTGACTTTTTGGTACTTGTGGAGTATCACGGCTCCACGACCTGCATCGTATGCAGATCGTATGCTAAAAATCGCATCGCATGTGGCATACGATGGCATACGATGCGATGCGATGTTTTACCGATTTTTGACCATTTTTGCTCAAAAATCGTATGGCATCGTATGCCATATGTAGTGGCATACGATGCGATACGATGTTTTACCGATTTTTGAGCATTTTTGCTCAAAAATCGTATGCCATCGCATAGCATCGTATGCCATATGTAGTGCCATACGATGGCATACGATGCGATACGATGTTTTACCGATTTTTGAGCATTTTAGCTCAAAAATCGTATGCGATTGCATCGGATGCCATACGATGGCATCCGATGCGATGGCATCCGATTTTGCATTGAAATGCATCAGAATGCATTGAAATGTGTATTAAACTTGTGAAATGCCCCCAAATGCCATTTTTCATAGTGCACCACCCCCACTATCAACGTCAACCCGAAGCGTGGCGAGCGCAGCGAGGGGCGGCGGTACGCGTCCTACGACCTTTTCATACCCCCACTATCCACGTCGGCGTGGAGTTGAGAATAGAATAGTGTGGCGAGCCACCGAGCCCGAAGCGTGGCGAGCGCACGCGGATACCTGTGAAGCCCGCGAGGGGATGCGTATAGCTGTGAAGGTATCCGCGTCCGCTCGCCACGCTTCGGGCTCGGTGGCTCGCTGCGCTTGCCACACTATTCTATTCTCAACTCCACACCGACGTGGATAGTGGGGGTATGAAAAGGTCGTAGGACGCGTACCGCCGCCCCTCGCAGGCTCGCTGCGCTCGCCACGCTTCGGGTTGACGTTGATAGTGGAGGTGGTGCACTATGAAAAATGGCATTTGGGGGCATTTCACAAGTTTAATACACATTTCAATGCATTCTGATGCATTTCAATGCAAAATCGGATGCCATCGTATGGCATCCGATGCAATCGCATACAATTTTTGAGCTAAAATGCTCAAAAATCGGTAAAACATCGTATCGCATCGTATGCCATCGTATGCCACAACATATGGCATACGATGCCATGCGATGGCATACGATTTTTGAGCAAAAATCGGTAAAACATCGTATCGCATCGTATGCCACTACATATGGCATACGATGGCATACGATTTTTGAGCAAAAAATGGTCAAAAATCGGTAAAACATCGCATCGTATGCCATCGTATGCCACTACATATGGCATACGATGGGAGCCGTGATACTCCACAAGTACCGACTTTTTTTTTTCTTGCATCTCCAGAAAGTGATGGGTGTCTGAGTGTAGAAATACTGTGTTTCCCCGATTTTAAGACCTCCCCCAAAAATAAGACCTCCCCCAGATTTTGGACGCTGGTCCAAAATAAGCCCTCCCCCGAAAATAAGACCTATCCAAATTTCGAAATTTTCCGTTCAGGAAATCCCCCCTGATGTCCCCGTCCACCAGCCCTAACTCCCCTCACCTGCATGGTGTAGATACGGTCAGCAGTGGCTTCTACTGAAGCCGCTTCTGCCGTACTCGCGGTCCCAGTCATGCATTGCAAGCTGCGCATGACGTCATTGCGCAGATCACACAGCTGCAGAACAGCTGTGGCGCAGTGCTGGAAAGTTCTGTGCTGTGTGTCCTGTTACCCTGATTTATCGCGATTCAGTAAGTTTATTAAGGAGCACTGGGGGCATGTCTATTAAAGTAAGCCCTCCCCCGAAAATAAGACCTATGGTCTTTTTTGTTGGTAAAAAAAAAATAAGACAGTGTCTTATTATCGGGGAAACACGGTAGTTGTATAGCTGATAAATGCCCATTCCTATAGATGCCCAGCAGGGGGTGTGCACGATTGAATCACCCCCTCCCCCCCTTCATAGGGTTACGTAAGCCGTTGATGATCTGACTATAGGTGAACTCATCATTAATTCCCTCTGTCAGATTGTAGTACATTATGTATCACCATCTTGTTGAATACCAACCACACTAATGGGCCCATTTATCATTTAATATTTGAGGCTAAATCCCGGCAAATAGTAAGTATCACGTGAATGTATCAGGAGGGACCTCAGCGGGAATCTACGATCCCTGTTGCACCGACGCTGGCCGCATCCCCCCCATAGCTTTCTATGGTGGATGTGATGCTGCTCGATGCATCAATATTGGGCAACATCAAAACGGTTCCCTTCTTAGATGGCGGTAATCCATTGTAGTCTATGGGATACAGACTGCACTGCTGGCGGAACAGTGTGGTCAGCGCTAACCCCGCATGCGCATATTCCCCCCAGCATCACCCCCTCCCCCTCCTTTCCCTGTGCGCAGGATGATATATCCCCACAATAGGATTGCATATTACAATGTGATCCTGGGCTGTAATATTCTGGCCAGATAACATTGTATATGCGATCCGTAATAAATGGGCCCCATAGACTTATCTAAGTACTGTATAATTCTATATCATTATTGCTATCTTTAACTTTTTAATCTTTTCCCTTAGGGCATTTGATAACACGGTCACCTCTATGATGGTACCAGCATGATGCGATTACATCTGTTTGTATAGGAAGAAACTTGTATAGAAACTATGACTAACAATAAATGTGAGAGAAATCAGTGATGTATTTATTGTATTATTATTATTATGATGTTTATATAAGTCCATCACTATTAATTCATACTGATGGGGAATCACTGGAGGTCCCATTTGTCTCTCATCCTCCTATAAGCTCACTTGGATTTGTGGTGGCAGCCTCTCAGTCTCACAAAGGACTAACAGCTGCTACTGATCCTGCTCTTCAAGAATGCTCCCCAGCCTGCCCTTTCGGGGAGCGCTCCCCGGGCCTGCCCTTAGGGAACAGTTCTAGGTATAGTATAGTTCATAGAAAATGTTTAGGTTGATATGCAAAAGGTCGACATAGGCTTTTTTTGGGTGTCATGTTGACACCCAAGCATTTATACTTCTTCACTCGCCATGCTTTAAGACAGATGTCACGATTCATAGTGCTTGGCACACATTACGGTTCCCAATAGTCCACATGGATGTTAAAATACAAAGCAACTTTTTTTTTCTTGTGTGTGTGTGTGTGTCCACACATTGACTGTTGACCTAGACCTTGTCAGCCGTCTGTATAACCACAGTCCTCTGCCTGTGAGATCACAAAACATTATATTGTAGAGCAGAGTTCCCCAACCTTTAGCTACTCTACGGCTTGAACTTATTGAGTAAAGGTTTTCCCTATAAAGCAAGGGAACTGGTACTTGTTCCCTAGCAGGGCGCCCACTAAGCAAATTGCTTAGCGGGTGATTCAGGGTAAGAAAATCGAATCGCATGTGATGCGATCCGATGTGATTTTCCTATGTAATTTATTCACTGCTCTTTTTTGCCCGATGCGATGACATCGCACCGCAAAATCGCATGCGATTTTATAGGGTGCGATGCCATTTACTTTACACTTATATGAGATGCTATGAGACTGAGAAACCCCCGACTATCCATGCCACCCTGAAGCATGGCGAGCGTAGCGGAACGCATCCTTTCAACCTTTTCATACCCCCACTATCCATGTTGGTGTGGAGTTGTTTTTACATAGTGTGGGGAGCGCACCGAGCCTGAAGCATGGAGAGAGGACGCAGAATACATGTAACGTAATCCGCAGGGCTCGCTGCACTTGCCACACTATATAAAATCAACTCCACACCACCGTGGATAGTGGGAGTATGAAAAGGTCAGGAGGACGCGTTCCGCCGCCGCTCGCCACGCTTCGGGGTGGCGTGGATAGTGGGGGGGTCAGTAATGAGCATGAGATTTTTTGTGGGAGATGCAATGCGATCCCCTGGGGCCAACAGAGCAGGGAATAAATTACATTAAAAAAATCGCATCGCACACCACTAAGATGCAATTTCAGTATGGTAGCGTACGTAGGAAATCTATGCGCTCTGCTAGGAAACAAGTACCAGGAATCGTATTCACCTCGATGATCAAGTATTAAACTCACCGTGCCAGATCAACCCAGCATTGCTCCGCTGTGGGGACGGCTGCTCCCTGCATTCTATAATGTTACTTGGCAAAGCCATTGTGTCTGCGCACTGGTGACCTGAGGTCATGTATGCCGACAGCAGCCTGACACACGGGGTGATTCAGATCCGCTCGTAGTGGGCCCAATTCGAACCCTAGGCCTATGGTGGGGGTCTGCGCATGCGTAAATGGGCACACCCCCTGCGAAGGCCTTTGGTGAGTTTCACACTCGCCGAGGCGTTCGGTCAGTGAGGGGCAGGGAGAGGAAGCATGGGAACACCCAGCATTTTATGGGTATAGAAACGCAGGCGTATCGATGCCTACTTGGGGCGAGCAGCTGACATCACATGATTCGGAGGACAATGTTGAAATGAAAAGTCAGTCCAGGCTGACTTCTCATTACGAACGGGAGAAAAATCATTTGATGGAGAGCGACAACTGAATGATTTTTTTTTTTGACCATGCAGCCACATGCGATTGGATGTGTAAGCGTAAACATCCACTCACATGCAGGGAATCGCTCAGGGGGAGGGGCTTGTTCACTGGGTTCGCGTTACCTGGTTGCTAGGCAGTGAATATACACTGCCTAGCGAACAGGTCTGAATTAGGCCCACAGTGAGAAGGCAGCGGCGGAGATCCCTCTTCTTATCCTTGGAATTCCTTCCCATAGGAGACCCATATACCCTTGCAGCCTCCTGAGGTGCGAGCTGAAACCGTTTATTGGGTGCTCAAATGGGATTTTATGAGGGCTAAACCCGGTACTAATGGGCGCTCACACAGGTAAGCGTGTCCAATCGGGGCAACAACTGAATAGATCCAGCGGCACCCAGTACATTTGAGCACCCACAAAATAATGTAATCACCCTCCAAGAACACATCACTGTAAGGGTTTGCCTAAAGGAGCCTGGTCATTGCTCAGGCAGCTCTGCCATACACCTTCATACATGGATGTGCGGCCAAATACATTGTCTTCATTAGTAGGAATGCATTTCTATTAGATCTATCCTGCTTCCATTTTGTAACGCAGCAAAATGTGAAGAAGCCCAAGGGGTGTGAATACCTTTATAGCCATTGCTATAGCTTTATATGGTCACCGGTACTTAGTGACCGTGGTTATAGCAAATGATTATATTTTTTTTTTTATATCAACGTTTTTATTAAGTTTTCAATGTAAAACATTTCAAGGTAAAACATTTTCTGTACATTGCAGTGTTTGTTTCACAAAACAATTCAGAATATTACAAAATAAAGCATAGCAATCATGTGTAAAAAACAACTTTTGAGTCTCAATCATTTCACTGACTATAATATGTTACAGAGATTTTCCAGTCTCCTATTCAATTCTTTGTAGGGTATGTTATCTTGCATTGTCTAGGACTCTGAATTAATCGCAATAAATTCAACCGCCACCATATATATATATATATATATATCTTTTCTTTATACAATAATCATTGACATATAAAAGAAACAAATGTCTTACCTCTATCCTAACTAACCTTAACCCCGTAAACTCCCATCCCCCCCCCCCCTTCCCTCCCCCCTCTAGGACTCAGTGCATCTCAGTTATTTGACAATGATCTAAGTAGGTACCAAGATGTGCCCTCGAATACTTTCATGACCTGTTTCTGTGTATCTTCTCCCAATGATCTGATATACGTTCCCCATTTTGCATAAAATTTCTTAACGCCCTCCTCCACCATTGGCAGTGTAGCTCTCCTATCAAAATATAGCAATTGTGTCAGTGTCACCTTCACGTCCTGCAAAAATGGAGGAGATGAACTGGTCCAGCTGCGTAGAATTACTTTCCTCGCAACTGTCACAACTATGGTCAAGAAAGGGAACAATTCAGTTTTTCGGCCAGGTATATTCTAATTAGAGAAGTTTGCACAGAGCATTGCCAAAGGGTCCTTTGTAAGTTTTATTCCACATATAGTATTAATATACATCATCACTTTATCCCAAAATTTCCTAATTTTCCCGCATTCCCACATATGATGAAAGAATGTAGCATTAGAGCCCTTGCATTTGAGACATATTCCCAGTTCCCCGGGTACAAAGTACTTTCTCTGAGCTTGTGATATATACGCTCTGTGCAAGGTTTTTATGTGTACTTCCTGCAACATAGTGGAATGTAAGACTTTTAGTGTTTTTCCTATATGTTCATGGAGCGTTTCACCCGAAGTAACCTCTGGTATGTCTGTCTGCCACTTTGGTACCATAGCGGCCCAAACTGCCTCAGGTGAAGTCGGCAGGATTTCCCCATAAATATATTTTAGCCTATAGGGGCCCGTGGAGCTCAGAGCAAACACTTGTTGAATTACATCTGGAGTTCCAGCCTCCAACATAGGACCCTTTTTAGATTGAATAAAGTGCCTGACCTGGAGAAACATGAAGAAATCTCTATTGGGTAGTGAGTATTTAGTTGCCATATCTTGAAATGAAAGGAGCTGTCCTCCAGGGTCAAATACGTCTTTAACCGCCATTATACCTTGCCTTTTCCATCTATCATATCCTAATTCAGACATTCCTGGGTCAAAGCCTGGGTTTCCCCATAATGTATCATATTTATTATTCTGATAATTGCGGCCCAATTTTTTGTTAATGAATAACCATGCAGAATATGTATCTTTAAACAATATATTTTCTAGTATTTGCTGTGGGATTTTAGTTCTAGGGACATGAAGCAGGCCTGCTAGTGAATATGGTGAGGCTATGTCTCCCTCTAGAGCCCTGTGTGTGTATGCATCAGATCCCTGAAGCCAATCTAGTATATACCTCATATGGACTGCTTGACTGAAGGCCTGAACATTTGGTATTCCTAACCCCCCATCTGCTTTTTTAAGATATATTTTGTGCCTGGAAATGCGTGGTTTTTTCCCCTGCCACAAGAAGTAGAAGAATATTTTATTAATTTTTTGTAAATCAGTTCTGGATAACCTAATTGGTAGCATCTGAATGCTATATGAGAGTTTTGGGAATGCAATAACCTGTATGACCACCGCCCTTCCCAGTAATGATATCGGTAGCGATTTCCAAATCCCCAGCAGTCTCTCCAATTCCCCAATGATGGGCGAGTAGTTTAATTTATATATATCGCTAATGTTGCCTGGGATATTTATGCCTAAATATTTAATGGCCTTAGTATTCAGCTTAAAGGGGGCTATAACATGTCGCGGGGAAGCAGCCTGTAGTGTCAATAATGCCATGACCCCACAGGCTGCTCCCCCTGTATAATAATAATAATGCCATGACACCACAGGCTGCTCCCCCTGTATAATAATAATAATGCCATGACACCACAGGCTGCTCCCACTGTATAATAAAAATGCCATGACACTACAGCCTGCTCCCCCTGTATAATAATAATAATGCCATGACACCACAGGTTGCTCCCCCTGTATAATAAATTATTATACAGGGGGAGCAGCCTGTTGTGTCATGACATTATTATTATACTGGGGGAGCAGCCTGTGGTGTCATGGCTTTATTATTATACAGGGGGAGCAGCCTGTGGTGTCATGGCAATTGGCATGATTATTATACAGGGGGAGCAGCCTGTGGTGTCCTGTTTTTAATGCAAGTGAGCAGCCTGTGGTGTCCTGTTCTTTATGCAAGAGAACGGCCTGTGGTGTCCTATTTTTTACACAAGGGAGCGGCCTGTGGTGTCCTGTTCTTTATGCAAGAGAGCGGCCTGTGGTGTCCTATTTTTTACACAAGGGAGCGGCCTGTGGTGTCCTGTTTTTTTACTCAAGGGAGCGGCCTGTGGTGTCCTGTTTTTTTACTCAAGGGAGCAGCCTGTGGTGTCCTGTTCTTTATTTATGCAGGGGAGCAGCCTGTGGTGTCCTGTTTTTTATTTATGCAGGGGAGCAGCCTGTGGTGTCCTGTTCTTTATTTATGCAGGGGAGCAGCCTGTGGTGTCCTGTTCTTTATTTATGCAGGAGAGCAGCCTGTGGTGTCCAGTTTTTTATTTATGCAAGGGAGCAGCCTGTGCTGTCCTGTTTATTTATGCAGGAGAGCAGCCTGTGGTGTCCGGTTCTTTATGTATGCAGGAGAGCAGCCAGCGGTGTCCTCCTCTTCTGTTTTTTATGCAGGTGAGCAGTCCTGTGGCAGGGGCGAATTGCGATAACGGTAAATCAGGCAAATTTTCAGTGTGCCGTGTCCCGCACCCCTCTCAGTGGACATTCTCCTACCAAGCCAGGCTGATACATACAAAACCTCGGCTGCCACAATCGGAGCTTCTGCACTTGCGCAAAATCTCAGTTAACCTGGAAGCATCCGCAGCCAGCTGTAAGCATGGCAGGGGGGTGGAGTGGTGTGTGCAAAAGCCCTCCGCCGGCAACTGTGAGTTTGTGTTTGCCAGTGCCTGGCTTTCCCTGATCCTTGTGCGGGTAGCAGCCTGTGGTGTCCTGATATTATACAGGGCAGCAGTCTGTGGTGTCCTGTTTTTATACAGGGGGAGAAGCCTGTGGTGTCGTTATATTTTGAAACGAAAAACCTCCATTTTAATGATGCGCTGTTACTTATAGGCCAGTGCTCTGGACTTGCCCCCCAGGCTAAAAGTTGCCAGCTAGCCCCTGGATGCACTGTAAGTGGCATAAGCAGAAGTCAATAGCTCTTGGGCTTTAAACAAGTCTGCCGTTCTGTCCTTACGATATTTATTTACATATGAAATAATTTCTCCTCTGAGTACTGCCTTGGCCGCTTGCCATTTTAACAGTGGATCTACATTGTGCTCCCCATTATTATGTTGGTATTCCATCCACTTGGCCTCCAGGGCATCTCTAAACGTCTTTGACGATGCTAGGTACGAGGGTCTCACGTTTGCCCCCTCCTTTTCAGGCCCTAGCCTATGGGCTCTCTCTATTACCATATCCATGCATTCTTGTTCCACTCCCAGCAGGGATGGCAGGGTGTTGCGAACAAAGTGATGTAATGCTGGGCCTCTGACCGTCTCTGGGAGTCCCACTAGTCTGAGATTCGATCTCCTTGATCTATTTTCAAGGTCGTCGACCTTATTGGTTAAAGCATATACAGATTTTTGCAATTCAGCATTGTGGGTTTTCAGCTCTTGTACGTCATGAAATGTTGCCCCAATCTGTACCTCATTCTGTGACACTCTCTGTGTAAGCTGTGTCATATGGCCTTTCAGGTCAGCAAAGCTTAGATTAAATGCCTCCACTTGTTCCTTAAACATAGGTGCTATTGTTGCTTTGATAGCCTTCATCATCCCCCTGTATGCCCCAGCGTTTATGTCTTCCTCCTCCCCACTGCCTGTGTCATGCACCAGACAATCAGGGGTGCTTTGGTAGTCAGTGATAGGGGAGTGTGGGGTGCCCGGTACCTGCTTCTGTTGTGGCTGATACTGGTACTGTTGCAGCTGAACGGGTGCTCGCTTCCCTTCTGTCGGGGTTTCATTAGGCTGTTGCTGCTGCTGGGCTTTCTGTCCGGGCGCTGTCTGCTTCTCAGCATGGATCGCATCAGCCGGGGGAGAAGGTGCGGCCGCCATTTTGGATGCCGGTGCCTGCGGCTTCGCTGAGGTGCGGCGGGTCTGGCGTTGAGGCATGGGAGGTAAGAACCTCTCCCTGCGCTTCCCGCTGGCTTCCTGCGTGTTCCGCCGCTAGTGTGAGGCTTTGGGGACCGCGATCCAGCGAGTTAGGGGTGCCGCCCTCCTCGCCGTCCACGGAGCTCTCTCCTCACGCGGCCGTCCTGCTTGAAGCCGGAACCGGAAGTCTCTCAAATGATTATATTACTAGGCAGGCGCCAATTGTAACTTACCATAAAATGCTGACTATTCAAGTGTTCTTCATAATAGTAACATGGAACAGTAGGGTATCACAAACTGTGGTAAGGACAGGCACAGACAAGAATAATCAATAAGCCGTTGTTAGGCTATAAATCAAACTGTGGTTAGGGCAGGCGGTAGACAAGGATGAACAAAAATGAGCAGGGTCAAAAATCCAACCAGATACTCAGCCCAGTGCCTAGAGATAAAGCTAGATATACATGAAGGTTCTGTCCAACTTGACTGGTTGGAACAAAAATGTTGTAATATCTGGGAGAAAATATCAACTACAGTATTTGCTCACAAAAGCCAGAAAATGGATAGAAAATCATAATACCCAATAACAGTGGTTATCAGGGATAATAGGATAGGCGCTGCAGGCGTTATTTATTACCAGTTTCTTATATAGCACATATTCCACAGCGCTTTACAGAGAATATTCGAACATGCACATCAGTCCCTGCACCAGGGGAGCTTACAATCTATATTCCCTACCACATGTACATGCACATGCACACACATATTCTAGGGTTAGTTTTGTTAGGAGCCAATTAGCCTACAAGTATATTTTTGGATTGTGGGAGAAAACCGGAGTACCCTGAGTAAACCCACGCAGCATGGGAAGAAAATACAAACTCCGCACAGTTAGGGCCATGGTGGTAATCGATCCCATGACCCCAGTGCTATGAGGCTATCCTATTAGTACCAGTGAATCACCGCTGACATTGCAGATATGAGTTGTCACAAAAAGCTATAAAATACCAATGGCCAAATGTAATCGCATCCTAGTTCATCGACTGTGCGGCCGAACTCTGTGGTTTTTATTAAAGGGGCAATCATTTACAAGGCAAATGATTGTCCCTTTGAAAAATCCATCCAAGGCCGACGAACTCTTAAGCCATTACATTTGGCCACAAGAATATACTAATAAACCAAAACCGATTCAAATTATTTATGGTCATTGTATTAGACAAAATCAGTGCTTGTGGCTTCCAGTTTTAAAATATGTGAATAAAATAGAAGTGAATCTACATAACTGGACCTAAGGATGACATATAAGCACAACATATTTCATTTAATATTGTTTTCTGAAATTCTCGGTAGCAAACTTTGGACCTAGGGGTGCCGTGACAAATATTCTGATAATCTCGGGTGCCGGGATGCAAAAAAGTTTGGGAACCACTGCCCTAAACTCATTTAAACGCTCTCCTAGTATGAGCCTGCAGAGAAGTGACAGAAGTGGAAGATACAGCAGATGTGACCATGTTGTACACTGCCTCCCTGCTGTGCAATGTCACAACTAGCATCCGCAAGGAAATAATGACGATTCCCTACAAATGATGTCCCCAAACCAGGGATGTCTAAAGTGGTGATCAAGTAGATCAACAATAGATATTCCCCCAGTTGATCACGTTGGGTATTTTTACAGAAGCCCTGCCGTAACCCAGCTGTCTGGCTGCAGCACCAGTCTCTGTAGGTTGACACAGACAGCAATAGCCAATAGGAATCAGGCTGATACTTATTGGCAGAGACTATCATATGTGACGGGCTACATATCACTTTGTGCCAAAGCCAGGTTCTGGTGTGGGAAGACGGACAAGGGTCGCAGTGTGGGTGGTGTTACATGAACAGAAGGATGTCCATTAACAGACAGGTATGGATCACTGGGTCAACCTAAAGATGGTCGACAGGTCATTAGGTCGACACAAGCATTAGGTCGACATGGTCTAGGTCAACAGTCAAAAGGTTGACGTGGGGGTTTTCACTTTTTTTGTTCCAAATGTCGACACAGGATTAAGTGCACTGCGTCCCCTCGCATAGCTTGCTGCGCTCGCCATGCTTCGGGCTCGGTGTCTCGCTGCACTCGGCACACTATTTTATTCTCCCACCACGCCTTAGTGGGTGGTAAGGCATGAAATACCGCCTGTCGGCATATGTGGGCTAAACAAAACTGTGAAAAACCTAGACCCCTGTTGACCTTGCAGTATGTCGACCCAGTGGTGTCGACCTAATGACTGTATCCCATCCAGACAGACGGAATTGGTACATCTGTCAGAATGAACTTAGGTCTACAGTCATTAGGTCGACCCCACTAGGTCGACTGGCAGGAAGGTCGACCTGACTTAAGGTCGAATTTGCATAAAGGTCGACATGAGGAAGGTCGACTGGTCGTAAGGTCGACATGGGTTTTTCACTGTTTTTTGATCCGAATGTCGACACAGTCGACATGGACACAGTTGGCAATGAGAATCGGACCCTCGCATCGCTCGCTATGCTTCGGGCACGGTGCCTCGCTGCGCTCGGCACACTATTTTATTCTCCCACCATGCCCTAGTGGATGGTAGGGCATGAAATACTGCCTGTCGGCACATGTCGGCTCAATAAACAGTGAAAAACCCATGTCGACCTTATGACCAGTCGACCTTCCTCATGTCGACCTTTATGCAAATTTGACCTTAAGTCATGTCGACCTTGGCCCATGTCGACCTTAAGTCAGGTCGACCTTCCTGCCAGTCGACCTAGTGGGGTCGACCTAATGACTGTAGACCTAAGTTCATTCTAATAGATGACCGCTTCCCCAGACAGACTCAAGCCTGTATTTATATTGCTTACACAGCCCCCTACTCATCCTACCAGGCATTCCTCTGCCCCAGCTACAGTGTTTTAAAGGCAGATTCAACTAGGTATACAGTAGGACTACCAGGATTGAAAAATAAAAATACAAAATCCTTCCTTGCAACTTTAAGGTGTCTGTTTTGATTGAGATCCTCCTCATTAGAGGAACATATAAGGCATGAAGGACTCTCATTAATTTACACACTAAAGTTTTTTTTCAAGGTTTTTTTTTTTTTTATCGGTCTGCGACAGGGGAGATATTTATGGGTGGTGAATGGTGTGAGGGGAAAAAAAAACCCACAGCATTTTGTAGATTATGGTTAGTCCATAGATTGTGCAGAGACAGAATAGTATCTATGTTTAGGGGTAATATTGCTCTTTAGGACAAGGACCACATGTATTAAGATACAAAGGGGATAACCAAGCACTAGTGTGTTAGTTTACAGATAATACCCCTTTTTCACAAAACCCCGGGTCTTCGGCGGTGTCAATGGGACAAGCCATGTCTCTTTACAAGGGACTTCTATCCAGGTCCTGACCTGGGTAGAACACGGCTAGGACCTGGGTAGAGTGCAGTGTAAATGGGTCATCTGACCCGGCTCCCATTTACATCAATGGGGGACATGGAGGGAGCACACACAGCCTCCGCTGCCGCCTATTTAAAAAAAAAAACTGTACTGCAGTTATTAAAAAAATTGAGAGCTCCTAAGCGAATTCTGAATTTTGTCTAAAATAAAAAATTGCACCTTATTACATTTGGCCGTATTGTGTGCTGTAATATCAATGCTGTCCTCCCTTTATTAAGTTAACAGCATCAATGCAGTGGTGCCACCCCCATACATGCACTTGTCATCGCTATTAGCAATCACCACTATTAGCGTGCATTTGGACAGGTTCTATACTTGGTGCGATGGATCCGTCTTACATCAGCTTAGTCTCTCAATATGGTCACCATTCAAATGTTGTCAATGCGCCCGAATCAGAGCTGAACACAGGGCTCGGGGACAGTAACCATTGCTGGGGCGCAAGCTTTCCCCTGCCATTAGGAGCAGCCCCCATCTCCCTACAGCCAGGGCCGCCGAGGGGGGGGGGGTGTACTAATTACCCAGGCTCTGGCTTGCTGGAGGGGCCTGGCGGGGACCCTGGTCTGAGCCCCTCCGTCCCTCCCTGACGGCAGCAGCACACATGTACAGCATGCTGAGCCTGCTGTCAGCACATCACATGCTGTAGGTGTGTGCTGTGCTGCTGAAGGGAGGGAAAATAACACTCCCCCCTGGACTTGGTTTTGTTTCACTCGTACCAATTGTGGGGGCATGGCCTAAACACAGGAGTTGGCCACGCCACCCGCAATTAGGCCACAATCCCAATTTTACCGAGACCTGGCTTACCTTTAGGCCATCGCAGCGCAGAGTAAGTCCTGGCCTAGTCAGCGCAGCGAACAGAGAAAACCATTCTATGGTGCACATAGTGGGAATTCGCTTGTGTGGGGCTGTGTAGGATGGCGTTTACCTGATCGCTTGACTCTGAAAACACTCAGCCCAGTAATCAGGTCTGAATCTGGCTCCATGTGTAAATACCCCACTGCCATCCAGTGACTCCTACATAGCCACAAGAGGACGTGTATCAGTTTTGCGCACAGCCCACAGATGTCCCTCAACGCATTTCGTCCTTCGCACAATTATTGCTGGACTTCAGAAGTCCAGCAATAATTGTGCGGAGGACGAAACCTGTTGAGGGACATTTGGTTGACAGTGAATGACCAAGGGTGCTGGCATAGCACACACTAGATAAACTTTATTATATGTTAACACTGTAAGGGCAACTGAGTTGTAACGTTTTAGGTGTAATTGTATTACACTATTATCTCCTTTCCATTTATAAACAATTATCCATATGAACTAAATGTGGGACACCGCAGGAGTACTCGAGGTGGATAATATAGGAGTCTGAGGAAACCTAATTACATCAGCTGCATCTGGGATATTGAATACGGGCTTACTTTACAGTGGTGGGATACCACTAATTACGGTACGCCTTCACTTTTTTGGGGTGTCGACTTCCTATGTGGTGGAGGGTATCGAATTGATAGGAACATACCACACTAGGAGGCGCTCTCTCTCTTTTCATAGATCCATTTGTAAGGGTTACTGGACATTAACACATTGGAGAACAGCAGCCGCCCTTCAGAAGAGGGATTGCGTTTACAAAGTACACCGGGGCATAACAGATTCCCTATTTGAACGTTTTATCAAGGACGTTAACCTTTTACATTTAACCCCTTGAGTTGTGTGTTCTGCCCTGGTAGGTTTGTCCTGCCCCAGCAAAACCCACCGCAGAAAGCTGGAAGGCCCCCCTCACCTCCAGCATTAGTACACCGGAGCTTCCCTGCTGCCGCTCTCCCCCCTGCCTAAGCCGCCTTTCACATTCAGCACTGAAGTGATGTTGGCGGCAGGCTGGGGGATGTCAGCGGCAGCTCGGGTGCCTGAGCGCTCCCGAGTCCCCCCGAGCCGCGCCAACCATATCCGACGTCACTGTAAAATGAGTGACGGGCCGGCTAGTGGCGCACACCTGGCCACCACTGACGCACACCTATTCTATATTAGTGGTATGCCCGCAGCTGAGCCCGGAAAACTTCCAGGCATACCACTCAAAGGGTTAATGGTGACCTTTAGGGGATTAGCGCTAATACCATCTCCATACTGTATGTATATCTATCTAGCGATATATAGACCCGCTCTAATAAAGCAGCTCTTATCGGTAAAGGCAATATGTAAAATAAAAAGAGCGCTGTGTATAGATAATTCAGTTAGAACTGTGTTTATAAAATATAATACAAGTAGTAATTGTGAAAGTAAAAATTGGTTAAAAAAAGATTTGAGAATGTGTGTGGTGATATTCCAAGCTCCCTATTTAGTGTCTCCACAGTGAGAGGATTGTAGATAGGTGTCCATTCAATTGAAGTAGGGGAAACGCTCTTGCCCACAGGAAATAAGTGGTTATATGCCCCAATTACAGTGCAGCCCATCAGAGCTACATACAGAAATCTATGAACCTACAGTAAGATCAGGCCTAGTGTTCTGCTGCTGGCATTTATGAACCGTTACAACAACTTGTCTTAGCCCTAAATGAATTGACCCCAGTCAATACTCAGTGGGATTGCAGAAAACATTCAAGTTTTCAAACCTAGAAGTGCAAGGTCACAATTTTATATACAAATATCAACCTGCAGAAATGCAAAGTAACAATCATCCTGGACCCCAATAAAGAGGCAACATATGGAAAATACTGGAGTTTCCTAAAGGGCAAAATTTGATTTTTAATTATTTTATTTTTTTTAAATAATGGTGTTAAAAAAAAAAAAAAAAAACACCGGAGAGTCCTCCAGCTTTTAGAGCAGCACCTGCCCATGAGGTCTTCAATTCCTGATTTGGACATAGAGTACCTGAGGTTCTACACCATGGGTCCTCAAACTGCAGCTCTCCAGATGTTGTGAAACTACAAATCCCAGCATGCCTTGCCACAGTTTTGCTATAAGGGAGTGTTAAACCTGGCAAGGCATGCTGGGAATTGTAGTTTCACAACATCTGGAGGGCTGCAGTTTGAGGACCCATGTTCTACACTGTGGGAACGATTCAGCACGCCAATCCAGTTTAAAATATTAGCTTACAATTTGGTGAAGTAGCACACCAGGACAAAACCCTTCTCATTACATACCCCAGTGAGAAACAAACCCATGATCTATTCCTCAATGCACTGTACACTTGCAGATTGTGTCAAATTAGTTTTGCATTAAATCACATGTACCATTAAGTATTAAAGACTTCTATGCAGTGGACCAATTAAAAGAGGTGCAACCTATATCCAGTACTCTGTCTTTAAATGCCACTGTTGCAGTATATGGAATACACGGGTATCCTGCGTCTCACCCTCCCAGAGAGAATGCAGCAGGTAGAACCAGTGCTCTCAGAATATTCTTCCATAAAAACACTCAGAGGGATAGTTACAGAACATAGTTTTTATTAACAGTTCAAGGAAAGGTGTTACTTTTTCTTCTCCACATCCTGTTCTGCAGCTTCCTTTGCTCTCTTGGCACGGATGCCAAAGAGCCTTGCGTTGGCACGTGCCATACGCAGACTGGCAAAGGCTTTGAAGTTCTTCTCGTCCTCTGAGATGACTCTGGACTTCTCTTTCTTGTAGACCTAAGAGAAAACATGAAATGTTGGTTAGTTAGGCACAGACGGTGCAGCTATAGATTCAGGTCTTCTCAAATTAGCATAAAATGTACCCCAATTACTGGTGCCCCAACACTGGATCTGTCACATTCATGTCAGAGGATGCCATAATCACATTCACAAGAGAAGTATCCAGCAAGGGGACAATTGCTTGTACCTTTTATATACAAGGTAAGATCTATAAGCCCTTTCTTGTACAATGTATTATATAAAGAGAAGTTCGAGGGAACTTCAAAATAGTTCATGTGACTGAGCAATTCAATTGTTGCGCTGTTCATGCACGCAGGGGGAGCAGGGAAGCTACTTGCACATCAGCTTCCTGATGTGCAAAAACTGGTTTTGGGAAGCTAAACCCTGTACTAATGGGTGGGCAACCATTACATTTTAGTAACACATTTTGGGGTCTTTGTACTAAGTCTTGTAGAGAAATAAAATATAATATTAATAATTCGATGGTGATAAAATGCGGCAAATCATTCAACATTTTGAACAAAGCCTGATACTTCAACAAAGCCTGATACATTGGTTTGTTCTGTCTCAGCTTATTACATAGATCCCTGAGTTCCAGCAGAACGGAAGGATCTAATGTAAAGAGGATACCAGGTAGGGCAGACCAGTCAGGAATCCCCCACATTGTGGGTAGAATCACAGATAAGCAGATCTTCCAATTCAGCGCTCAACTGAACACATCTAATACCCCTTTAATACCCAAAAGGCCGTCACACCTGGGTTTTTGATCCACGCTTCAAGCTGGGTGCGACCCAGCATTTGCTCCCATTTACAACTCCGCCGCATTCCCTCGGCTGCTTGGAGATGATGTCATCTCAAGCGCAGATTGCTGCCAGGAGCGCTGGGGGCAAGCCCAGCACTAAGGTAAGCTGCCGGGCTGCCCCCAGTCCCCGTGCACGCCCTAGCCCTTGTCTGGGAGGTGAATGGATGCCACACAGGCATCATTCACCTCCTCCGCTGCTGCTGTCTGCAGGGTATAGCAGACAGTAGGGCAGGCTGTCTGTGCCCCCCCCCCCCCCCCCAATCCAACCTGCAGACGCTGTGGTCAGTAGGTTGCACGTCCCCCATTGATGTAAATGGGAGCCAGGTTGGTTGACCAGGTGTACCCATTTACACCGCCCTCTACCCAGGTCCTAGTCAGGACCTGGGTAAAAGTCCAGTGTAAACGGACACGGCATGTCACATTTACACCACCGCTGACCCTTGACTGACACGCCGAAGACCCGGGATTTTGCGGCAGTGTAAAAGGGGTATAACAAGTATCCTGGACTAGGGCCGCATATGTCACTTACAGATGAGTCCATGGGCAGTATGCAATGACAAATTACACTATGTGCAGCGAATCCTGCTCTCCCACTGCCCCTAACAGCAATTTTTAACCCATATGGCGAGCAGGCAGGGAGATGGAAGCCTCCCTGCCTGTCCCAGAATTTGTGGGGGAGAAGGAGGGCTCCCGGGTACACAGGCAGCTGAAGCTCATGGCGAAAATCATGCTGAAAGCAGTTCTCCATCCTAGCATTGAATACACTTTCGGCAAATCCCAGTGAAAACCCCATTGAAATACACCAGCGAGTTGCAGCGAGCATGAAACAGAACTGGTCAGCATTCACTGTTCACTTTCGGCGAACAATGAATAGTTCGGATATGGATGCTGGGATCTCATACAGCTGGTCAGAGTAAGGCAGGTCAGACGCACGTGACTAACGCCATACTTCTTATGCTTAATCAGCAACTTTAAAACAATTCCTGTGTGTCAAATACTGTTGCTAAATAGCAAGGGCACTAAGGGAATGTGTGACTACAATACCAGTATTCAGTAAGTATGCAATTATAAGAATCTGCAAAAGTGGTGGAGCATCTAATGCTGGCCACACATCAGACCAACTTTCCTCCAACCAGTTGCTTGGACGGAATTAAAGTCTGGTACTGTATGGGAGCAAAGAACAATCAGAAATGTGTTCACAAATCCAGGAAAATAGACAAAAAAAATTTGTCAAATTGTTTAAATCAAACCAGTTCAACTTCAGTACAACTACAGTGTCTGAGCGACAGTTTGTCCTTTTCAAGATTTTGGGAGCAAATTTCTGAAGTAAATATTAATATTTGCTCCCATCCAGTACCATTTTTATTCCACCCCAGCAACTACTTGGATGGTTGTAGGAAAGTTGGTCTGATGTGTGCCCAGCGTAAGTCTCACCAAGTGTAGGTCACATCTGTATTAGACCAGTCAGATTTTATACCAGAGGGAGAATGCTAGTCTAGGGGTGTAACTATTTTAACGTTAAATACTGGCAGCCATAACTGTGGCTGGTGTGTGCAACTAACGGAATCAGGCGGTGCAAGTCTTCAGCCCAGGCCTAGCTAAACTACACCAGTATGTGGCAGGACCATAGGGAATAGCATAGTGCAGAGGTAGGGCAAACGTAGCTGCTGTTGAACTAAACATCCCAGCATTCACTGCTACACTTTTAATATCTTAACTGCAAGTGACTCAGATTTGTAGTTCTCACGTTACTTAAATTTGAGGAGTACATGTTCAAACATTGAGCAACATCAAGGCTCGCAGTGAGAACATTTACATGTTTCCCATCTGCCTGTTATGCATGGTACCAGAAGTAAGCCGCTGTTCAGTATTGATGGGTAGTTTTAGTGGTATACTTTATGGAAGAACCCCCATTTACACTTCTATAGTTTGAACCTATATGCGCACACACACAAGTGCACCCATAACAAGAACACATACATAAACAGTTAATTGCCAGTTTCTTAAAATCAAACTTACGTTGCGGATTGGCATGATGGGGCCGGTCAGCTGTGTGGCCATCTTCAACTCTTCCGCCTGCAAGGAGTTTAGAGGAAAATATGGTTAAACACATATTTGTAGCTTTCAGAGAAGAACAGACAGAACTTTACAGTCATCAGCTGGAAAAGGGTTCAAACTCGAATCATCACAGAAATGCAGAGATTCCGGAGACATTGTCATCATGTGACTGTGCAGGCCATACATCGCGTATGCAGGCAGCTAAGGGCCCCCTGTGGGAGGTAGTCAGCAGAAGAGGCACCAACCGTTTTGTGCGAGGGGTGCAAACATGCGCAGCGACAAACAGGGGTGAGCAGACAGGAACTAGTATACCACTTACAGAAGCGTCTCCCTTCTTGGGAGCAGAGGGTTTGCGTGGGAAGATAATCAGTTTGGATCGGTATTCCTTCAGCCTCTGTACATTGTTCTGCAGGGAATCTGTAGATTTGTTGCGGCGACGATGGTCCACAGATATGCCAATTGTGCGGGCAACTTTCTTGTTTATGCCAGCAGCCTATTCGAAGAATAGGGAAATAAAAATTGTTAAAAAAGGAAATTCATAGGTAATGCAGGAGGCATTAAAAAGGAACAGACAGCCATCAGAATAAGGGGTTCAAGAGAATCATCACAGAAAGGCAGAGATTCCGGAGTGGTTCATCACACGGCTGACAGAACTGCTGGGAGAAGTCTAGTAATTAGCACTGCATGACCACCAGATAATTGTACATACATAAGGCAATGTCACAAAGTATCTCGTGGCCCATATTAAGTTATTTTATAAAAATCACAGGAGTCCTTAGTGTCTTATAATAGATCTACATGTCTAGGGGGAAGCTCACCTTAAGCTCTTCCAGGCTGAAGCCTCTACCAGCACGCAGCTTTGTGTGATACCGGATTGTTGGACACCTCACCACTGGTCTGACTGGGCCCGACACAGGTCTTGGAGCTATCAGACGGGCTTTGGCTTGCCGTGCCTTGCGCCTGTATGGGAAACATTATACATAGTCAGTGTGGCATAAAGGTACGGTTAGGTCACAGGTACTTTAATGCCATGATAATGAGCTGTAACACCAGCACAGGCTGCTACGGAAAAATAAAAAAACTTCCATCGTGCACAGCCAGTTAAACAGCAACAAAATGCTAAAACTGTGTAGTGGGAGTAGTTTCTAAGCAGCAGGTACAACCGCGCAGGTACCTGACAGGGTCCCGACAGTCGGGATCCCACCAGGCATTCACCCGACGTCCACCTACTATTTTCCCTCATGGGGGTCCACGACCCCCATACAGGGAGAATAGAAGTCTTGTGTAGCAAGCTACCATGCCCGCAGCATGGCAAGCGCAGCAAGCCCGCGAGGGGCTTAGTTGCGCTCACCATGCTGTCTGGGTCCGGCCAGTCGGGATCCCGACTGTCGGGATAATGATACACATTGTACAGTCATCAGCAGAAAAAGGGTTCAAATGGGAGATCATCACAGAATATGCAGAGATTCCGGAGAAGTTGTCATCATCTGACTGCAGGCACAATGTTTGCAACTATATCAAGTAGGGAAGGAACAAAGATTCAGCAAAGGTCTAATCTGCGCCATTCTACTCACCGACGGAGCTTCCTGGCAGGCTGGTTAAACCAAGTGGCAACACGTCTCTGCCAGTCCTTGTGGAAGTGTGGCTTCAGGATCATGCCATTCCTGCTGGGGGCCATGGCTGCTTATTCCCTACAATAAATGAAGATTATAAATAAAGTGCAGAAACACATAAGACATCAGTGAGACCCCGGGGGCATACATCTAACAGGTTAGCGCGTGCTCGTGTGTATTAGAGATATTATACACACACGTATGTATGAGCGCATGCACTAAGGTAACCCATGGGCCCCTCTCCAGCTACCAGGGCCCCCTTCTACCGCCCACGACATCAGAAGAGGCGCCTATTCCCCTGCTGTACAGCAGCTCTTACCGGGCGCTGTGCCCCAAGCGCTCCAATGCCCGACGTGCAGCACATTACGCTCCCCAGGACCGGGGCCCAGGCGATATACAAGGGGTATCCGCTAAAACCGCACCGCATAACCGCACAAAAGGCACGTCTGGGGGCAGGGGAGCACACCCTAGCCCTCCCCGGCACAGACCGGGCACCGGCGGGTGAGGATGGCACCAGATACCACCGGCTCTACCCGCGGCTCTCACAGACATACCTCCACAGGGGAAAATGGCCGAATAGAAAGGAAGACGGATGCCGGTGCATTATGGGATATGAGACGCTTAAGCCAATCACAAGCGAGACAGATCTGCAGCCTATGGGAAAGTTTGGAATGAGAGGTTAACTTCCGCCAGGACTAGCAGCGCCCTGCGTGCCAACTGCCCATATCAAAGATGGCGGTGTTGTACTACAAAATGTGCTGTAGTATGTACGTCGTGAGCATAGTTGCCAAGTACGCTTGAAACAAGCGGATTTGGGCTTGTTTTTTTCGTGAGTTGCTTATTTTTTTTGATGGTTGCTTGTTCTTGGGCATATAATTTTTTTTAGTAGCTTGTTTTGGGCTTGTTTTATTTTGGGCTTCTCTGTAATTCAGCACAGAGATAAGGGACAAAACACAGGTGAGAACTAGGCTTTTAGAAATGGTAATGACTCCCATTATCTATGTTGGGGCTTGTGTGTATTCAGTAGGGCTAATCTGATTTTAGCAATGATGCTTGTAGTAAGATTGTTCTATCTTTTCTTAAGATGTCCACGCATGGTACAATTTATCCCGCTCACATCGCACAGCACAACAAGTAAGTGCTCACTAGATTGCATTGCAGCGCATTCAAAACGCATGCGATCTAGTACAAAATGTACATCGCCTGTCGCACCGTGTATGGTAAATATTTCTCAGTGTGTACAAAGGACAATGTTCACTTGAGATTTTTCTTTAGAGAAAAAAATGAAAGTAAAATATCTCATATTGGGGCAGATGTATGAAGGCGCGCTATGGGGGAGAAGGGGGAATCAGTGCATGTTATGTGCACTGATCCCGCTTCTCCCCCATGTAAAAAGGAGCCGGTGAGCACAGGCCGCTATGTAAGGTAAATGTATGAACGGTCCACAGCGCTGACTGTCCCGCCCCCTGCCGCTATCCGCTTCAACAGCTGCAGGGTGACAAAGCCCTATACCCAAAACAGTGACATCACTGTCCCTGCTGCTGGCTTCAGGCTGTGCTGGGATCTCACGTGAGTAGCGAGGTCTCGCGCATGCCCAGTACAGCCGGCCATGGGGAAGGAGTCAGCGCGCAAGTTTGTGTTCGCCCGCTTCGGCAGACAAGATGTTAATATATCTTGTCGATGTCCCTTCCTGCTTTGCCTCATCAATGAGGCGAAGCAGGAAGTGTTATAGTATTCTTTAAAAGTCAGTTTTGTGCTGATAAAATATCATTGTAAAGACATTACATGTAGATTGTATAAATAATACGTAAAATATAGTCAAATGTAAGTTGGGCTTGTTTTGGGGCTTTTTAGGATTAGATTGGTCTTGTTTTGGGCTTGTTTTTTGGTCATCAGTTGCTTGTTTTACTTTTCAGAGTTGGCAACACTGGTCGTGAGCAAAGTATAATCATAGAATAAAAAGCCCATTCCTCTTATAGATTACTAGCCAGATCTATTATAAGATTGTCACCTTATTGGATGACCATTGATTTATTTCTTTTTTGGGAAAGAGTTACTAAGGTTGGATACACACTTGCACGATATCTGGACTAGTTTTTTAGTTTCCTGGCAAATAGGATCAAGTGTATTGTGTGCAATATCTTCTGATTGGCCGTGCTACATGAACAATCAGAAGATATAGAGGGTCAATCCTATCAATACACAGAATTCACACAAAAGTGCTTGGTTGAAAACCAGCCTGTGAAGGGTGCAAAATCATGTGCCGTTGCCGGCATTTAAACGCAGGGGCAATGACACCTCAGCCCTACTCAACGACCCTAATGTGTATAATGTGGTGCAGTTAAATGAAGGGCGGAACAAGATATCTGATATCATTTACATAGATTTGCAAAGTTTGTACGGCCATTCTTGCTTGGTCCAGGATGAAGGGTAATGTGTGTCACGTTCTGGTGTGTACCTGGCCTTAGGAGGAAATTTAACTCAAGGTCACTAGTGCTGGAATTGGGGGGCAAGAGGGCATCTGCCTCCCCCCCCCCCCCCCCCCCCCCCCCCCCCCAAATACTTGAAAGGCAAAGATCAGAGTACTGGGGGTGGGATGTTCTAACGCCACCCTTCGCCGGGTACCGCATTGTTAATAATCACATATGCTCTAACATATGCGATCATTGACGCAAGGGACAGCTCTTGCAAAAAAGGGCTGTCTGTTGCGATGCGGCTCCAGACTTCCGGGTCTGAGACCTGGGAGTCCATCTGCGCATGTGCAGAGCGATGGGGACGGCCGGGGGCATCACGGATCCCTCACATAGTGCTGCGGTAAGAAGCCCATAGACTTACACTGTGGAGGGGCAACCGAGAATACAGAAATGCAGTAAAAACCCAGATAACAAGGTTTTTAGCTCATTTCTGCTTTAGAAAATCCCGCCCTAGATCACTGTGAGCAATGCAGCTGCCATCTTCAGTTAAAACAGGCAGTGTCAGGACAGAGATAATCCTCTATCTTGGTGGATCCGGTCTCTTTTTCTTCTACATAAAGTCACTCACATGTTGCAGTTATGTTTTTGGATTATATTTATTATACACATTGGGTACGCAAATCAGGATATCCTTAAAATGTAAGTATCTCTTGAGAAGTATTACAGAGGTTCTGCGGCAAATATGGGCTGTGCTATCCCTGCGTCCCATTGCAATAGTGATGGTGTTAGCCATCGTAGTCTATTAGCTACATATTGCACAATTTGCCAGGAGTGGAACGGTCCAGATGCCTCCCGGTAACAGCCACTGGTGCATGTTCTGTCTAATGACCATGCATACATAGTACGTCCACAGCATAATGTAAAGTGATCTCCATAAAAGTGTAACCCACAGCACTGCTCCAGGATCCACCTTATCCTGCAACTTAATATATATATAGAAAATCAAATATGTGTACCCAGTTATAACCACATACCTCCCAACTGCCCCCATCACAGCAGGACAGTCCCGCTAATTGGACTGTCCCACATCCGTGTCGCAGTGTTCTGTGGGTGGGAGGACAGTAAGGAATGCTGGCGATCATCGCTGTGCTGTTCTGCAAAGCAGCCGGTGACCAGTGAATATATATGGTGATGCCCTACATCAGAAGCCTCACCCCCTCCTACCACAGACCACCCCATTTTTTGGATGCACAGCAAGACCCGCTTCCAGGATATGAAAAGTTGGTAAGTATGTAACCAGGATTTTTACGTGTTTTCCTTTCTCTGTACCATTGTGGGAGCCACATATATACTGTATATCGGGAGAGAAATCTTGATCACACACCAATCTCATTGAGAAGCATGTGCACAGTGAAAAGATCACTAGATATCTCTTGGATGAAGGGGTGTGGCTCTGGTCACATTTTTTGCAGAAACCGGGGCACATTTTAGAAGCTTTGTTGTGGTCTGGGGGAGCAGCAGAGAAGCCCCTAACCATAAAATATTCAGTGCATTGTATTTTACCTGCTGCAGTTCAGGATTCAGAAATGGATGCAATGTTGTTATATGCCAGTGGTCAGGGAGCCGGGGTAAATTACCCAATGAAATTCCTGGGAATAATGGACAGTCGCACTGCCGAGACACAGCCAGGCATGCATATGAATCTATATGCATGCTCAGCTGCACGACCGTCCATTACCCCAGGAATTTAATTTAATTGATATAGAATCTATATGCATGCCTGGCTGTGTGTGTTACAGTACTGTAGTGTACAAGGATCTGACGCGGTGCAGTGTGTCAGGCCCTTGTGTATAACCTGCTTCCCTGCGTGATGCCTCAGGACCCGCCTCCAAGTCCGCCCACTTCAGTAGAGTTGACTAGTTGCGCACACAGCCATGCATGGTAATCATCATCATTGGCTGCCAAGTTGTGTACTGTACTAGCAGGATATATCATCAATTACTGTGGGTACAGTGTGTAGTACAATTATATGATTTCCTTCCTTTCAAATCAAAGGGGGAAACTTCTGCGCATCTAAATATATTTTGGGGTAAAAGGTAAAAAAGTTCCCTGACCCCTGTTGTATGCTGTGGATGTCCACTGTGCATGTCCCGCATTGATCTTAGATGCCTCCGGAACTATGCAGGGAAGAGATCCACAGAGGTGGAGCCGCAAAGCTGAAAGCTCAATCCCAAGATGATTTCAGGGGATGCTAGGTACAGTTACTAGTCCATCATCTACAGATGATCGAGCAGGAGCAGGACAATATGGAATCAGGAGCTGCTTCAGGTACCTTGGGTAAAAGTCAGTAATCCAAACACAAACGCAATTTGACATCTTACCGGCAGCCAATTAATGGATGTAGAGAATGGGTGTTATGTGGCTGGAATGGGACTGGCTGGTTATTGGCCTGACAGTGGCATTTTGTATCAGTTATATGCCATGCAATTATCCTGATTACGACCTATGGTGCAGTTTTGACAAACTATAGGGGCAACCCTTGATCTGGAGCACTGTGTTCATTATTTTTGCGATGCTTCCCTGCATCTGGCATGCATATACCGCCTGGGTGTCTCCACGGCCTAGCCTCGCGGTGTGGATCTCCGTGGACCAGCGTCTATCCTCATGTGCTGCCTGCGGCTGCTGTGTCTCCTATCCCATGGATTAAAGTGGCCTGAGTGTCCTGCGAATTGATACTTGGAGCTCCGGCGGCTGTCTGGCGCTTATTTTTGATGATGCCTTATGTATATCCTAGCCGATTTATAGTCTCTATTCTTTTTATGTTGTTTTTGTCTTTGTTTAGGCATACTATAAAACTAAATAAAAATTATTGAATAAAAAAAAAAATAATGGTCGATACCTTGAAATGTTCGACATACTCAAAGTCGACATTGACAAAAGGTAAAAAAGGACTCTTTTTGTTGGGGCACTCTTTTAAATGATTAATTGAATTAATTTAGAGATTGGTATACTGGGGGTTGTGCATCTAGGGGGAAGACTCCACCTATATGCGTAGAAGTAAAGGCCCATACACACTTGTAGACTTTCATTTCAAAAGACTTTGCCAAAATCTCTGATAGATTTATCTTTCACCAAAGTAGTGCGTACACACTGAACTATTTTCCCCAAAGAGCAAAAGATTTTCAGGAGGCAAAAGACTTTGCTGAAAATCTTTCATATAAAAGGCTATTTACATAATGGGCGGGGTTAGAATTCCAAGGGTGGGAGCAGGGGCCATTTTATTCAGTGCATGTCTGCTCTTGGGGCCTGATTCAGAACTGATCGCTGGGCTGTGTATATTCGGAGCCCAGCGATCAGGTAAAATCCCGAAACGCCATTGGAAGCGCATTAAAAAGTACTGTATTTTCAAGAGCCTGGTGTGACTTTATTTCTTCCATACAGATGGAGCCCGGCTCCCTCTTGCTGGCGAATCGCCAGAACGTCACCACTGGCGATCCGCCAGCAGCCCGGCTCTCCATCTGACTGAGACGTGCACGCGCGTCTCAGTTTCCGGGGCGGCAGGGCGACGGGAACCCTGTCCGTCTCCGCTTCAGGGAGACGGACAGGGTTAGAGGGGGGGGTGCAGGGAAGTGGTGAGGACCCCGGGTTGACCGCCGACAAGCCAGCGGGGACCCGGAGGAGGAAGCGCCGTCGGAAGGGGACGCGCGCGCATCTCGTGCGCGCACGTCCCCTTTCGCAGATACAGATGGCGGGTGGCGGGGGATGGCGTCGCCATCGCCATCCCCTGCAAAGAAGAGACCCGCTCCATCTGTAATTGTGTGTGTGTGTGTGTGTGTGTGTGTGTGTGTGTGTGTGTGTGTGTGTGTGTATATATATATATATATATATATATATATATTCATATATAAATATTCATTGGTGGGTAGTGGAGCCATTAATATATACATTGCTGGCATGTGCCAGCAATGTATATATTATTACTGGACAATACATAAATATTCATTGGTGGGTAGTGGTGCCAGTAATATATACATTGCTGGCATGTGCCAGCAATGTATATATTATTACTGGCCAATACATAAATATTCATTGGTGGGTAGTGGTGCCAGTAATATATACATTGCTGGCATGTGCCAGCAATGTATATATTATTATTGCCCAATACATAAATTTTCATTGGTGGGTAGTGGAGCCATTAATATATACATTGCTGGCATGTGCCAGCAATATATATATTATACTGGCCAATACATAAATATTCATTGGTGGGTAGTGGTGCCAGTAATATATACATTGCTGGCATGTGCCAGCAATGTATATATTACTGGCTAATAACATTGGTGGTCAGTGTGCAGTATGCTGTGCTCCGTGTGGAGCAAGTCGGGAGGGAGCAGGGCGGATAGAAGCCGGGAGGGGCGGGGCATCAGCTGACAGTCTGTGCTGTGGCCGGGCGGGAGCAGCTGCAGCCTGGAGAACTATGGAGACGGGCAGACGAGCGGGGCGGTCCTTCAGCGGCGGTGAGTATGATCTGCAGCCGGCGGGGGAGCAGGGGGAGGGAGCGGGGCGGTCAGCCGGGCTGAAAGTGTATCATCTTTCAGTCCGCGCTGCGTACACACCTGGCGATGATGGCTGAAAAACCAGCCATCATCGCTAGATGTGCTGGTAAAACCAGCAGACTGCCCACCTCGTTGGCGATGATGCGGGAGCGCGCATCATCGCCAGTCGGCAGTCGGGGGGGCATACACACCAGGCGACTTTCAGGTGAAAATCGCTCAAAACGGCTGTTTTGACCGATTTTCAGCTGAAAGTCGTCTAGTGTGTATGGGCCTTAAGGGCGTTGTGGGCTAGTGCCCCTGGTTGTTTCACTAAAATGTAACTTTTAATAGCAATTGTAAACACTGTGATTAAACAACAATGCTGCGATTTATTGATTCCTCATACATCTGAGTATGCATTGAGAAGCTGTCACTTTCTACAGTGACTGTAGAACCTAATTGTATAGCCAGAGAAATCATATCTGGCTTTGGTTTTTCTTGCATATATATTCAATGTTTTATGTGTGTCTTTTTTTCGTGTGTGTGAGTCCAATTGAGACCTTCTTTTAGATTTTTGAGCTATTAAAAGTTAAATTTTAGTAAAACAACCAGGGGCACTAGCCCACAACACCCTTACGCATATAGGTGGAGTCTTCCCCTAGATGCACAACCCCCAGTATACCAATCTCTAAATTAAATAAATTAATCATTTAAAAGAGTGCCCCAACAAAAAGAGAGTCCTTTTTCTCTTTCTCTGTTCTAACTAATCTCTCTCATGGGAGCACCACCACACATGTTACCTGCCTAATAAAATACAACATTTTATTTTTATTGTTATTATCTGTGGACCAACATACCTGTATCTAATTAGTATCAGATCCTCTACGCTTGTGCACTTGTTTTTCCCATTTTCCCCTTTCCTCTACAAACATAATTGACAAAAGGTCAACAGACATGGTCGATATAAGTGTTCAGCTTTTTTGTGTCTATGTCGACATAGACACTGTGTAATCATGCCGCGTTCTCTCGGATGCCTCGCTGTGCTCAGCACACTATTATGTTCCCATTTTATGTCCACTTTAGATAGTAAAGTATGAAAGCCACCCTTTTTTGAAAATAAAGTGAAAAAACTCATGTCGACCACAAGCTTGCGTCGACCTTGGGTATGTTGAACATTTCAATGAGTCGACCTAGTCACTGTCGACCATTAGCGGCCGACCTAGACATTGTCTACCCAGTGACCGCATACCGTTGTGCTAGGTTCAATGTACACATACTTTGCTTTATGCATTACAATAACAATAGTGTATAAAACGTGAATGTTCAAAAACTCCGGTTTCCTCCCACAATTCAAAAATATACTGGTAGGAGAATTGGCCCCCAACAAAGTTAACACTAGAATGTATGTGTGTGCGTGTACTTGTGGTAGGGAAAGTGCTGTGGAATATGTGTGAGCTACATAAGAAACTGGTAATAAATAATAAAATGATCAAACTGTATGTATAAGGTATATATGATAGATACATTAACTTTGGGTATTTACATAAAATTTCCTTTATGATCAAATACTACTCACCAGTCTGTCAAAATGATGAAGCTGCTTGGACCAGGGTCATGCTGAGGGGGGGGGGGGTGATCATTATTTAAATGTGTATTTGATATAAAAAATGGTCAGAAGCCTTGTGACTCGGGTGGCCAATCCGGGGATCAGGATCGGCTGGATCCCCGGTTTTGGCCCTAAAAATGCTGAGATTTCATCTTCCAATCTCGGGATTTGCTGTGCATGCGCATATCTAATGGCGAGCAGTGTCTGAGCGGGTATGGGCGGCACAGCATGACCTCTGACCAGAACACTGCGCAAGCTGCACAGCCCATTCCTGCTCCAGACCGCACCTCTGAGTCCCGGCCACAACGTCCTCTCCTCTCTGCAGCTTCTGCCTCCGACTCTGCTGCCACTCTCCCACTCCCAGAGGCACCCCTGCTATCTGCCCAGCTCCTAGCCCCCAATTTTATTAGGAATGTCAATCCCGGGATAGGCATCCCTACTTGTGACCCATGGTATTATGTATAACAGCAACAAAGCCCTAAAATTGTAGACTTCCTGCCAGCAAGGTATATTCTGATGAATGTCTTAAAGACTAGCAATTGACAACTGGTCTTCATTCCATCGGCTTAAGTACACTTAAATGGTAGTGGCAATAGATGCGGTGTAGTCGGTCAACTCTCAAATGTCCTCCATCACATAGATCTGAATCTCTGGGGGTAGAGAATGGTATTGACACACACACACACACACACACACACACACACACACACACAAGTATTGTGTCTATAGCACCACAAACAAATAAGACTATTCAGGTGAGGGTCGGTCAGGAACAGGCTAGTGGTGGGGAGGCCAAACCTGCCACTCCAACCCCTCACATCGTAAAATAGAGTCTTCAGAGGTCAGCAACATGCACTGCAGCTGGTTATAGGCACAAAGAGGGTAATTCAGACCTGCTCGCTAGGCTGCGTATAGTCACTGCCTAGCAAGCAGGTAAACATCACCCCGCCGAACTCCTGCCCACCTCATTCTCCCGAATCCCCACGCTATGCTGCGCGCTTACACATTCCGCTCGCATGTGTCCGCACAGAGGAGAAATCATTACTCCCCATCGGATGACTGACTTTTCATATGGCCGCTTTCCGCCGAATTCGGGGCGGGCATCGACATCAAGTGACCTAGGCGTTTGCTGGAATCCACCCATCGTTTCCTACTGTTTTTGTGGGCACCAGTCTTGAAACCCTGGACGGGCCCCAGCAACCGCTGCACATGCATATGAGTGACTATGAGCACAATCCCACCAGCGAATTCAGACCTGTATGAACAGAGCTGAATTGGCCCCAACGTCTAATGTTCCCTTCATCACTACTGTAATGAAACCTTTATTGCTGATGCTTATATCAGAGTCCTTTTAATGTGTTTTTTTTTTATTCACAATATTTTACAACACAATTCATAATATATAAACCAGAAATGAAATAATAACTAGTAAGTCTCAGGGACCTTGCAAGGTGGGGAAATAAAACCTTCACACTCTCATCACTAGAAGTAGTGTCTCCAGTAAAACACCACACTGCGCTATTATTACCTGGCCACCGTCTGTGGGCGTAGAGATTCAGCTCAGTCTTCTGTAATCTGGAGGTTCCTGTAAGGCTCACAGGCACACAGTTTGGGGATGGTCACAGAATATCCCAGCAGCGTGTACAGAGGGAGACCCTCAGCTGAGAACTTTTCTAACACAGTGAGCGGCAACATGACCTCCCCAGTGATATGGAGCTCATGTAGGTGTTCATAGAATGCCTCTATCGCAGGTGGGAGTCATGTCGTATGTACTGCTTCATCCTCATTTTTGGGAGCTGGTGGGGCACTTGGTTCCTCGCCGCTGTCTTGAATGTCCTTCTCAGCTTCAATCCAGCTCTGTGGAGCAATCATTCTCTTGGGTCCGTGTGGAGGCGGACCAATCAGAGATTCTATGTCACTGTAGTTTATAACTTCCTTCTCCAGTAGGGCATTGGCCAGCTGAGAAAACAGGTTGAAGGTCACAGGTTATGATAGTTACTGGGAAGGATGGACACTGTAATGGGACAGTCTGGGTACACACTGGAGCGAAATCAGGCCGATTTGCCATTTCGTAACGACAAATCGCCTATATCATTAAGTGTGTAAGGGTGATTCCGTGGTCGCTAGTTAGATGTGCTGCACATCAAACTCAGTGATATCGCTAGTCACCTTGTTTATGTTAATTGAGGAAGTGTTTTTTTTTTTTAGGGAGCGCTCCCCACTGGGCAAATTTTTGGGGGGGGAGCGCTCCCATAAAAAAAAAAAAAAAAATCACCATCTCTCCTGGGGCCAGGCAGCGCCGCTGAGCACTACATCAGTCGCTGCCCGGCCCTGCCCCCAGTAACCCAGCTGTGTGCGGCGTGACATTACAAGGTCACGTCGCACACAGCCGGGGGAAAGGAGGCCGGGGCAGAAGCTGAGCTCAGCCCTCAGCTGCACTACTCGGCATTAGGTAGTGTAGGATCTCCCGGCTCTCTGCTCGGCCACTCTACCTCTATCTGTCCCACCTGCGGTGGGTATACAGGGTGTGTTGCGAGGTTATGACATATAGCCCATTCCAGTAAGCCACGACCTCATCATCTAAATATGAACAGTAGACTTCTTGGTTTCTGCGCCCATAGAAAAACAAGAGGGTCAATGCTGAAATATAAGATTAATATAAATATAAGATAAATTAGAGTACCGGTTTACTCAAGTTATGGTAAACTTTCTCCTTTTACCAAAAAGTTTTATGGACCACTCTCACCTGGGGAATAAGGCTGAGGCAGCAGTAGTAGTGTGCATTTAGTTAGGGGTTCCCTGGTTGTATTGTGTTAATGTAGGGTGACATTTAATGAGATGCGAAAAATTTATTTTTGCGATTTTTTTTTTTTTTGCCAAAAACGGCCGAAATCGCACTTTTTCCCGAATTCACATATTTAATGAGTACATGGTACCGAGGAGATGACAAAGACAAGGATATATCTGCATCCGGATTACACAGGATATCACTCTGCGCACAGATAGATTTGTCATAGTGGGACACGTTTATTAAGCCTGGTGAAGTGATCAAGGGGATCATGCAGCAGCCAATCAGCTTCCTCTTTATCACTTCACCAGGCTTAATACAATATATCAGTATTGCGATTGTTCCTAGTGGCACCGGGAGCTGCACAGATTACACCAAGTACTCACCAGCTGCAGTTTGTCCGTGTTCTTTTGTAGCAGGTTCTCTGTATACTTGTAAGCTGAAGCCACGAGCTGCTGGGCTTCCTGAGGAGAAAGAGAACATCAGGAACCTACACAACAGGAGTCATGCCTGAACTGTACAAAGCTTTTATAACCTCACAGGCCTAGGAACGTGTTCCCAAGATCCACCCGATGGCAACAGGGAAATCTCCCCGCCTTCAACCACCCCACTACTTACTACACAGTATATGCAATAACAGACCACTGCACCCAATCTGAGCACCCAGCCCAATCCTATAGGATATGAAGGGCACTGCACCCAATCTGACCAATCCTATAGGATATGAAGGGCACTGCAGGGGAGGATGAAAGACAAAGATTTGCCCACTGATGTGTGTATGGTTCCCTTACCCAAAGCATCATTGGCACAGTGTTAGACGGTCACCATGAAGTTTTATAACTCGGTGCCCTATATAATTAGACTCACATAATCCATCAGTTCCTGCAATCCCTGACTGAAGGGTCTCCTCCCAATGCCCGTGGAGGTCGTGCTGTCTGGAAAAGACACCTGTCCGATGCTGGGCACCATTCCGTATTGCTTCACCATGTTATATGCCACTCGGGTCACTTTCCTCAAGTCATCCTGAGCACCTACAGACCAAAATCAGGAGTAATTGACACTATTAGTTTGTATATATGTGTAGTGTAAATCAGACCTTTACATCTGCAGCAAATCCCTTCTGAAATTCTGTCACAGTCCTTTAGAAGATAAAAGAATCTGTTTGACTGACAGAGGATGTGAGTGAACAACAGGTGGATGGACTGGAGAACGAATGAGCATACTGTACCTGTGGTGACCTTGTTGAAGGTGATGAGCTCTGCCACTCTGCCGCCCAGTGCCATACACATCCTCTCACACAGCTGGTCCTTAGTAAACAGAAACTGGTCCCTTGGCAAGATCTGGAGAAATCCTAGTGCTGCATTTGTTCTAGGAGCAATGGAAACCTGCAGAGATCAAACACAGTAAGGTGCTTGTCACAGATCGCACACAGGCCTGGATTCTGATTGGTAAGGCATTGCACATCCACCAGACAGCAAAGTCTTCAGAGACAGATCACACACAGAGCAAGATCCTCAGAGACAGATCACACACAGAGCAAGGTCCTGAGACAGATCACACACAGAGCAAGATCCTCAGACAGATCACACACAGAGCAAGATCCTGAGACAGATCACACACAGAGCAAGATCCTCAGACAGATCTCACACAGAGCAAGATCCTCAGACAGATCACACACACCCCAAGATCCTCAGAGATAGATCACGCACATCAAGATCCTCAGAGACAGATCATACACACCAAGATCCTCAGAGACAGATCATACACACCAAGATCCTCAGAGACAGATCATACACACCAAGATCCTGAGACAGATCACACACACACACAGAGCAAGATCCTCAGACAGATCACACACACCCCAAGATCCTCAGAGACAGATCACGCACACACACCAAGATCCTGAGACAGATCACGCACACACACCAAGATCCTCAGAGACAGATCACACACATACACTGCAAGGTCTACGGATAGAGAGATCACATCTCAGTTAAAAAATCACACACACACTAAGGATATCAGATACAGAGATCTCAAAAACAGTACGGTCCTTAGATACACGGGTGTGGTACAGGGGTCCGACAGTCATTAGCCCGAAGTCGGGATCCCGACTGGCCGGACTCAGACAGCATGGCGAGCGCAACAAAGCCCCTTGTGGGCTCGCTGCGCACGCCACACTGCGGGCATGGTGGCTCACTACGCTCGCCACCTATTCTATTCTCCCTCTATGGGGGTCGTGGACCCCACGAGGGAGAATAGCCGGTGGCCGTCGGGAACCCGTCTGTCTGTGTTTTAACAGTCGGGATCCCGACGTCGGGTAAATGACTGCCGGGATCCCGACTGTCGGGACCCCGTCCGGCACCCAGATACACAGTATCCAAATTCCAAAAATGAAAACTGTTCTAACCACATGTGAGGAGCTGAATTCTACTGATCACATAAGCGGGAGAACATCAGTACTAATTCTGACTCGGAGGAGGGCATCTATGGGTCACCCTGGAGCAGCTTTCTCACATAAAGGAGTTATTCCGCCAATATTTTGGATACATTTTCATAATATTCAAAAGGATTGTCCTTTGTAGAACCCTTTCTAATGATACTAAGCACAAAGGAATATGTGCTTTGTGAAGCCTTGATATCATATTGTCTATTTTTCACATAAAGCAGTTCACCTTGAGTCCTATTGGTAGAAAAAGTGCTATATAAATATCATTATTATTATTATTATTATTATTACTACCTTCCTGGTCACAAATCCAATTATTATAACCTGTCCTTGCAAGTCAGGCATTCCAATTCCCTTACTGACCATGATCATATCCTTATCCCTACTGGCATACAGAAATTATACATGTATTGTGTAAACCAAGTAGTGCAGAATTATCAATAGCTTACACTGACATTATACATTACCCATAATACACAAGTGGTTTGCTGGCCTCACCTTCATAACAGCTTCAGTGTGCTCCAACAGCCACCCAACTAGAGCGTGACCGGACTCGTGGAAAGCCACCACCCGCCTCTCCTCCTTGGACATGATCTTGCTCTTCTTGACTGTACCTGCAAATCAAGAAGCCAGTGTATAATGGGTCCGTGTTGCTTTATGCAACCTGTCCCAGTGCAATGAATGTGAGCAAACCTCTTATTTTAAGCAGAATAATATAACCAGGCTCTTTGGTTTCTTCTACAGATGGCCACCATGGTTGCTCACAATATGTTCTCTCTGGCCAAAAACACACTACTGAGAAACTTCCTAATGATCCCTCGTCCAATCAGAATACACTGTCGTCAAGTCCCTCCCAAGACTATGGAGGGTGGGCTAGTTCCCAGGAGAGAAACTCCAACCAAGGGAAGGTATAAGGGAAGACCATCATGAGTGTATGTAAAATGTGCCCTTATATTTACCTGCAATCACTCTCTCCACAGCATACTCAAAGTTTAAGGTGTCTATGGACTGGTAGCCTTCCCGTGCAGCATGCAGAGCGGCCTCGTTACAGATATTAGCGATATCCGCTCCTAGGAGGGAAATACACAAAGCAATTATCGGAATTGTGTGAGACGCAGGATGTCTGTGGGCAGTATTCAATGAGGATAATTCGCCCTGTTTCACGGCGAATTTGTGCTATTTTCGCATTGGAAGGTGATTTTTTGGGTCAGAAAGTGAATCACCCTATTCAACGTGCACTTCTCGCCATCTTTCTAAGTGATTTTTGCCGTGTAGCAAATCGCCATCTTTTCATGGTGAAGTGGAAAGTGAACTTTTAAAATAAAGTTGTTGTTTTACATTTGGTGTAAAAAAAATCAGGAATTTTATTCCGTGAAGGGGCATGCTATTGTTATTCATGTGCTTATAGCACATGAATATATATTTAATTTAAAAAAACATTTTTTTTTTACACAAAGCAGCCAGCAGGGGGCCGGGAGCCGAGAGCCGCTCATTAGATATTCATATATTCACTGCACCCGATCATTACATATGCACGATCGGGTGCAGTAAATACCTGGTCCCCTGCTGGCTCTCCCGGGGGGCAGCTTGTGCTGCCTGGCTCCTGGGGAGCCCACCTCCCCCCACATATGTTCTGGGGCAGGCAGGGAGACTTCCATCTCCCTGCCTGCCACCGTCCTCAGGCTCCCTGCGGCATCCACTGCAGGGGTTCACACTCGCCGTCAGGGGCAGCGAGCCCCTGCGACGTTAAATAGGGGGGACAGCGAGGCTCCGGAACACGGCGACCTAAACAGAATTCGCTGCACGCCGTGAATATTCTCATTGAATACGGCCCAGTGTGTGTGCTGTGGTGAGAGGGGGTCTCTAACCTGAAATGCCCACATTTCAGTGACCTCTAAGGGAGATGAAAGGAAAACCTGTGCTCTCTGCAGCAGCAATGATGGAACTCTGTCTTTTCCATGTTATCTGGAGTTAGATGCGAGTCATCAGCAGAGCACAGGAAGAGTATAAGTCTCATCCGCTCACTTCTCTGGGCACTGGTGCTGAAGCGCATGGTCAGTATATGTGTAGTGCCAGGGACTGACTTAACAACCATTTTGGGAAGCATGGCAGACAGTGGCTGAAGGCCAGTGCAGCAAGAACTTTAATACTTTTGGTGCTGGGACTTTGTGCTCACTTGTAGGTCCTGTCTGTGCCGGTTTTTCCAGGCCTTTATACCTTTATGTCATGCTTGCTGCCATTAAAGACTGGAAATGTGCTGTTCTGCATCCTATATTCCGTGACCCTGTTACAGTGTATATATATTGCTGTGTGTGCGCATGTGTGTATGACCACACCATACTGTCCCTAGCCTAATACAGAATTGTCACTGGTATAAATCCTCCTAACCACTCTATATTTGGACAATAGAGTCAAAAAATTACTTGACTTCCCTATTTATGACCATTATTCTCTCATCTGGTGCTTACGTGTTACTTATAAATGTTAGTTTTCTTCTCTTCAGGAACTAGATAAAAGTTATTGTACTAATGTTACTCTTTTGCCAGATAAAAAGGAGTCGCTTTGTACCACTAAATCCGGGGGTGAGCTCAGCCAGGCGCAAGGAGTAGAAGGCCCCGGGTTGCATTAGTTTCAAGCTTTTCATGTGCTGCTCAAAGATCTCCCTTCTTTCCTACAAAACATAAGGGAGCAGCCACCAGTGAGCTGGGATGAAAACCGGAACAGTGTTTACAGGTACAAAAACAGGAATTTGACACTCACCAATAATTCCATTTCTCTGATCCCACTGCAGTCTTCAAACATTGGGGGCAGATGTATTAAAATCCAATTTACGTTTATAAAATAGCGGTCCCGCTTCTCCTGCTTAGCAATGAGAATCGGGCACCCGTATCACCCTAATGCAGTGGTTCCCAAACTTTTATGAATCACGGCACCCTAAATCAAAATATTTTCAAGGCACCCCTAGGCCAAATGCTTCTTATCGAGAAATTCAGAAAAGAAATATTAAATTAAGTGCATTGTGTTTATATGTCACAGTTATGTGGTAAGGAACAGGATCTGCTACTGTTTGTGCACATATATTATGATTGGCAGCCACCAGCACTGGTTTTGCCTGGTACATTGACCGGAATGGGATCATTCGTCAGACTGCATTTAGGTCTACAGTCATTAGGTCGACCCCACTAGGTCGACTGGCAGGAAGGTCGACCTGACTTAAGGTCGACATGGGCCAAGGTCGACATGACTTAAGGTCGAATTTGCATAAAGGTCGACATGAGGAAGGTCGACTGGTCATAAGGTCGACATGGGTTTTTCACTGTTTTTTTATCCGAATGTCGACACAGTCGACATGGACACAGTTGGCAATGAGAATCGGACCCTCGCTTCGCTCGCAATGCTTCGGGCACGATGCCTCGCTGCGCTCGGCACACTGTTTTATTCTCCCACCACGCCCTAGTGGATGGTAGGGCATGAAATACCGCCTGTCGGCACATGTCGGCTCAAAAAACAGTGAAAAACCCATGTCGACCTTATGACCAGTCGACCTTCCTCATGTCGACCTTTATGCAAATTCGACTTTAAGTCATGTCGACCTTGGCCCATGTCGACCTTAAGTCAGGTCGACCTTCCTGCCAGTCGACCTAGTGGGGTCGACCTAATGACTGTAGACCTAAATGCAGTCTGACGAATGACCGCATCCCCATTGACCATAAATAATATGAATTTATCTTGGTTCACCAACCCAAGGCACCCCTGCAAGTGTCCTGAGGCACCCCAGGGAGCCTAGGCACACAGTTTGGGAACCACTGCCCTAATGTACTGCTGATAAGGAGAGCCGTTATGGTCTGCCTCCTCTGCGCTTCTTATCAGCGCCTGCTTCATACTGGTCATAATATTAAAAAATAGAGCTCTCCCACCCCGGCCGGCTCTCTGGGCATGCGCAAGATCTCGCTATTATTGCGGGATTTTGAGCGCAGCCCGGAGCCCAGCAGCAGGGATAGCGTTGTCTCTGGGGCGATTCAATTCCGCTTTATCCTGAAAGACCAGGTGAAAACCAGGTAGGGGGAACCACAGAAAGAACACTGAGGTCAGAAAACCTTCAGGCTGAAGCCAGTACCAGCAAGATAACAGTCTTCCAGGTAAACAAGCGCAAATCCACCAACTAATGGCTGAAACGTATCCAACGGAGGAGAGGACCAGAGACAAATCCCATGGTTCTGTAGGAGCCATAAACGGTCCCTGAAGTCATAAGACACCAATCAGAAATGTTTGGACTTCAGGAAGCGAGGCCAGATGTTGGTGAAAGACAACGAACAAGGCCAAAACCTGGCCCTAGAGAGAACCCAACCTAAGCCCTGCTGAAAATCCAGCTTGAAGAAAGCGTAGAAGTCGACACATACTAAACAGCCGTAGGCAGTCTGTGCTTCTCACACCAGGAGACATAGGATTTCCAGATCCTATAGTGATGGGCCGAAGTAACAGCCTTCCTTGCACTAAGCATGGTAGGGATGACTGATGTTGGGATATCCGTCCTACTCAGCAACGTGGATTCAACATCCACACCGTCAAACGAAGACACTGAGTCGGGGTAAATGAACACACCCTGTTGTAACAGGTCCTCCCTAGAGGTTGTCTGCCAGAAGGAAACAGGTCCGAGTACCATGTCCAGGCTGACGGAAGTGGACTCTTTTGAGGCCTATGACTAGCCCTGGAATGAGTGGAAAGGGCAGGAAAAAAGGTGGATTAGACTGTAATTCCAAGGAATTGACAGGGCATCCAATGCCTCAGCAGTCAGGTCCTTCATACGAGAACAGTATCTCGGAAGTTTGTGATTCAGTATGGACGCCATCAAATTGATCTGGGGAACCCCCAATCGCTGATTTGGTTGTGAAAGATGTAAGGGTGAAGCCATTCTCCTGGGTCGGAGATCCTGACGGCTGAGGAAATCCACCTCCCAAATTTACACGCCAGGATGAAGAATGCGGACAGTCCTGTCGCATATCGCTCTGACCAGAGTAAGATCGGACGGACCTCTCGCATCCCTCCTTGACGGTTAATATGTCACAGCAGTGCTATTGAGTGACTGAATTCTGACGGCACATACGGAGGATCCTGCCCCAGAAGCAGGTGTATAGCCTTGATCTTGATCAGCGACCTTGGAACTGGCGATCCAAGACAACAGCACCTCAGCCCCCAAGGTTGGCATCCATCAGCAATACTGTCCAGTCCCAAATTCAAAACCTTCGACCCTGTAATAGGTTTGTGGAGTTTAGACACGAGGGAGCGACATTCTGATTGGCCCACGGGCCATTCAGTCAAAGATAATGGATAACGATCGATAGCTAAAACTATCAATGGTTATCCATCACATACTTTATGACTATCGATGGCTGGTTGCAGAATAACCATCAATGCAACCATCGATGGCCATCCCTAGTATGGGAGTGGGATAGAGAGGAAGGAGTCTGCCACACTGTAAGAATTTTGAAGTGCCGACTCCCTCCTTTCACCACTCTATCCCCAATGTATGAAGACTTCAGTGTCCCCTGGTGGATGAAGGAGAAACAAGGGAGGATTCATCTCAAATCAGACAAGGAGTATAAACTATACACATACACACGGTTGAGCTTCTGATTTTGCCTATATATAGTCAAAATCCGAAGAAAAGTTAGCACAAAACCACACAGTGCGTATGGCCTATTTTGATTATATGGTGTACAAAGTAGTGTTCTACTATAAATAAAATCATCTATAGTCAAAAATCGCAAGTAAATATAGTCAATACTGTATGGTTCTGGGGAGTTCAAAGGAAATCGCTTAGTCAAAATCTCACCATGTGCATGCACCGTAGTCTCACCTGTAACGTGGGGAGGTCAATAAAAATATGTCTGTCCAGGCGTCCAGGCCTCACGAGTGCACTGTCCAGGATGTCAGCCCTGTTGGTGGAGGCCAGCACAATCACATGATCCGTTGTACCCATTCCTACAACAGAGGTTAGAGGTCAGGAGATGCCAAAAGATAAAACTGTAAAACAAACATAAAACGGTGCTAAATGTGGTCACTGATATCTTCATACGCTCTTAGGGGAAATGGACACAAATATAACAGTTTTGTGCAGAAACGAAGCAAACTTCACTTCTATTAGAGCAAGCCCGGTGACTACAAGGTTTATAGCAGGACAGGTCAACCTGTGGCTCTCCAGATGTTGTGAAACTACACATCCCAGCATGCCTTGCCACAGTTTTAACACTCCCTTATAGCAAAACTGTGGCAAGGCATGATGGGATTTGTAGTTTGACAACATCTGGAGAGCATAGGTCAAGAGAAAGAGCGCTAGGTTGGCCAGGCCTGGTTTATAGGGTTTAACAGACTATGGAGTCCACATACTAAATCTTGGAGAAAGGTTAAGTGAACAGAGAGAAGGCGCCGACCAACCAGCTCCTAAAGGCTCCCATACAATGCGGCGACTTCTCCCCTCTGAGAAGCTGCATGCGGCCCTTTTGCATGAGACATATCACATGCAATCCCAGTCAAGCCTGCCTGGCTCAGAATCAATCCAGGAGATGGCCCGGTATGAAGCGCATGGGACTGCACACTGCATCGGACCTGCTGTCAATCACCTGCAATTTGGGCTCTTTTCCTGTGTTTGATCGCTGCAATCACAGGAAAAGAGCCCAAATTGAAGGTACATTGCCCAGTGTTTGGGGGTCATAACTGTCATGTTTCAAACGCAGGGCCATACATACTAAGCCTTAAAAAGGGCCAGATGTATCAAGCTTCAAAGGTGATAAAACAGAGAATGATAAACAGCCAGCCAATCAGCCCCTAACTGACATTTTTCAAACCCAGTCTGTGACATGACAGGTAGGAGCTGATCGGCTGATTGTTTATCACTCTACATTTTATCACTTTTGAAGCTTGATACATCTGGTCCTATGAGAGATAAAGGACCAACCAACCAGCTCCCAACTGTCATTGCTCAAACACAGTAAAGGTGTCCGACATAACTTTATACATGACTAAGATTATAACGCCGACACTATTACAAGTGTCAACTTTCTCCCATGAATAGAACACTGTTGACATATGGACTATCGACAGAATCTACTCTGACAAGCAAACTACTTCCCAAGGTGTGAGAAGAGCTATATATGCGGTGATTGCAGGGTGAGAGCCATTACACGGTTACATCTCACAGAGAGGAAGCCATTGCTCAGTTATTGGTGTAACACGTTCCGGATCACTGGCAGACAGGTCCAGGGCCAAGACCTACGTCACTCACATCTGATGGTGAGAGGAAGAAATTATGGACAATCAGGGGACTGTATTTTAGGCTTACCTTCACCTGCTTATTTCCACAGCACCAACAACTACCAGTAACATCACCACAGTGGACAGAGCAAGTATAAAAAGAATATAAAGTCTAATTAGCATAAATCAGTAACAACAGTCTGAACACTGAACGACTAGACCTAATCATCCCAGGTGCGGCCTTCTCACCATCCATCTCCACTAGCAGTTGGTTCAGTGTCTGTTCCTCCTCTGTGTTAGAAAACGTGGACATATTTGTGGATCGCTTTTTCCCAACGGCATCAATCTCGTCAATGTACACGATGCACGGAGCTCTGGCCCGGGCCTCCTTGAACAGACTACGCATACGTGCTGCTCCCAGACCTAACGGTCCGAGCGAGAAGAGGGAAAGGACGGGATTACCATAGAGCACAGCGCGACCATAAATAGGAAAATAAAAGTACTATAAAAAATAAATATATAAATTCACATAAAACATGGTTTTCCTGAAATGCCAGGCTTTACCTCCGATCACTTCCACAAACTCTGATCCGGCTATTGCCAGGAAAGGCACCTGAGCCTCTGTAGCTACAGCCTTTGCCAGCAGCGTCTTTCCACAGCCTGGCGGCCCGAGTAGCAACGATCCTTTGGGTACTTTTGCCCCTAGGTGTAGGTAGCGTTCTGGGCTCTATGAAAGCAAAAGACAGAATCGTTTGCACGTATTTCCATTTTGATTTCCTGCTTGAAAGAAAAAAAAGAAAGCGTTGTGCGCGGACACCGGTGAGGCCCGGTACATTTCACCCTTGTGCCAACAAGGATAGGAAACGGGCCATAATTATCATTTGAAGAAAAGCCTACAAAACGTAAGATTTCTGTGACCATTACTGAGTAGACATTCAGACAAGGATATCAGCACAGAGCAGGATTGAAGCCTGCTATTTTCTATATAGATAAGCTTATTCAGGCCCGTCACCTGGCTCTAATATCGTCAGAATGCTCCACCATTGGGATACATACGGATGATCAGCAGTTAGTATGTCGGCAGACAGGATACAGATGCCTAACTCTAACCTTCTCCTTCCCACAGCCTAACTCTAGGCAACGCAAGCAGCAGCATGTGAGCTCCGGCGTATGATCACTGGAGCACGGAGGTCAGGGGGGGGACAACAGGAGGGTGCCGCTAGAGTTGATGCGCCAGTGATTCACAGCTGGCGGCACCACTGGCGCACATCTACCTACTGATGGTATGCCCGGAAATTTTTCAGGACAGCCCGCTGCGGCAACGTAGCTGAGCCCGGAAAATTTCCGGGAATACAGCTGCAGTGGATAAATGATCATCTTAACTGTAAGATATCCCAGCAAACCCTATTTTGTCTTGGGTACTTGTGTAATATCTGATGCCTTAACTTAAGGCATACAATCAGATGCGATGCGATTTTGCGGTAAAATCACATTGATCGCATCGCATCCAAATCGCATGCGATTTTCCATAGGATTGAATGTTAAATTGGTCCTGTTCATTTCCCCACTATCCATAGAGTTGATTTTATATAGCGTGGCGAGCCACCGAGCCCCGCAAGGGGACGCGGATTACTTCAAATGTATTCCGCGTCCCCTCGCCACGCTTCGGGCTCGGTGGCTCGCCACGCTATATAAAATCAACTCTATGCCCACTTGGATAGTGGGGAAATGAACAGGACCAATTTAACATTGAATCCTATGGAAAATCGCGTCGATCGCATCACATGCGATTTGGTTGCATGCAATGCGATTTTTTCCGACCTGATCTCAAAATCGGGCGCCCAGTTATTACACAAGTACCTTGTCTTGAAATCAGGTCATATCTAGATCTGGACTTACTACATTCTGGTTTAATAAGACCTGCAGCAGGTCATCAAGCTTCTGTGGAATGATAAGCTCCAGCTAGCCCATACGGAACTACATCAACTGGTACAACACAGGCTGCTGAATCTTCATACTCTGCCGATCACCATCCTGGGTCCTGCGGCTACATTTACCTTCAAGTAATCCACAAATTCCTTCACTTCGGTTTTTGCTTCATGCATCCCAGCAACATCCTTAAAGCTGATTCCTTTCCCAGAAGCTCCATCTACAATGGTGAAACGAGCCGTCTTCAGCTGGTTCTGGAGCCATAGAGAGTGGGGGAGAGACGAACATGAGCAATAGGCCTATGTCCAATACTTATTTCTACTTACTAGGACTCTCTTTGTGGATTTAACTACATAGATTACAGCTACAAAAAGGAAGGGTTCCAACTTTAGACATCTCCAACTCATCCAGCTCCCCATCCATGAGCCCACACTACCTCGGCCCTGGCCCCGCCGGCACTGGGGGCAAGTACTGCAAACCTACAGTAGATCTCAGCTGCTTGCCTTCTGCTCCTGAAAGCAATGGGTAGCTATAGCAGTTGCAGAGAGCGCCGTGACCGTGCTGAGCTTGCTGGGACATCCCGAACCACAGCCACACCTCCTCCCAGCATCAACGAGGAGAGTCGCGCCGGCTGGCACAGCAGATGTTTCTGCAGCACGCTGTGTACAGGAGGAGCCATCCACAGGGCTCAGTCCTCGTCCCATTCTGAGTAGCGCAGGCTGGGAAAATGTCTGTGCAAATTGTGCTATGGTCCCCCCTATAGGTCAGTCGGCCCCTCAGTTCTCATTCTAATTTACAATGGGAGCCTATGGACATGGGGTGGGTTCATTTTTTTTTTTTTACTTAATAAAATGTAGATTTTTTTAATGCCTGTTTCAGTGGTTAATCAAGCAGCTAAATCTCCAAAATCTGGCAGCTTGTATCTCACAGACTGTTAGTCACCGCAGGATGTTTGATGTTCCTAAATCCACATTTTCCTTAGTTTCAAATATATATATATATATATATATATATATATATATATATATATTTCTAACAGGTTCCTAAAGCTTCTCTATATATCAATGGTACTGGCTGTGACCAGGTTAAAGAGTTCCGCAACTCACAAAAGCGCTGAAGCCTCCTTGTCGGCCTGTCAGACCGGTCACACGGGAAAAGTAGACTAAAAGGCCGATACCTATCGCAGCGATGGTCAGGGCATACAGAGCACTGCAAAAAGATAGAACAGGGGACACATGGAGCATGAAAACAGAAGCCACGTAGAATAAAACCAAAATAAACGGTTACAAATAAACATATCTAGTACTAGCATGAAGTAATTGCTGCTGAAAGCTTGTAAAAAGGCCCACTTTATCTCCAGCATGCCTGTAATACCAGAAGTCACCACAAGGCGATGGCACACTTGGTATGGGGCGTATTCAATTAGCCGAGGGGTTATCGCTGAAGGATAGCCTCACACATTAACGCCTTGAGCGATCCCACTACTAATGATTGCTATCACATAGGTTCTGGGTGAAGTAAGTTTATTGGGGTGTACACACGCTTTGATTTTAACATATTTTGGATTTTGATTCTAGAAGCAAAATCGAATCGAAATCAAACATTTTTTAGAAGCAATCGATACTGATGTGCGCTCCTGTTTTGTCTATATCGAATAGAAAAATAGACTTGTGCAGGCAAGACGATAGCGAATACACTATACTAAATTGAATGTGTACACTCTGCCTACAATGTGAATTCAAACTCCAATACAAAAGTACAGATCGAATGTAAAATTGAAAGGAAAGCAAAGGCCAAATCAAAAGGGGGTGGAATTGGGGAAATCAAAAGCAAATAAAATCTAAAGGAAATCGCATGTGTACACACCTTTAGGGTTAACATACTTGTGGCTGCTGTGGTCAGAGCAAAAATCCCTACTTACGATGATTACATCTCAGGAGGGTGCGAGGAGAAAATCAGCTGTAAAGGGGTGCACGTGCGCTTCGATCTGGCAGCCGTCGATAACTATTCCATATTGGCCTCCGGAATCGAACAGGAGGTAGGGAGGATGGTACGTGGGGCTGCATAGATCAGCATTACACTGCCTTTGATCTTCCAGATTGAAGTAGTAATAGACTTGGCTGCCAAGTCTATTTCTGCCTTCGATCCCAGTGCCATGCATCGGGATCGAACGTGCATTGAAGACAGGCCGATTCAGTGTCATTTTCGATCCAATTTTGCTTCTAGAAGCAAAATCGGATCGAAAGCATGTAAAAATCAAAGCGTGTATACACCCTATAAGTGCAGCTTGTTGGTTTATCGCTGGCTGCTACAACAAGGCCACAGTAAGCACCGCAGGTAATGGAATATGCCCCTATGTGTAATCAAATTGCGTATTGTAGTTTATCTATGTTCCCGACTACTCTGCCTTTTTTTCTATTATTATTCTATGTGCTGTAGTATTAAGTTTTGTATATGGCACAAATGTAAACAAATAAGGGGTGGAGGGTATTACCAAATAAACTAATGGAAATAAAAAGAAAACGCTTATTTTTTTCACAGGACTGACCGCTGCATAATTTGAGTGAATAACATAGTCTAGTGATGCAGGGGGTTATTCAGACCTGATCCACGGCTGCAAATCCGCAGCACCACCAATTACGATATTTTAGCGGCGCCCATCGCATCGCATACCATGTCATACAATTTTAAAATTGTATGACATTGTATATGGCATACAATGCCATACAATGCGATGTGATTAAACATTGTATAAGCACCCTAATGGGTGCTTACAATGTTAAATGCACCCCCACTATAAACGTGAACCCGAAGCGTGGCGAGCCGGCAAGGGGCGGCGGTACGCGTCCTACGACCTTTTCATACCCCCACTATCCATGTCGGCGTGGAGTTGAGAATAGAAAGTAGGACGTGGATACCTGTGAAGCCCGCGAGGGGACGCGGATACCTGTGAAGGTATCCGCGTCCCCTCGCCACGCTTCGGGCTCGCTGCGCTCGCTACACTTTCTATTCTCAACTCGACACCGACGTGGATAGAGGGGGTATGAAAAGGTCGTAGGACGCGTACCGCCGCACCTCGCGGACTCACTGCGCTCGCCACACTTCGGGTTCACATTTATAGTGGGGGGTTGGTGTGGGGCTGCATTTAACATCGTAAGCACCCATTTGGGTGCTTATACAATTTTTAATCGTATAGGGGGCCAAAATCGCATCGCATGCCATCTGGTACATGGCATGCGATGCGATTAAAACATCGCGCGACCAACATCGGTGGCGCCGCTAAAATACACAAGTACCCCAATTACCGATAGACTGCCCATGTGTACAGACCGTGGCGCACATGCCTGAGATAAAATCCTGCTATGTTGTTTTTTTTGATGTATGCAAGTTGATTAACAGGAAGTTGGCGTTCGGGGGGTGTGGGGGGGGGGGTGGTAACCAGCCATATATCTTTGAATGTGAGAGATAATGCTGGCGTGCCCAGGGGCTTCATGGGAAGGCACATGGCTGCGTCTATCGCAGCTGCTGAGTAAGTCCCGGGCTACGCACGGACTGCACATTAGATGCGGATTGGCTTGTGAATGGATTTGCAGCACATTGCCGATACAGCTACAGTAGTTTTTGCAAGCCGTGCTAAGCAATTTGCAGGCTTGCATGGGGCTAGATTTCACTTAGACTGGGCAGCAGCTATCTAATCACGGCCCAGCGATCAGGTCTGAATAACCCCCATAGCGACACTATATATTTGCAGGAGGCATGACCATGCCTGGCATCGGGTGTTCCTGCTAGACAAGGAAAGGGACATACTTTCCAAAAAAGTCACTGCGCTTGTACGAAAGGGGAATCCGATCAGTCATGGCGATACTCAGCGCTTCCTCTGCCGCTCGCAGCTTCTCCTCAAACTTATCTATGTTGGCTACTTTCATCCTATAGAAAGGGGTGAGGGCCTATGAGGGAAAAAAAATAACGTCAGAAGGAACATACACGATCAGTATGGACATTATCACACACATGGCTTTAAGTTGAGATACAAATTGACAAGTCAGTAAAATGATGTGCGCCGCACAGGGCGACACCATAATAGCAAAGCTGCTCTGCGTCACTGGGGCGGGGTGTGCGCCGCACAGGGTGACACCATAAGAGCAGAGCTGCTCTGCTATTACGGTGTCACCCAATTGGATATGGTCACCTAGAAGTGGGGAGACCAGGGAGAAGCTGGAGGCTGCCCTACCATGGGTGCCACCCCGAAGCTTCACATAAGGCCACGCCCTCTCACTCCTCCCACCAGAAGAAAGGAGTTGAGTGTCGGCCACCGGGGTCATGCCCCCAGTATCCTCCACAGGAGGAGGCAAACAGGCAGCTACGATTCAACAGAAGTTGTTGGCAGCAGCGGAAACAGAGGGGCAGACAGTTCCCATATGTTATATCAACAATCACAATGTTGACAGACATTATATACGAATAATGTCCACAGGAACGAGATTTTGACAGACAAAATAAAAGCAACGACAAGCGTCGACAGTTACTTAATTCTAAACCTAACCTTTGTATTGTTGACGTTTTAACGGTGTCAACATTTGAAACACGTTGACAAGAGGACTACCACAATCAGGTGACATTATTAGTAGTTTCCAAAGCCAGGTTTTAGTGACATCCAAGCTTGAGCACAGATGGTTAATTCAAAACAACTGAGGTACTAATTAAGACACCTGTGCTCAAGTATGCTATCCTTTAAACTTGGACTGTTATGATGCCACCAGCATTAGCAAAGTAAATGTAAGCAAATCAGCTCTTAGTAACATTAATCTCCAATATATCTAAACATCATATACAATGTATAAGCAGTGGGGTACACTCACAATGAGGACAGCATCCATACACATTGTTCCATCTGTTTTATAAATGATGTGGACAATCAGTTTGTGACAATACAAACTGCAGGTCACTGTAGTGCTCTGATGGGCAACAAGCAGCCCCCCCCCCCCCCCCCCCCCAAGCCTTCAATTGCAACCTCCAGCTTATTCCCACGGTGTAGGGACATTTGTTTTTTGTAGCTTGTAAAACTTGTTTGAAAAACCCAGGAAACTAACAGTTGAATCACCTGAATGAAGGCTATTGGCTGGTGCCGCTAACGGTCCAACCCCCCCTAGAGGATGATCAACTAATAAAATCATCATCTTGGTGAGGCCAACGTGCGGGATGACACCAATGTGACAAGGAAAGCTCCTCTCCAAACCATATATTTAACAGGATAGCACAGTGTTACTCACCGGTCTCCCGAACACCACAGCGCGGTCGTGCAGCTGTATCTGCACGTAATCACCCTCGGGAACGACCTCCACACGCTTCACCTCACCCTTGGCCAGCATTTCATTCACAAAGTCATTCCAGGAAACATACGTGTTGCTCATGGAATTGAACATGTAAATTCCCAACACCAGTGAAGATAAAGCCAGCACTCGATAAACTAACATCATATGTTCCTTCTTCTTCTCCTCTTCTAGGAAGACACAAAAGGCCAAGTGGTAGACTGGCTCCACAATACGACACATACATATTGGCATGCAAAAATAAATATTTTCCTCCTCAGAATATCCATAGATTTTATAGTACATTAAAACATAAAACTCTACACAGACAACACAATCTTGTGATGACAATAATCATCAATGTCAACAGATATACAAAGGCTCAAATGTAAATCACCTGAAACATGGCGAGCTACCGTAGCTAAGGTCATAAAATGGCTGTCGCTGTTGGTTCCGGTCACAAAATGGCTGACAGTTCACACAGACCATTACAAATCCATAATTTGGTACATTTAACAGTGGAAACTCACAAGAAACTAAAAACTGAAGCGGGTTTTTTGGGTGTTCCTAAAATTACTTAAAGCTCTATATATATAGCAGATAATATAATTATTTCTCCGTTGTCATACCATCATTTTCTTTTTGGTTCCTCTCATTCGACCCTTCATTCTGATTTGCTTTACTCCTGGAGTCTGAGGTACTAAAATAATGAATTCCACCTGCAGTGCACAAACAAAAATGCAATTACTGCCCTATTCACAAATCTTCCACAATATACATGGGAAAGGGGTCATTTGGATGAAACGGTGAACAAAACTGACCTAGCAGCCTCCAGACTTGAACCGGCTCCCGGGACCCATAATGTTTTACCAAGAATCCCGTTAACCCCTTATAAGTAGGGGTAACTCTCCTGCACAATAGAGTCTGAAGCAGATACAAAAAGGAAAATAATAGTAAAATTCAGGCAGGGGCGTAACTAACTATTTAGCGCCCCCCCGCCGCACGTTTATTTAGCGCCTATGCCCCCCCCCACCTAACCTGCCCCTCCTTCTTACCCGCGGTCTGCGTCTCGCCCGGCTCTCTGTCGGGACCTTCCTGACGTCACGATCCCGGCCGGCTCCTGCTGCTACAATGAAAACGGACTCTTAGAAAATGGCTGCTCCCATACTGCAGACAGAAAACTGTCTGCAGTATGGGGGCAGCCATTTTCTAATTGTCAGTTTTCATTGCAGCAGGAGCCGGCCGGGACCGTGACGTCAGGAAGGTCCCGACAGAGAGCCGGGCGAGACGCAGACCGGCAGGCAGGCGCATGGGGTTAAACGGCGAGGGTCACTTGTTTTCGGCGATCCCCGCCGTTTATGGCCCCCATTGAATACGGGCCATAGTCTGCCTATCACAAAATTAAGGATGATTATGAAGAAGACACCCTTGTTGTACTTGATGCAGGTGTTATTGCTGGGTCAACCCGGCGTGAGGTGTGAAAAGGACATGTCAAATATTCCGGGTTCAGCAACCCAGGAATCGGGATAAAAGCTGTGTTATTCCCAGGCCGGATCCGAGTTGCTGGGCAGTTACTCGACCCGGGTTGCCCATTTACTTCCCGGGTCGCTGTGAGCACCAAACAGCACAGATGCTGGGTTCTCCCAGGACGGACTAGTGCCCAAATCCCAGGTGCAACCTGCCATTTGCGATGTGAAAGGGGTATAAGGTACCACTGCCACACTTTCACTTTTGGGACTGTGGAGTGGGTATGGGGGGCAGTAGATTGAAGTTTTAGATAGATTGTAAGCTTGCAGCAGGGACCTCCAACCTCTATGTCTGTCTGTTTTACCTAGTTTGTTCTTTCAACATTTGTAAATGGAATCTGCTGCGCTATATAAGAAACTGTAAATAAAAAATTTTTGCCCCATCACACATTTACCTGGCCCTGTGGTATTACTATTATTGCCCCCTGTCACACATATACCTGCCCCTGTGGTATTATTATTGCCCCCTGTCACGCATATACCTGCCCCTGTGGTATTATTATTATTATTGCCCCCTGTCACACATATACCTGCCCCTGTGGTATTATTGGTTACGGTATAAACGGTAGACAATGTCTAGGTCGACATTGAAAAAAAGGCAGAAGCAAGCTTATGGTTGACAGACATGTTTGAGATAAATAAGGTCGACATTTTGTTCACAAATTATTTTCGTTTAATGTTCACTGTTTGTGGGCATTTTATGATAATAAAGATTCTATTCTATTTGTTTTATTTGTGTCTATGTCCACAAGGACACTGTATAAGTGTACCGCTGTGCTCACCATATTCCCACTCGGATAGAAAAGTATAAAAAAAAAAAAAAGCACCTTTTTTTGGACCCAACAAAATTGAAAAAAAAAACTCATGTTGACCTTATTTATGTACACCTCTCTATGTCGACCATAAGGTTGTGACGACCTTTTGGAAATGTCGACCTACGCCAACCATTTCAAAGTGTCCACCTAGTCACTGTCTACCAGCCAGTGACCACATACCGCCATTATTATTGTCTCCTGTCACACATATATTTGTACCTGCCCTTTCATACATTATAATTAATACACCCTCCACTCAATATATAAGTGCATTGCCCCTTATGTGACATTTATCCCGCTTATGTGACTGTTGCCGGAGTTTGGTGGTAGGGTAATACTCCTGCCCCCACCATTATTACCCCTATACCACATCTTCTACCCCAGCCTCGGCTAAGCTTTCCCTACACCCCTCTGTACCTGCAGTATCCTGCCGGGATGTCCGCTGCTGCTCCTGGTCCCCGTCCTCAGCAACAAGCGGCAGATGCCCCAAAGACCGGCAGGGCGACCCCCGACAGTCCGCAGTAAGGGGCCCATCCCGGGCAGCGCTAATAACTCCAGGCCGAGGCTTCAGCACAACCTTCCGCGGCCTGTCACATACACATTAGGCTCGCTACTTCTGAGTCCCGGCCCATTCCCCGCCCATAATAATACACAGCGTCCAGCCCACAGCCATGACCGTGACACCACACACACAGGGCACATATGTAACCAGGGATTGTGTAATAACTCTGGTCATGCTGTTTACTTAGACATTGCTAAGAAAGTCCTGTATAGTCAGGTGCACTGTGACACAATACTACTGCTTTGGCAGTTCCATTTATTATTAATGATTAACAATATTAAAATACCTACCCATATCTATCATGGGGCATTTCTGCATATTTACCATTATTTGGTACATCATTTCCACATTAAACCTCTGGGTCAGATCTTGATTGTGAGGGGTTTATTCTTTATTTATAGAAGTTCTACCCAGAAATGCTGTGTTCTCATTGCCGCCCCTGCAAAATCCCGGGTTTTTCCCCCCGGGTTTTTGGCGGGGCACAGAGCATCTCAGCTCTACAGACCACGTTCATACTGCACCTTAGACCTGGGAAATTCCCGTGTCTGCCCCGTTCACACTGCTTCCCCTGGTATGCCTGCCATCAAGTGTGTGGCATCTAAGAGCTGCTTTGATTGGATGTTAAAAAGTATCTTTGATTGGTTGTTTAAAAAGCAGCTTTGAGCAATGCAATGAACTTGCTTTTTTGCATATTGTGAGAAAAACCCGGGTCTAGCCTGTTCACACTGCCACACACCCATGTATTACCCAGGAAAAACCCTGCAAAAAACCTGTGTGTAATTCCCAGGGCATAACACCCGGGAATTTCACAAAGACCCTTTCACACAGAGACGCGACACAGGAAATTACTGCTTGCCCTGGCAAATACCCGGGTTTTTGCAGCAGTGAGAACTGGTATTATTTGCCTTTTAACATGGGTTTTTATGCAGTGAGAATGGGTCAACCCGTGTCTGCATACCCAGATCTCAAACACGGGTAACAAGAAGGGTTGTACCCGTGTATGAGATCCGGGTATGCGACCCGTTCACACTGCAAAAAAACCTGTGTTAAAGGGCAAATTTCCGGGTCGACTTGCTAGACCCGGGAATTTGCCTGCAGTGAGAACGGGGTATAAACTGGTAACCCGTTCACTGCAATGTAATAGCCGGTGCTGGGAAATGCTCTCATCTCCCAGTGCCGGCTCAGTACTGACTTCCGGTGACGTCACCCACGCAGAATTATGCCGAGTGGGGACTCTAGTGGAAAAGGGTTCACAAGCCAGGACACACCCAGGATGGAGACCGGTACAAAATCACCCAGCTTGTAGATGGAAAAGGGTATAAGATGGGAGTTCTATTGAAGATGGCATGCAGCCCATAGCAACCAATCAGATGATACTTCTTATTTATTTAGCCCATAGCAACATTCCATCTTCAATAGAACTCCCAACTTAGTAAATAAACCCCTGAGTCTGATATAGCTGCGGATGCTTCTTGCCATTATCAGCAAGCTATGCAGGCGCCTCATAGTGCATGTGTACCTTCACTGGGGATACAAGAGTGTCTGGTTCACTCTGTGCATGAATGGATCTCTGGTCTGTGTATTGGGTGTTTCTGGGAGAATAAGGCGAAAAAAACAAGATGTGGGTGTCGGGGGCGGGCAGTTGACATCACCAGATGATCAGCTGACCACCCTGTCTCGTACAGGACACACGCAAAGCTAAGACACCTGAGAGTGTCTTCGTTTGGCGTGTACTCACCACATCATTCAATGGGCGGCGGACCATCGATGATGTGGGTCTTGCTCCCTATGGTTGCGAATGGATGTTTATGCAAAACAGCCATTCACAGCCATGACAGCAATTCGCCCGGGCGGCAGGCTGCAAAGCGAGCGGCGGCAGCTTAAAAAGACATGCAGTGCTGCACTTCAACCAGAATAAGGTCCTTTATCTCTATACCAAGCAACTTCATCACTGCAGCCCTCATATGGGGCCTTATTCAAGTTCACTCTTTCTGACAAAATCCTTCTTAGATGGACAAAACCATGTGCACTGCAGGTGGAGCAGATGTAAAATGTGCAGAGAGAATTAGATTTGGGTGAGTTATTTTGTTTCTGTGCATCGCTTCTCGGCCTTTTGGCTAAGATCAAGTGTAGTATCTGTTCTTATCAGTGGGTATGGACTGGCCTCTGGCAGAGAATAGAGAAAGGCTGGACTGAGTAGCTGCTCTGATGGGCGGAGGGTGTGGGACCCCTCTTTTTTGCCTGGGACTGGTGAAAAGTCTGGCTGAGTACCTTTACCTCTGCCTTTGGTAGGAGGTGTTGTTTCCGTAAATCCACTGGTAAGAGGGGGGGAGAAACACTGGGCCTAGTAGTTTGACTCTCTTGACGGGGTTCGTAGCCCCCGAAGGATGAGACAGCGAAAGGCTCAGTCTAGTATCCATTCCCAGGGAGCGGAGAAAAGCTGAGACCGAGTAGATTGGTCCAGGTTGGGTAGGGCCCCAGCCTGGGCACAGCGAAAAGCTCAGCCTAGTATCTTAACCCTGGGAGCGGAGAAACACTGGGACTGAGTAGATTGCTCTTCCGAGGGGGGTGCAGCCCCTAAGGGAGTCTTTCGAAAAGCCCAGTGGAGTACCCATTCCCATGCCAGGGGCTGGAAAATGCCCTACGATGGGAACAGAGAAACCTTGGTCGGACGCTGATCGGTCGGTTGCTTGGAGTCCGAGGCTGCACTGTGCCCCTGGGGAAACTCGGGGGTGCCGAACATGCACGGGTGATCCCAAAATCACCATGCACTAGTATGGCACTTGCACTGCGCACTTCCCTTCAGGTAGCGCTTCACGTCCTTACCCCGTCCTTTTGGATGGGGTAGGACAATTTTTCACACCCCCACCCTGGCCTTCTGGCTAGGGTCCTTTATTATTTATTTCTCTTCCCCTCTCACGTTCGTCACTTTTCACGTTCCTTGTTTTTTGTAGTTTTGTCACGTTTTTTTGGGTAGTGTGGTCGACCCTTTCGGGCCTTCCATTTCCCCAATGTGCCGAAGCTCTCGCCTTTTGGGGAGAGCTTCGTGCCCCCGAGGACGACCCCGAGCCGTAAGGCGGAGGGAAGTCTACTGAGGGTCTCTCCAAACCTTCGGGTGCGGAGGACCCACCGTCCTAACCCTCCCGGGGGTTGAGGAATGAGGGTCTCTCTAAGCTTCGGCGAAGAGGACCCAACGTTCCCTATTTTTCCCTCTTCGGCCTTATGGTTGAGAGGGGTTAGAGGAAAAACGGGGCCCTGTCTCTTCGGAGACTGACCCATTCGATCGCACGGCCCCCTTTGCACGTGTTTAGGCACAGCACTGGTGGTGGGGAGCACACCTCGGGCTCCTGAGTTTTTTCAAACTCATTTTGTTTCTGTGCAGGGTAAATAATGACTGCTTTATTCTTACACTGCAATATAGATCTCACTTTGCAGTAAAACCCCACCCAAATCTAATTCTCTCTGCACAAGTAACATCTGCCCCACCTGCACTGCACATGGTTTTGTCCATCTAAGAAGGATTTTGTCAGAAAGAGTGAACTAGAATAACCCCCATATGGTGACTATATGATGTAAAAGGGGATAATAAGGATATTATTCTTCACTTCCTCATATAATCAATTTATAATAAAATGCAGACAGCCTACCAATATTTCCGGAAGTTCGGTCTCTGTCACAATGCATCCCTGAAAGAAGTCTCATGCCCTAGTCTTAAGACACTGAAATTTCTCCATTGTGAGACGAATAAAGGAATTCTATTCTATTCTATTCCAAAAACGAAAGGCCCCCATACATAAAGCCGACTTGTCCTAAGGACGAGTCGGACCCAATTCTCCTCCAAGCCGCCCGGCAGCTCCAAATTTAGGACTTGATGTGCCATTTTTTACATGTGATTAATCGCATGCGATTTATCACATGTAAAAAAAATAACAGGGAGCTGGAGGGCGGTGAGGAGCAGTGGGGGCGGCGGCGGCGGCTCTCAAATGAGTGGCCGGCTGGGGAGGGAGCAGTGGGGCAGCAACGTTAATCAGATCAGTGCTGGGGCGGGCAGCGGTGACCAGATCATCAGTGTCCACTCTCAGCCAATCAGCGGCCGCAGAGGGAGGCCACTGATTGGCTGAGAGTGCTCTATCTCAGCCAATCATTAGCCGGGCAGTCATTTGACATGTTATTTTAAAGTTATAATTCCTGCGGCTGCTGCCCGCCCGCTACGGCGCTCGACAGTGGACACTGATGATCTGGTCACGGCCGCCCGCCCGCCCCAGCACTGATCTGATAACCACCACCGATTGTGACGGATCTTATGTCCCGCTGGTCCGACCCCTGGGGCTGGGTCCGATACGCACGGGACCGCGCATCGGACCCGACGCCATGTCATGAAGAAATGATTTGGTCCGATTTAACGGCCCGATTGATCGCAATCGGCCGAAATCGGACCAAATTGGCTCAATGTATGCCCACCTTTAGCCAAGGTAGTGCATGCAGCCTCGCATGCATCACCTGGGCAACTACCTGCCGGTGTATGCGGTAATTGTGCATACAATGTATCCTATGCAATCCCATTCACTGCCCTATGATTTATTTATTTATTAACAGTTTCTTATATAGCGCACCTATATTCCGCAGAGAATATATGAACATTCACATCACCCTGCCACAGTGGAGCTTACAATCTATGTTCCTTACCACATGTAAACGCACACGCAGACATTCTAGGGTTCATTTGTTGGGAGCCAATTAACCTACCAGTATATTTTTGGATTGTACCAGAGTACCCAGAGGAAACCCACGCAAGTATGGGGAGAATATGATATGATATATCCTTGTGGCTGCCATGAAGATCTCCAGATCCTATCCAATGCATGCGGAATCGGAAGTATATGACATACAAAATGACACCTTTCCCATGATTTACTGGCCTGATGACTATACCAACCATCCAGAGTCTACCTATAATTTTTTTAATTGGAAATGAAAAGTTATATTTATGAGTCACCCTCTCTGAATAACCTTCCTCATCCAATGAGAAGTCCCCTTTATTCCCGGTGGGAGCTGGTGTCACGAGATGGGTTGGGATCATTCGGTCTACAGCATGATGGTCGACAGGCATTAGGTCGACACCATTAAGTCAACATGGGAAAATAATGACACTGGTCTAGGTCGACGTGGGAAAAGTTCGACATGTTTCTAGGTCGAAAGGGCATTAGTTCGACAGGTCGTTAGTTCGACAATGTTTAGGTCGACAGTCAAAAGGTCGACATGGGTTTTTTCGCTGTTTTTTTACCTGAATGTCAACACAGTCAACATGGACACAGTTTAAAGTGCACCACATCCCCTCGTCGGGCACACTATTTACGCCCTAGTGAATGGTAGGGCATGAAATACCGCCTGTCGGGACATGTTGGCTCAAAAAAAAAGTAAAAAGCCCCATGTCGACATTTTGACTGTCGAACTAGACAATGTCGAATTAATGACCTGTCTAACTAATGACCTGTCGAACTAATAACCTTTCGACCTAGAACCATGTCAACCTTTTTCTATGTCGACCTAGACCCATGACGACCTTTTCCCATGTTGACCTAATGGTGTCGACCTAATAACTGTCGACCATCATGCTGTAGACCAAATTACCGCATCCCCACGAGATCAGAGCACTTCTTCAAAGTTGATAATGGAAGAAAAGAAAACTGTTTAGTAAAAATAAATATAGATTAAACAAATACATACTGTATAAAGAAAAACATAAATACAACAACATTTTGTAAATCTATTATCAAGGTGTAAAGCTGAGTACACACATAATGGCCGCCTATATAGATAACTCTACTGGCAAAGCTGGGGAGAACGATATAGTGCATACACACTGACTGATATCGTTGACGATATTGGTCAGTGACGTCACCCAACCACATGTAAGCTCTGACAATATTGTCAGATTGAGCTGCATGTACAGACAAAACAGGGGTTGTTAGCGATGTGCAGAAGCATGCATCGTTATTGATATTGAGCATACATCTAACTGATGTTCGCGATGTGTCATTAACGATATCGGAATTGTGCGTATTCTGCTTTAATCCTCTGAGGCCATCTTGCTGCTTGCTGCTCTAACGCTAGTGTTCTGCGCAAGGTCCACATAGGCGAACCTTCTCAACAGCTTAGTGGTTGCCTGAATAACCCAGTCACATGACATCTTCACATGTTAGGATAAGAATCCTTTTCTGCTAGTTCCCTGCAGTCTTGTTGTCACCTGGAGGTTGGATATTGAGTTGGATGTTAAGTTAGGAATTGAACAAAGACATACAATAGGGCGGAGTGAAAAAACTGAAATTGAGAAATTTAAAATCGGCTAGTGTGGGAAAGTTGTGACTTGACCTGAATAAGAAACGTGCAAAAGCTTTTTGATCTGAGTCAACATCTTCTGTTCTGGCAAGAGGCCTGAATTTTCACTTTTTTGGTGAAAATGACGAAAACTGTGAAGATGCTCCGATCTAGTTAAAATTATGTCATGATGTCTTAGAATGGTTTATTAATATACTTTAGTTTAGTAAAAGATAGTACTAGCTTGTCCTAGTGCAAAGTGACTGACTTTGGCGGGAGAAAAAATCCCTGATAAATGACCCATTTTCATGGTTTCAATTGTGAATATTTTTTTTGGGGGGGGGGGGGAGGGGGGGGGGGAGAGGATACTCTGTAATTGATGTGATCAAGAAAAGAAACTTGGTGAAAAAAGAAAAACAGAGTAAATCCCTTTTGTTTGCACCTATGTGTCTTCTAATGCCCAACAAACTCTTTAGTGAATGCTCCAGTAGGTTCAGTAACAATGCATTACACTCTGTTCTTTAGGTGCAGGATTTAAAATACTCCTGTTTGTCTTTACTTGTGGCAGTTTATTTGTTTGAAAAACAGTCTAAAAAACAGTTTGCATCCCCTATGCTGGGAACATGAAAGGGCTGCATTACAGCATATAGGCCCTTATTCTGATCGGTGCGGCCGGATCCGAATATGCGGCCAGGACCATGCGTGCGAAACCCCGCCAACTCCGTCCGTACGCGGTAAGAAGCTGGCCTAACGGACCGCACGTGTATTTTTCACGGAATACGCCTCCTCCATCTCAGGGAACCTCCCCCATCATTCGATGGTCGCAGACCATCGAATGCAGGACCGAGTGGTCCACCAGCTCCCGCAACCTCAGACCACACGGACATTTTTCCGTGCAAAAGCAGGGATCTGGGCGGGCAGCTGACATCCGGCGATGTCATATGTCCGCCCCCTACACGTGCGTCACGGCCGCATTACCATACGTACGCCCAGCGTTTGCATGGGAACGCCCATGAAACACGGGGCATATGCATATGGTAATGAGCCCAAATAGCCCTTCACGCCCCTCTCCACCCCCTGTTACATGTGGTGCCATGGCATTACTTTTATATTATACAGGGGGAGCAGCCTGTGGTGTCAAGGCATTATTATTATACAGGGGTAGCAGCCCGTGGTGTCATGGCATTATTATTAATAATGCCATGACACCACAGGCTGCTCCCCTTGTATAATGAGAGTAATGCCATGACACCACAGGCTGCTCCCAGTGTATAATATAAAAGTAATGCCATGACACCACAGGCTGCTCCCCCTGTATAATAATAATGCCATGACACCACAGGCTGCTCCCCCTGTATAATATAAAAGTAACACCATGCTACCACAGGCTGCTCCCCCTGTATAATATAATAAAAGTAATGCCATGACACATAAATTATTATACAGGGGGAGCAGCCTGTGGTGTCATGGCATTATTATTATTTAACAGGGGGAGCAGCCTGTGGTGTCATGGCATTACTTTTTTTTATACAGGGAGAGCGGCCTGTGGTGTCATGGCATTATTATTATACAGGGGGAGCAGCCTGTGGTGTACTGTCTTTTACGCAATGGAGCAGCCAGTGGTGTCCTGTTTTTTTACGCAAGGGTAATGCCATAATAATGGCGTGCGAGTGGACATGGTACACTTTGATGGTGTCCATGTCAACATCCGGGACCAAAAAACATGAAAAATTTATGTCGTCCTTTTGGCTGTCAACCTTCCCGTTGTCAATCTAATGCGTGTGTCGACCTATTTCATGACTCGACCTAAGCCATGTCGACCATCAGTGGTTGACACAATGCATGTTGACCTAATATGGGTTGACTCAATGACCCATACCCCCTGCATTATCATGCTGGGTTTCAGGCTGCATTGACGTTCAACTAGCCCCAAGATGGATGTTAGGATCTGCAGTTACCCAGAGATTGAGTAAGTGGAGAAGTCCCTGGTTGCCTCTAGGAACTTTCTAAAGACCATTATCAACTGGTATCTGTTTTCAAGTTATTCCAATAAATAATACAGCACATGTAGTGCCAGGCAGTGGCCACTTGAGGACAGCAACATTTAGCAGATGGATAGAGTAAACTGGCATGTATCATCTATATATAGTATGGCCCTTATTCTGGTTCATTCGCACTGGCCACAAATTTGCACACAGACTAATGTTTTGCAAACTCAGGGAAAAGTATGTTCGAGCCCCGGGGGGGGGTCCGCAGCGCCCTGAGGTCAGTCTGGAGGTGAATGGTCGCCTGTGTGCGGCATCCATTCACCTTATGGGTGGAGGCTGGGTGCAGCCCAGCAGCTTACCTTGCCCCCAGCACGTCGGTCGGCGTTGCGGGGGTGTTAGGTGGCATTGCGGGGGTGACGGTCTACAGGTTTCCCGGCACTTGGAGATGATGTCATCTCCAAGCGCCGGCTCAGGGCCCAAATTCACTGGGGACGCCGGTGTAAAAGGGAACAACTGCCGGGTCGCATCCGGGTCCAAAAACCCTGGTGCGACCTGGCAGTTTTGGTGCAAAAGTGTTATTAGCCAGCCCAGGGTGCCACTGCACGCAGTTTGGGGACAGACTGTGGAGGATAGCAGCACTAGCAAATTATGAACATAGCAGCGGCACTAGCCGTCGGCCAATAGGTGCTTCCTGACTGGCAGCCAAACAGGAGCCCAGGCTTTTGTAGGGCAGCCAATCAGGAGCCTTATTCATAATGCTGGTGCTGCTGGTGACACTGTCAGCATATCTGGAAGGAAGGCGCATGGAGGAGCCGATAGTGACTACCGGCTCTGCCCGACAGGTGAGGAGTGGGAGCTGCTAGGTAGCTGGCAGCATGAGCTACCGGAGCCTAGCGAGGAGGAGAGCCCGCGGTCGCGATGGGACCCGCAGCATGCTGGAGCAAGTGAGCCAAGCCGCCCAGGCTCAGCGTAAGGCCCCTGCTGTATGTGTGTATATATATATATATATAAATATATATATATATATATATATGCCACTTATGCTGTAGCACCCAACCCTATGGGGGCCCTGCCCATTTGGTCAGTCCCGGGCCCCACTATTTGTGATGGCAGTCCTGTTTTCTCTAGGTTTAAACAAAAAAAAGAGTACACAAACTGTACCCAAATGAGGGTATCCGGAGCCACAGGGGGCATATGGCATAGCACTGCAAAACCACTCCTACCCATTTTCAGCATTTTGGGTGCATGCCCAGCACTCATAGAGCCACTGAGCAGCCACTGACTCCCCTCCCTGCATAGGTAGCCTCCACAGAGAGAGGACAGGAATCCTTCTGACTCGAGCAGCCCACCTGTAGTTGTGTTTCCCACGCTGGCTCTGCAGACCCCAGTGGACAACTCACTGCTTCAGCCAGAATCTACCCTGCGTCAGTGCTGATGCCAGTGATCTGCACGGTAGATTCTGAGTTGGCGGTCCTTGAGTCCCAATGTAGGGGGTTAGCCCAGATGTCGGCAGTTCTCCAGTAATCCCAGACACCTGTGGTCACTCAGTAAGCCTTCGTGCTGTTAGCTGGTAATATGCCTTGCTATTTTGGGGGCCATCCCTTGTTCCATACTCAAGGTTTTACTGAATTTTTATTGTGGCCTATTCCATCTTGTCCTATGGCTTTATGACTCAGGGTTGCCAACCCTCCCGGAATTACCGGGAGTATCCCGAAAATTAGGTCCCCCTCCCGGCCCCCCGGAAGAGTGGGCAACCCTCCCGGAATCAGGGGGACCCCCACTGAGCCCCCCCCCATTGCGGCATTTAAATGCCGCAATCCGCGGGTCTCAGAGGAGGGGGCGGAGCTAAAATGACACACTTGTGTCATTTTAGCCCCGCCCCCTCCATGGAGATCAGTGATTTAGGCTAGTTTCCGTAATGGGGGTGGGGCTTAATGACGTCACAGTCAAGCCCCGCCCCCGAACGGCTAATGAAAGTCTCCTCTCCGGGCTTTTCCCGGAGAGGAGAATTTGAAAGTCGGCAACCCTGCTTTATGTATGTATATTAGGGCGGAGTGAAAAAACTGAAAGCTTGTCCTAGTGCAAAGTTACTGACTTTGGCAGGATAAAAAAAATCCCTGATAACTGACCCATTTTCATGGTCACAATTGTGAATATTGTTTGTTTTCACCCGAAAGTGTTCTCGTTCTCTCTCTCTCTCTCTCTCTCTCTCTCTCTCTCCCTCCCTCCCTCCCTCCCTCCCTCCCTCTCTCTCTCTCTCTCTCTCTCTCTCTCTCTCCCTCTCTTCCAGATCCATACCCAAAACACGAAAAGTCTCTGCAGCACATCTTTAAAAATGTTTCCATTAAGGCAGTGCTTTGTATGAAAGGCAGGTGGCGCTGTTGGATAAATCCTCATTTATATCCCTTTTCCACTAGCCCAGAGGTTCCCAATCTTTTTTGAATCATGACACCCTAGCGCAGGCATGTCCAACGTTGGCCCTCCAGATGTTGTGAAACTACACATCCCAGCATGCTTTGCCACAGTTTTGCTATTAGAGAATGCTAAAACTATTGCAAAGCATGCTGGGATGTGTAGTTTCACAACATCTGGAGGGCCAACGTTGGACATGCCTGCCCTAGCGTATCAGATTTTTTTTTTTTCATGGCACCCCTAGGCCAAAAATAATAGTTGATATTTTTTTTTCATAAAATTAAGCAGATTGTGTTTATACTGTATGTGAACCTTATGTTCAGTTATATTATAGGATTTGCTTCTGTTTGTACACATATTTATGATTGCCAGTAACCAGTACTGGTGTTCTCCATAAATAATTGACCATACATAATTTCAATTGGTCATGAGACCCGGCATTTCAATCCAGGTAGCGACCAGGGTTGAACTTGGGTTCAACCCGGGTCACTGTGTAGTGGCGCTCTCTCATATATATTTATATATTTTTTTGTGTAAATGGGAAACCTGGGTCGATGCATCCTAGGTCCCGTTATCTACAATGCAAAAGATGCTCTTATCTCCCAGCACCTCCCCGACCCCGTCTTCCGATGACGTCACCCGCCCGGCGTTATGCCGGGTGGACACTCTAGTGTAAAAGGGTTCACAAGCCGGGTTGCACCCGGGTACAAAATCCCAGGTGCGACCTGGCTTATGCCGGGTCGCATGTATCACCCGATGCGATGCGTGGGCCCACTGATCGAATGTTGTGTCGATAAATATGTGCTGCACATATTTATCGCATTGCATGTGCGATCCATGTGGTTTGTAACCACATGTGATCACTCGCAATGCGATTGGTAGGGAACAGGAGGACTGGTGTAGTGGACCGGGGGTGGTAATCAGAAGCGGGCGGCAGAATAAAAAAAAAAAACATTTAAAAAAGACTGGGCGGCCCTCTAATTTATTTATTATTTATTTATTAACAGTTTCTTATCTAGCGCAGCATATTCCGTTGCGCTTTACAAAGGGGACAGTGATACAACAAAACAGGGTATTTACAGACAGTCAAAATGTAGGAGGGCCCTGCTCGCAAGCTTACAATCTATTTACTGAAAGAGAGCTCTATCGGCCAATGAGCAGCTGTCTGAATGTAAGGCCTCGGATTGGCTCTCTCAACCAATCAGTGGGCCGCCCAGTGTTTTGAAATGTTTTTTTTTCAAATTATGCTGCCCGTTACTGACTACCACCTTGCAAATTAATGTGCTCATTGGGCAAATTGATGTGACAGCTACACATCCATTCAAAGCCCTGCAAATACAGTATGTCAAATCACCATTGTAACAGGCTCACCATCGAAAGATTTTTACACTGGGCAGAAGCCATCGCAGGCTCCGAGTACGCAGAAACTTAATTGGCCTTGGCAGTGCGATAAAAAAAAGCATATCCAGCTTGTCAGACACCGTCCCTTTATTATGCTCAGGGATGGCTGCGTCTTTCCAGAGACACCCAGCGTTTTCCTACGCATGCCTACATTTTTCTTAGCACTCCGACTAAATGGCCGGTTTCCACCCCAGACACCTACTTCCTGTCACCTTGCGAACAGCGTGCGTATATATATAGTAGCAGGACTTTATCAGCCACAGCCCCAGCTGCAAGCTCACCTCACCCAGTGGCCAGATGATCGGGATCTCATCTGGCGGGATTCCGGCCTTAGGGCCTTATTTTGGTTCATTCTTTCTGACAAAATCCTTCTTAGATGGGCAAAACCATGTGCACTGCAGGTGGGGCAGATGTAACATGTGCAGAGAGAATTAGATTTGGGTGGGGTTTTACTTCAAAGTAAGATCTATATTGCAGTGTAAAAATAAAGCAGTCAGTATTTTCCCTGCACAGAAACAAAATTACTCACCCAAATCTAATTCTCTCTGCACATGTTACATCTGCCCCCCCTGCAGTGCACATGGTTTTGTCCATCTAAGAAGGATTTTGTCAGAAAGAATGAACCAAAATAAGGCCCTTAGTGTCCCATCCCTGGTTGGGATTCTGGTGTGTGGATTCTGGACGGTGTTGGGATTCCAGTGTCAGGATCCTGATGGACAGGATCTCGATCGTCAATGTTTTAATTGCATCCCCATTTGGACATCTTTTTATTTGGTACAGTATATGTGATCTGTTGACTACATTGGTGTTATACACATATGCTTTGGCCCACACATGTCTTGTCACAATGACTACAAATCTGTGTACTGTACATGTGCTCTCAGCTAAAGGGACAAAAAAGGGACATGTCTGGTATAAACGAAATAATTTTATTTAAAAAAAATGGAAGCTGAATAACTGGGACTGAATGTTTCTAACTGATATTGTTGCATCCAAGGGCGTAACTACCATAGGTGCAAGGGGTGCAGCTGCTATGGGGCCCAGAGCTGAAGGGGCCCATCTTTACTGTCTAAGTAATATGATTTACATACAATTGTCACAATCAGTTGCTAAATGGGGGGCCCTTACAAACCTTTGCTATGGGGCCTACGGCTATCTAGTTACGCCACTGGTTGCATCAGACATCTAACTGGCGTCTTCCATGGTACACGGGGCCTGATTCAGACTTGATCACTCATCTGCAAAGTTGCAGATGTCTAAGGGGTAGTTAGCCACCGCCGCCCAGACAAAAAGAAAATCTGTCACATGCGAATGAATTATGAAAACATCGCAATTCACTAATCTGTCGCACATCCACGTGCAATTTACTCACCATCGCATGATTTTTCTAGTACGTGCAAATGTATGTAACCATTCCTTAACCCTGCGCCTGAGTCGGGCTGATCGAGGTCATCGCTGACATCACAGAACCTCTCTGAAAATGCTTGGCCACACTTGCGATGGCGGTGCATACACTATTTCTGTTTGGGTATGATATTCGTGCTATCTGCGGATTCGCACATCCATGCTGACTGTTAATATTGTGCCGGCTGGGCCCCCTTTAAAGCCCCAGATGGAGTTTGATTTAAGGGACCTTCAGGTTTTACAGAAGACAGAGATTCATGAAGTCAGGCTTACTGGACATAATGTATTATAGTAGCAAGGTGACTACTGCCATACATCTTCTGTACAGCATACACGCTGTACTTCTATTGTGTATTCCTTAGAGTATGTTTCTGAATTTCAGGCAAGGTTCCAAAGATCCTGGAAAAGATGCAGCGAGTATCCAGCCTTGGCTTTAGCTATTAAGCCAAACTGATGACAGTATGGGGGCTACAAGGGTTTTGTGCACAGCTGAATTCAAGGTCATTTAAGAGGTACAAAATCCCAGTCAAACAGGTGCATTGTGACCGAGCAAAAGATTTATGAAATGGGACAATGTCCAAAACATAATGTAGAAAGAATGCATTTAGAGATTGGCACTTACGGTAATGTACTTCCTTTGTAATTATAGATATAAAACATCTCTGATTAAAAGCGAAGGCCCACTGACCTTTAGACCATACTTGCCTAACCTCCTGGTACAGCTGAAAGGCTACCAAAATGTTGTGTCCCTCCAGGCCACCTGGAAAGGTGGGCATATCGACTGCATCCCCACAGACCCCTGCATACCCCCGGCCACCTACTTACAGAGCAGAAGGGATAGCAGATACACCTGGGCTGGGTCAGGAGAGACACCTGGGGCTTGGAACACCTGGACTGGGACAGCGGAGATGCCTGGAGCTTGGGATAGTGTATACACCTGGGCTGTGGCTTGGGACAGGAGAGACACCTGGGTCTGGGAACATGGGAGACACCTGGACTGGGAACATGGGAGACACCTGGGACAGGGAACAAGGAGACACCTGGGTTTGGGACAGGAGAGACACATATGGCTAGGACTTGGGACAGGAAGACACATGGGGCTGGGACTTGGAATGGGGAGACACATGGGTCTGGGACAGGAGAGACACCTGAGTCTGGGACTTGGGACAGGGGAGACACCTGGGTTTGGGATAGGGGAGACACCTGCATCTGAGACTTGGGACGGGAAGACACCAGGTCTGGGACTTGGGACAGGAAGACACCTGGTCTGGGACATGGGACAGGGGAGACACAAGGGACTGGGCACGGGAATACATCTGCATCTGGGACTTGGGGCCGTGAAGACACCTGGGTCTAGGACTTGGGACAGGGGAGACACCTGCATCTGGGACTTGAGACAGGGAAGACACCTGGTCTAGGACTTGGGAGACACTTGGGGCAGGGCATGAGGAGACACCTGCATCTAGGATTTGGGACAGTGAAGACACCTGGGTCTGGGACTTCTGGGACAGGGGAGACCCCTGGGGCTGGGACAGAAGAGACACCAGAGGCTGGGACATTTATCTAACATTATGCACCAGTAACAGTTGCTGTAACTCCCAGCAAGCAGCCAGGCGTGTTGTGTGCAGAAACCAGCACGCCACCAGGGTGTGTTGCCTGTTTCCCTGGGCACCAGTCTTCATACCTTCCTGTAACTGCACCCAGATAGGGGCAGGTACAGGTGAGCAGGGGACCGTACTATGGACGGGCCTGTGATAGCGCACGCAGCCAGCTATCGCCACGTACATTACATCTGAATTTTGTTATTGTTTTTATTATACATATTACGCCCAGTGCAGTATACAGGGGAAGAGGCGGGACCTACGCACACAGTGTGATCAAACAAGCCCCGCGAAGTGACCAACCACATCCCGAGCTGTCAGAGATTGACAGCATTCGACCCGGTCAGCGCGCGCTCTGCCGCCTCGGCCCCGCCCTCTCCCATCACGTCAGCCGCCACACACAACAACAGGAGCTGGGGAAGCGCCGGAGACATGGCAGCTGCTCCCCGCCCCCTCTCCCCTCTCTTCCTTTACTCCTCCCAGCTCCGCATCCTTCCTACGTCACCGGACACATCCACCAATCGTAGCCGTCGACGCAGACGGCCGCAGTCGTGACGGCCAATGGCAACGCGCGTCACGTCGCCATCCACCTCCTACCCATCGCCGGCCCCCCTCGCTCCCAGGGAGCGCGCCTCAGGGGAGTCAAAGGGCGCGTGGTGGACGAGTCGGCGGCTCGCCGCCATGAGAACGTGAGGGGACGCGAGCGGCACCGGAAACCCCGCACCGGGCACTGACCGTTGGCTAACGCGCATTGCTTACGGGACTGCTGGACGTTTCCCTGTCACCGGAGCTGTGAGACTCCCGCACACAGAGCGCCTCACGTCATCCGGAGGGAAGCGGCATCAACCCCCCTTCCCCTCATCGGCTCCAGCTGGTTTCCGTTCCCCTCCCCCCACTTCCACCGGGTAACGGAGGAGGGGTGGAGGGGGAGGTAGGCCGCGGCCCCCGCCGGCTCCATGAGCAAGTTCGCGGCCTTCCCTCCCTCCTCCTCCTCCGCACCGGCCCCATCACCGTGGGGCCCTAGCAGCCAAGGAGCGGGGATTAAGGACTAACAGACACCTGGGCGCCCGGAGCGCGGCACACTCGGTAAGAAACGATATCTACGGGGTGGGCGGGGAGGGGGGATTTTCCCCCATCTACTCAAATGCCTACCTTAGTGGCTGACACTGCGAGGGCTCCTCTCCTGCCCTTGTGCTAGCCTCATAACCCAACAAGTACCTGCCCCCCCCCCCCCCCCTTCTTTTAATGCACTAGCCCCCTCTCTTCCCTCCTCTGCCACCATCTCCTGCCCTGGCTGGCCGGTTATTACCCACTTCCTCCCACTGCCACTGGCTAGCCCTGTACCCCCCCCCCCCCCCTTTGCCACTGGCTGGCCCTGGGCTACCCCCAGCACTTCCTGGCCTTATGCTAGATCCACCCCCTGGCACTGCGTTACCCCCTCTCTCTGCTCTGCCACTTACTGCCCCCTTACCCCTGCCCCACTTCCACTGCCTGACCCTGAGCTATCCTTTTTCTACCTGACAGTGGCTGCCAACGCACTAGCCTCCTCCCCAGCAACTGGCTGGTCCTATCTCCCCTGCCCCCCATGCCAGTTGCTGGCCCTGCATGCCCACATCCAGTTTTTCCTTGTATCTTCTTGCTGCTATTTCCTAAACATCAATTCCCTGCGGCTCTCCCACTGATGGTAAACAAGCCCTACCAAGCTTTCCCTTCTGCTGGCTGGGAAGCCATAGAAAGACTGATCTACATTTTTTTGTAGTGATTTATGTGTGGCGCAGATTCAGCTTTTGATAAGATGGCTGTACAGTATGTTAAGGTAAATGCTGCAAATAATTGATTCTTGGATACCTTAAACTTTCATTTCTAATGATTCACCGAATTCTTAAAGGAAATGATTAGTCTTTTTGCATTTTTCTCCTGTTGGTCTACCTTGACTTGGAAAACATTTTCTGAACTATTAAGGCTGCTTGTCACTCGTGTCAATGTGGTTAGAGTAAATTTCCTATGGCCTCTCTGAGAGCTGGCTGATCAGTGTGTTCTCTTGATGTCTTCCTGTATGGTGACTTTCTACTCTGCTTGTTTCGTCATCCCTTAAGCAGCTTTGTTGTCCTTTATTAATATAATGTTGTGCAGATCATGTGCTTTGTGAGTTACATAATGGATTACTGACATTTTATATCCGGGTTGTCGCTGAAAAGATGGTGGCACAGTGGTTACGCCTTATGTCACTGGCTATTAGTTCTGATCTGGCTTTTTTTCCTACAGCCCTACAAAGCCTTTTTTTTTTCTTCTCACACTATTCAGCCTGGAGTGTGTGCTATATTTCCACTGTAACATTCAAGTTTCTTGGTACAGCGCTAGGCCACAAACCATTATATTAAACACTATTTGTAATATTGAAGGTTTTAGGTTGAGTGATATTTCCTTGGTGTGTGGTAGTTATTACTGCTGGAGAACTATCTTTGGAAGGGTCACAGACTGTACAGGAAGCTGGTTATTAATCTGAGTACAGAAGCACCATGAGCAGCACTGTTAACGATCAGATAAATCCTAGTGTTGGCTGAGCCTCCATTTCTGTGTAGATGTTGTATATAGAATAGGAGATTGTGAACGTGTTAGCAGGGTCTCATCTGTGTGTTAAGTCTTATTTACTTTGTTTCCAAGTGTAATGTGCAATGTACATTTTACTGGTGGTATGAAAGATGAGATACCCAATGAAAGCGGCTTCCATTTGCTAGCTTAGTGCAATAAACAAAAGCTTAGAATTTACTTCATTTATTTAAAACCCATAAATTATCCATGTAAATAGCCTATTCTCATAATGGCTATAGTGATAAAAAGTATGCGCCAACGTAGTTTTCATCAGCAATTACTGTATATAGAAACGTTATTGTCCTATGTGCAGTGTTTATGTGGGGGATGGGTTTAGGACGGGGGAACATTTTGTGGGGCGCTTTACCATGTATCCAGATGTGGCTGCGTTCTGTGCAAAGTGTGTCTGGAAATGGGAAGATGGAAAACCCCCTTATTTATGTCATTGTTAAGCCGAGCTTCCTCTGCGTATATGCATCAATAGCTCACTTGTAATGTAATGTCATATTTCTTATGGCAGATAGTAATACATTAAGTACTACATTGCAGGGATCTGCAGCAATCTCCCCTGAGGTGCCCACCTGCGCACATTGTGGTAGTGTTAGGCATGTTATAAATTCCTGAATGGTGCATGGGGGCCGGTTCATTGGTCTCCTTACTGGCCTCCTGGGTTTGTGAACAGAAATGTTTACTCTTGTTCGGAACCTAACAAGCAGCAATAATCAGTGGGTGCCCGGATCCACTGAATTGCTCTGGGTTACAGTATAGATCAGGGCTGGGCAATTGCGGCCCTCCAGATGTTGAGGAACTACACATCCCAGGATGCTTTGCATTAGTTTTGCTATGTGGCCATGCTGAAACTGATGCAATGCATGCTGGGATGTGTAGTTCCTCAACATCTGGAGGGCAGCAATTGCCCAGCCCTGGTATAGATGATAGTTTGACAGTGACTAGGCGGATGCCGAAAAAGGGTCACCATATCTAAGGTTAACACAAGCTTATGTTGTAATGTTTTCCATTATTTTCTTTATGTACTCATATGTCAATAAACATACATGGACACCGCATTCTCTCATGTCTACCTTTTGACAGTGAACCATAAATTTGTGTTGGCCTAAGGTATGTTACACAACCTAGTCCTTTCGGCCTAGTGACCCATTGCCCTTCTGGAGGCCCATTAATCAACGCTGCCCATAAAGCAATTCAATTCCCTAATTCCCCCCCCCCCCCCTGTGATATTGCCAAGTCTTTTATTTTCTTTCTTTTTGTTTTATAGAAATAAACACCATTAAGCATTATGCTCCTTTATGAGGTGTGCCTGCTTAAGGTAACAATACACTTCAATATAGACAAATGGATGCAATAGACAGGATAACTAAAAATACATATGAATTCAGGAAAAAGGTAGTCAGAAGGAAATGCTTAACAATGGCCTAGTAATTCATTAAGATTTAGTAAAGGCGTCATAGTCCATCGAGGAGATTAAAGTAGATTTGCAGAGTTTCTGTGCCAGCAGTGATGTGGCAATCCAGTTTGTGCTTTGGGTTACGTAACATTTATATATTGAATTCTTTGCAACAGTGATTGCCTGTCTACCACATTAAATGCAGCTGACTGAACTGGACAAACGGTTTTTCCCACAATATCCAGTATACTGTCAAGGGAAGCCCCAGGAATATGGAGAATGCTGGAAGTGTGCTTGTGTTGTACAGTGTATATGCGTAGATGTGTAATTAGTCATGCCTACATGATTGCATATTTATACATTCTTTGGAACGTATGGGCTACACTGTACACATTTTATATGTATATGTAAGTTCTGCTAGTAAGGCACCTTGATTTACTTTGTTTGCCGTATCCCAGTTGGGATTCCTGTGGCCTTTTCTCTTGTTAATGTATACAAAGCTGCTTCCACTGGCAGGAAATACCCTCTTAGAGGCAATGATTTGCATTGGCTGTATATAGTTTGTAGTCTGGGGTCCCTTTTGAACATGTGTTTAGTTTATTAAGTCTGCTGGCATGAGTATTTTCCTCACTGTATGTGGCTTACCAGCTAAAGTAGTCGGTCCCCCCCATGTTGACCAATTTACTAGCCCACTAAAGAGCTGTCCGTAAACAACTATTTTTATTTTGTCCTGCTTCTTTTGTTCCTTCTGGTTAGTTGCTGTTTGCATATTCTATTGCATGCAGTGTTCTACTGTCTGATTTCCCTTCTTGTGTTTATCCCAGCTGCATCTTATTTATCCACATGAATAGACGAATGCATGTTGCTACATATATTACGGCAGCAACTGTGGTTGTTTTGGTTCGTGCCTTGGTGTGGAAATACATTTCTAATTTCTCAATAGTTTTCATGGATTTCTCACAGGTGATGTAATTGTAATAGGCATTCGAATTGTAACCGTTTTAAAGACATTCTATAGTGTACTGGTGATACAAGTTTTGGTCATTTTTATGGCACATAGGTTTGCGCCATTCCACCTTGTTACTTATACCCCTTTCAGACATAAAATCCTGGGATTTTGCAGATCCATCCTCCCAGGACTAGAATGTCTGAAAGGATATTCCCGGGATTTTAGTTGACTAATATCCCGTGTACTGCGCACCTGCAATTTACCCAGGATTTAAAAAAACCTGGTATTGTACCAGGTTTAAAATTTCAGGGGGTATGTCTGAAAGGTGTATTAAGCCTTTGTGCATTTGACGGATTCCAGTGTGAATTAAAGGTTTGCAGATATGGCAAATTGCATTTGAATTGATTATATGGTCTTTAAGGGGGGTCATGGGGCCTACACACAGAGACGGTAGTAGTAGTGTGCTGAATGATCTAGTTAAGCTCAGATTGCTCGACACACAGTGCTGCACCAGCGCGGTGTGCTGAGCGATATGTCACTGCCAGTGTTCTCAGAGAACACGGGCGATGACTAGAATTTTACTGCATGCAGTATATATCTAGTTGGCCTTGTAGGCCCCAGTAGTCAATTAGCATAGTGGGGATACAGCTCCTGAGTGCCTGAAGATATTCAATTGCTCCGATAGGAAGGCCACAACCAGTGGACTTGGCCCTACACCCCCCTGAGTGGTGCTTACAAAGTAGTGAACATTACGGTTTTCTCAAATTATTTGAGTATCTACGCAAAATTGCATACAGTCAAATCAATTGGTGAAACAAGAGTGCCTTCTACATTCTGAATGAAGGGCTTCTCTGCCAGGTCCGATGACTTAAATAGGGCACATCTTGTGCTTAATTTGTGGTAAAAAAAAAGTCCCAGGGCACTTGGTCTGGTCAGTGGTTGACCAAGCAGTTCATGGGCCAGAAAATCCACCATTTGCTTGGATTTGTGATGCTCTTCATCATGACAATGCAGCTGTTAATGAGTGCTTGGACCGTGCCTGTAAATGGCTTCCAGCACTTGTGTACTAGTGCCCAGTGATTATTCTCTGCTGACCAAGTGTTACAATAGCAACATGACCATTCTTGGACAATAATATAACAGCAACTTTCTGCTTGCCCACTATGTGCTGAACTGGGAATTTTACTGTAGGTCCAGGTTAAGGGGGTATGTACAGCAAGGATGTCTAAAAGCGGTCCTCCCTATCCAACATCCCTCACTCTCTGGCGATGTTCACCACAAATGCAGCTAGTCCATAGCATTTTGTGGCGAGCCCCGCCGTTTCGATGTAAAAGAGCCTGCGAGGGGAAACCGGTGAGTGAAGGGAGGGTGTTGAATACTCGGACGGCGAGCTATTGGCACTGCTCGCTGTAAAGCTCACTGTCAGGGGCTCGCCGACGGCATTGACTACACCCCACTGAGTTGTCTATCTCCTTCCCTAACTGTCACTTTGGTGTCCACCTCAACTATTACCCACACGCAACAATGCTGTACTCAGTGATGGCAGGCACAGGTCGGCAAAAACCTGGAAATGTATGGGAGCATATGACAATCAAAAATATCCACCCAAATTCAGGAAAACAGAAATAAATATATGCTTTGATAAATTGTTATCAGAATGATATAAACAATTTGTCTGACTGATCACTGTCTGTTTTCAAGCGTTTGTGAACAATTTTTTGATTGTCATTTGCTCCTATACATTTCCAGGTTTTTGTGCCCACCAGACTGTCGGGGAGCCGTCCGGCACCCGGTCTGTCGGGATTCCAACAGTCATTACTCCGACGTCGGAATCCCGACTGCTCCCTCGTGGGGGTCCACGACCCGCAAGGGGCTTCATTGCGCTCCCCCCGCTGTGCAGTCGGGATTCCAACGTCGGAATCCCGACAGTCGGTGTGTCGTACCACACCCAACAGATCAGACAGAAAAATCTGTACATGTGTATGCACCTTAAGACTCTGGTTTCTCCCCAAAGGAGCTTGCAATTGATCCCAACCCTCATGTTGAAAATGACTCTTAATGGCCACTGAGCTCCGTGACAAGTTTGTGTGACCATGCTGACTTATTCAGTGTCAATGCCTTGGCATGTCACGGGAAGTTTAGTCAGATTACAGTTCCTGATCAGATTGTCTACTGTACCTATCCATCGCACATCTGGAAACTTATTTCACACCCCTTGTATGGTGCCTGTCACTTAACCCGGGCCGAGCTGCAAAATTATAGTTCATGCCAAGATATGTAGGTGTGCGCCAGTGGTACCCCTCAGGCATTGGTGGGTTTGGTTGTCTGAACACATGAGCAGCCCCGAACTTCTAAAAAAAAAAGGCCGAAGCCAGACGCTGCAATCCCTGGATGAACCTGCACTGGTAGGTTTGTCCTGCCCCAGGAAAACCCACCACCAAGGTAGGAGATGCCTGGGGTTTAGTTGCTGTAAACTGCTTATCCCTAGTTACGTGCAAAGTATGAATACGTTTTATTGGGTAACTCCAGACACTTATACCGCTTTCAGATCACAAATGCTGAGTTGGACACCGGTCCTTTGCGGGAGTGACCCCACATTTGTGGTGGTTTGCTGCCCACAGCGGCCGCCCCTGATGCCAGACTGGCTAAAGTGATGGAGGTGATGCAAAGTGTCCGTGTGCCCAAACAAATGGTTCTTCACTGTTTTAGCTCTCCGCCTCAGGGGCTGTGAGCTGAAATGTGTCCCCCTGCATCTATTCACAAATGCATGGAGTACAGTTGAATTGCTCTGTTAAGTGTCCTCACAGAGATAAAGGTCTGAAAAGCATATTCTCATCCTACGATAAGACCCATTACTAGTTGGCTGTAGAATGCCCCATGCCACGTCTGATGTCTTGTCACTGAACAAGCACTGGAAGCGGGAAGGTGGTCACTGGGCATGTCCCAGGATGTCTTCAGTCTTTCTGTGTAGCTTTTGTTACAGTCTGGTGCTGTCAATCTGTTACTCCCTGTGCCTGGTCTCCTGTAATCATAGGTGGCTTTCTTCCTAATAACTTCCTCTCTCCATTGTTGGTACTACCTACCTTTAATAAATGACTCCTTAATTTGGTGCATGTGATGAGGCTGAGTTTCATTATAATTATTTATATCTATCCTATTGCATTGTCTAAAGGGGTGTGCACACGGGTACAATCCAGCATGAGATTTTGTCTATATAGTCAAAATCGTATGCAGATCGCACAGGTTTTTTACCTTGCGATCCAGATGCGCTACCGAGACAGCACAAATCGTAACCCAGATAGACAGGGCAGCTATGACTATATAGTGCAAATCTAATGCAGATTGTATAACTTGTATGTAAATAGCTTATGAGTTAGCAAAGATTGTATAGCAAGTTGAATAGCGAAGGAATCTCCCTGTGTGTACACAGATGAGCTTTGTGGGATGAGAGATCTGTGGATGTGAAGGTTTAGCAGGACTTGTGCTGTGAGTGTCTGTAGCACTTACTAACTACTAACGTAGTAAGCATGCGACTAGCACTTAATGTCTTTCTGCTTGCACACTCCTGAGGGTGGCACGGTGCTAATTGCAGGCTTACTGTGTGTGGTAAGTGCTTTGTGCCTGGCACTGAACCCAGGAGATGCAACTTTGGCTAAGCCACTGGCGTAATGGAACAAAAACACTAGCAATTTGAGGGGAGGATGTTACTGCAAGCAGGCTCTATGTGCTGCTCTGGAACACATCATGCCATCTGCAGTTTAATCTCTACCCCACTGTGATATCACCCCCACATTAAACAATATTCCACCTATCGAAGACTTGTCCAAGACTTGTAGGGCATTTCAATGGTTTGTTTTGGTCGTGGTGGTATGACATTGTTTGGGTTGCTATTATCGCTGTGCAAAAAGCTAAACCCCACTCAAATGCTGCTTGCGACACAGTCCTATTTTGACGCCCAGTTGGCTCCCATTTCTACTCAAAGCTACATGGGCAGTGATCACATTGATATGGGCAGTGATTGGAAGCATGCATGCCCATATGGCAGCATAATTGAAATCAGAGAAGAATCTATTGATCCAGGTAGGTGGCATTTGTAAGGTGTGGGTCAAAATGTTTGGCTATAGAACTATATAATTAAAGTTATTTTTTGGTTCTAGCATTCCGGATTCCACCTCTCTCCTGTAGACCTGAACGTAACGGTTCTACCACTGTTCTGCTGTTTCAGAGCTCTGGTTTCCTGTTTTTCACTCTGTTTCCAGAGTTTAAATGCACTCTGCTTTGCTTTACTATAGTAGTGCTTTGCGCGTAGGAGCTTGTTGCTAAGCTTCCAGATGGCTGTTTGTGCTTGCTCACACTGACTCATTGCCATGCTCCAAGGCTGTGTCTTTCTGCCTCACTTCTAGTGTATTGTCCTATGTCAGCTCTTCGCGCAGTTAAGTTCACAAGCTGGTGCAATGCATTTAAAATGGACCAGAGTATTAAATGTGGATTTCTTGTTGGTGCTCCTGGGTCCCATCAAAATGTGTATTTTTGAACTCCCCATACCTCTCTGCGTAGCATCAGCCCACCCCACATTCCTTACATACACCATGGCAAGTTGCAATAATATTTTAAGTACTTATAATCATAGTATATGCATTGCTTTGATCTCGCATAGCCAAAATTGTAATACTGGATGGTAAGTGGAGGCAGCAGTTGGGTCAATGGGGGGGGGGGGGGGCTCAGTAGGTAGCTTGGATAGAGAAGGCAGTTTAGGCAGGAAGGGGTAAGGGTTAGTAGCAGTTCGGTGGAACTTGGGGGCAAGAAGTGGGTTAGGTAGTACTGTAAGAAGTGCTAGGGAGGGGTGTCCCAAACCCCATGTGGGGAAAAATATTAGGGATTTATCACATACTGGTGCTAAGGCTATATAAGAATATATTCTCTCTGGATTTCAAAGGTTCCAGACTGTAGGCCCTATTCATTGAACCACTATCGGCAAGGATCATAGCAACCTGGACATATCTGGTGTGATGACTGGCTGTATGCAGACAATGTTTTCGTAGGGAATCCAGCTCAATCTTTGTTTTTGTTTTAGAGATTGATCTTTATGATTATTTTGGTTCTAAAATCAATACCAGTAAAACAGGTTTTTGACTTCTATATTCACCTAGGCTTTCCATAGAAGCATCTTTCCCATTTAAATGGCATAAGCCTCGTATGAAATACTTAAGCATGCTTTCTAAAACACTGCAGTCGTCTGCTTTTCCAGGCATTCATGGCCCATCCACCTTATTTCTTGTTTAGCAGAATGAAATCTGAAGATGAGCTTACTCCCTCCGGTTCCCCTACTTGTATCTTCTCCACTTCACAATTTCTTTTGGTGAATAAACATCCCTAGGTGTGTTGTAAGCTACAACATCCAACTCCTACTGATGTGTTTCAAATTCTTGACTTTAATATGTTTTTAGTTGCACAACTTCCACAATGTGTAAAATGGTGTAACCCTGGTGCTCAGGAGGTCTGGTCTACTCTTGAGGCTGATTGTACTGGGATTATTTACGGTCTCATCCCTTATTTGGCTTCCAATGTCTTGCTGCTGCATAACTGCTCCCCCACACATTTAGTCTACCACTTGTTTACATGGGATTTCGCCAACAGGAAATCCAACACAGCACCTAGCGCTTCATCTAATATCCAAATTCTCCACAACATAGTTTTCCCTCCAGGAATATTCATAGAGATGCAAATTTCCCTCAATTCTCCCAGATTCTGGAGTTTTTTTTTTTTTTCCTCGGTTTTTACAACTAGGACAGTTTTATTCATGTAGCGCAATTTCCACCTTCAAGGCTTAGTGTATAAGCTGCGCCCTGACTAAAGGCCCGATCCCCCATATACTTTTACTGAGGAAAGGAGAAGGTTATGGTGATAATTGACAGCCGACTCAGCTGCAGTTCTCAATGACATAGCGGCAGCAAAGGGTAATAATGTATTAGCATGCATAAAAAGGGCCATAGAGGCGAGAGAAGACAGTGTAATCATGCCAGTGTATAAATCGTAGGTATGACTTCATCTGGAATAGAGTGTACCGTTCTGGGCACCATTCCATAGAAGACATCTTGGAACCTGAAAAGTTCAGAGAAGAGCTACAAAATTAAGGGTTTGGAGTCATTGGGTTTTGAGGAACGGTTGACCAGTTTAGGTTTGGGTACAGTAGAAAAGAGGTTTCTAAGAGCACATAGAAAATAAATATATAGTTATTAAATGCAGTTACCCCCTAAAGTAATGCTGCTTTCCCACTGCCTACACGGGTAAAGACCCGTTTTTTTTAAACGGGTCTTTAAACGGGTAAGAGCCATAAAGACTCTTTCCCACTGCAGCTTTTAAACGGTAAATTACCGTTTAAAAGCTGTTTTTGTCACATTCACACTTACCCGTTTAAAAACCCGTTTAAGCAGTGTAAAGATAGGGGGGGGGGGGAATTTAAAAAAAAAAAACGGCGTGGGGTCCCCCCCACTGCCGTAACCAGCACCAGGCTGAAGGAGCCGGGGCTGGTAATAAAAAATCAGGAAACCCGACAAATAGGGGTTCCCTGATTTTTTACAACCAGCCCCAGGCTCCAGGTCCGGGGCTGGTTCCCAAAATACGGGGGACAAAATGAGTAGGGGTCCCCCGTATTTTAAGAACCAGCCCCAGGCACAACCAGCCAGCAGGGTAATGCCACAGCCGGGGGACACTTATGATATAAGTTCCCGCGGCCAAAGCATTAACCCTACCGACCAGTCAGCCTGGCCAGGGGCCCTGGGGGAGTGGGGACCCCCCCAATAAAGGGGTCCCCCCCCTCCAGGACTTACCTGACCAGGCTGAAGCCTGGTGCTGTCCCCGGTGACCCTGGAGCGGTGGTCACCGGGCTGATGGTATTGTGTAAAAAATAGAATAAAAACCATTGTCTTTTACTGGTGAACTATGAGTCCCAGCAAGCCTCCCCCGCAAGCTGGGACTTGGAGAACCACAAGTCCCAGCCTGCGGGGCATTAAAGGGCCCGCTGGGTCTTGTAGTTCCACAGTAAAAGAAAGAGTTAAATAAACACACTGACACACGTGAAAAATAAAAGTTTAATACATACATAACACATACATACTGATACTTACCTATCTTGAGCCCGTAGGTAGCCCTGGTCCTGATGTCCTGGTCCGTGTCGGCGTCTGTATCCAGTCGGCATCCCTGTCGGCGACGGCGTCGGCGGTCCGGAGTCCGAAGAAATCCATTTGGGAAGCCGTGGAAGGAAATCCTACTCACCTGTCCCAGCGCGACGTAGTCCAGGTAAGGTCTTTGCAAAAAAAACAAACCGACACCCGAACCAGACCGGACTGACGGAGACGCACGTGTGTTTGTTTACATCGTGCGGCTCCGCCTCCCGAATGCCGCTATTGGCCGCCTTGCGGCCTAGCGGCTCCTGATTGGCCGCTAGGCCGCAAGGCGGCCAATAGCGGCATTCGGGGGCGGAGCCGCACGATGTAAACACACCGTGCGTCTCTCAGCTGTCCGCTTGGTTCGGGTGTCGGTTTGTTTTTTTTGCAAAGACCTTACCTGGACTACGTCGCGCTGGGACAGGTGAGTAGGATTTCCTTCCACAGCTTCCCAAATGGATTTCTTCGGACTCCGGACCGCCGACGCCGTCGCCGACAGGGATGCCGACTGGATACAGACGCCGACACGGACCAGGACATCAGGACCAGGGCTACCTACGGGCTCAAGATAGGTAAGTATCAGTATGTATGTGTTATGTATGTATTAAACTTTTATTTTTCACGTGTGTCAGTGTGTTTATTTAACTCTTTCTTTTACTGTGGAACTACAAGACCCAGCGGGCCCTTTAATGCCCCGCAGGCTGGGACTTGTGGTTCTCCAAGTCCCAGCTTGCGGGGGAGGCTTGCTGGGACTCATAGTTCACCAGTAAAAGACAATGGTTTTTATTCTATTTTTTACACAATACCATCAGCCCGGTGACCACCGCTCCAGGGTCACCGGGGACAGCACCAGGCTTCAGCCTGGTCAGGTAAGTCCTGGAGGGGGGGGACCCCTTTATTGGGGGGGTCCCCACCCCCTCAGGGCCCCTGGCCAGGCTGACTGGTCGGTAGGGTTAATGCTTTGGCCGCGGGAACTTATATCATAAGTGTCCCCCGGCTGTGGCATTACCCTGCTGGCTGGTTGTGCCTGGGGCTGGTTCTTAAAATACGGGGGACCCCTAGTCATTTTGTCCCCCGTATTTTGGGAACCAGCCCCGGACCTGGAGCCTGGGGCTGGTTGTAAAAAATCAGGGAACCCCTATTTGTCGGGTTTCCTGATTTTTTATTACCAGCCCCGGCTCCTTAAGCCTGGTGCTGGTTTCGGCAGTGGGGGGGGACCCCATGCCGGTTTTTTTTTTAACGGGTAAAGGGCTACCCCTTTCCCACTGCCGAAAAAACGGCTATTACACGTTAAAAACACTGCTTTTTACACGGGTAACAAAAACCGGTATTTGTTACCCGTGTAAAGCAACCTGGAGCTTTCCCACTGCAGCTCTAGCCGTTTAAAAAGGCTAAAAAAACGGCATTTACACGTGTAAAGCCTGCAGTGGGAAAGGGGTATAAGATTTCCCATCGACTGAAGGAAGGGTTCCTTTACAGAAAGGGCAGCTAAGACACGGGATACTCTGCTAGAGAAGGCTGAGGGCAGACTCTGTGGATATTTAGACAAAGTTTAGCAGCAAAAAATATTAAGTGTTAAGGTGCCCATACACTAGTAAGATTTATCTGCAGATCTGGCTGGTTGGAACAAAAACATGGTTATGGATGAGTGACCTTTTGTCAGTTTTCCAGCATTTCCAAGCAAGTGGTCAACTGTCATTTGCTCTCATCCATAACCATGTTTTTGTTCCAACCAGCCAGATGTATGGCCACCTTTATAACCGTTATTCATTATGCACTAGAATGGATTCAAATTAAACTGGGCAGAAACCTCATCTGGGTCGCTTACCACAGGAGATCATATATGGTCTGAACTTGATGGACTTATGTCTCTTTTCAACCTCAGCTGTTATGTTACTATGGAGGTCATTCTGGTTCATATGCAAAGCTGCGAAATGCGCAGCTTTGCATGTGCTTTAAACGCTGCCCGCATGAGCGCTGGCCCCTCCCTCGCACGCAACTGGATGTTTTGCATAAACATCCATTCGCAGCATGCGTGTGGGTAGGAAATGTTATGTGTCCGACATTCGAATTACTTCTAAGCTGCACACCAATCTAACACACTCCTTGGTGCCTTTGATTTGCGGCTACGTTGTATGGGAAGAGGGCGGGCAGCTGACAGCCGGTAATGTCAGCTGCCCGCCCCCCGCGGTACCTGCGTCATCGCTGAATTACCATGGGAATGCCCAGTGTTTTCATGGGGACACCCATGAAATGCTTGGTGTTCCCATGGGTGCAGCCCTCACTGCTGACCCACGCCCCCCACGGCTAGGTGGGACACCCATGAAATGCTTGGTGTTCCCATGGGTGCAGCCCTCACTGCTGACCCACGCCCCCCACGGCTAGGTGGGACACCCATGAAATGCTTGGTGTTCCCATGGGTGCAGCCCTCACTGCTGACCCACGCCCCCCACGGCTAGGTGGGACACCCATGAAATGCTTGGTGTTCCCATGGGTGCAGCCCTCACTGCTGACCCACGCCCCCCACAGCTAGGTGCGAACGGGACGGCAAATAAGCAATTTGCTGCTTCCACCAAGCGTATTCGCAATACGGGTGAGTGATCAAATTAGACCACATATGTTACACGAGATTCCAATGAAAGGTCCTGAGAGGTGTATCTGGGTACTGCTATAGACGATGAGGTCTGGGCTAATGCGGCATCTAGCTGTAAGAATTAAGGTGAATACCTATAAATGACTACACGGATGGTATTATTACATGTCCTCTGGATTGAGTAGACTTATCCCAGCACACCAGGTAGAAGCTGGACTGGAGAGTGTGCGCCACATATGACCCTAGATTATGTTTCCTCCCTTTGTGGAGTAGATACCAAAATAAGTGGCATGTAGTAACTGCCATGACTTTTCACCTGTCATATGCTGTCTATTTTGTCCTGATTATGGAGTAACTGACCAGTATGTATCACTCTTCTAAACCACTCAACATCTGGAACTCTTGGTCAGCCTCTCAAAACACACTGTCCCCCTTTTACCCTGCAACAACATTATATATATATATATATATATATATATATATATATATATATTTAAAGTTCTAATCCCAGGACCCACCTCAGGTTTTTTTCCTTTGTTTCTCTCTCCTATATACGACATTAGTTTGTGTGTGCGTGTGTATAGCTATATCTCTATCTCTATCTTATCTTTCATTTAATAACAAAAATTGATTGCAAACCTGTCTGTCATATAGGCTGAATACCTATTTTGTACCATTGTGATTTCAGTTGTCATGGTTTCTGATCTTTACTGTGATAAATGTTTAGAAAAAGAATCTAGTGTAAAAGCAACAATGTTGCTAATATGGCCAAAGCATAAAATATGTATCATTCTATTAAACATTGATATAATAAACAGATTATAAAAATATTGAACGCTGAATCAAGAAAATACATGTTGTAAACAAACAAATACACTTTATCCTTGTGAATGTTTCCTCTACTAGGAGCTTGGTTTTACTGATGGATAAAACTCTCCTAAATTGGTCCTACATATAATAAACAGCCATTACGTAGTGGGTGGTAAGATCAAATGGTTTTTACAGTATGTTCAGAGAAAGTTTCAGATAAAAGAATTCCAAAGTCACAGAAATCTCTCTGACATTAGACCACGTCTAAGCAATAAAGAAATATAGAATGCTTGTAGTTTTTTTTGGTTTTTTAATGTATGAATTCACCAGATGGGTGATAAGTAGGCAGGTAATAAGGAAGTATCCTCTGGCTAGTGTGGGAGATGTAGAGGGTAATGCCAGAGGTGATCCAAATGCGATGTAGTAAGAACGAGTCAAAGCTGCCAGTAGGGAAATAAATGAATACTGATAACTGAAAACCAGAGACAGCCAGGGGTGACTCTGGCTGGTGATCCCTGTTGTTGGTCTGGAACAATTGGCTGCAATTAACTTAGTATCTTATTACTATGGGAAGCTGGACCACCCACAGGGATCGCTGACTGCAATCATCCCAGTCTGTCTCTGTTTTTCAGCAGCATCTATATCCTGTAGTGGCTACTTTGTCTGGGACTTAGAACACCATATAGGGGCACTGAGTTGAGGGAATGGGTGGAGTGTATGATGGGCACTGCCCCATCTGCCACCATTTTCATCCTTCATGTAGTGTAGCCAGACTCTACTTCTCTCAGATTCTCGTAGTATGCCAGGTGGAAATTTGGAACTTCTTTTGGGGGATGGGGATAGTCACATGCTCGTGGAGCCCCCTGCTCCCATCCTCAGGAGCCCCAACCCGGGGAGGAGCACCAGAGAGCGGCAGGTGGTGAGGACGGAGCAGGCACCCAGTGCAGGAAGCGGCTGTGGACCCCGGCGGCAGCTGCGCCTCCCATGGAGCCTGGAGAACCGTATGCAGACAAGGGATAAGACCACCCCCCGGCGCAGGCAGTGGTCCCGCCTCCAGCAGCATGGCACGGCTCCCCCTCTTCTCCTGCATCCAGGACAGCATAACCACCCAGGCCGCGGACACCGAGCATGCCCTGCGAGGGAGAGGAGGTTTGACTTTTGCACTAGAAACTGGACTCAAGCCCAGGGAGGGCCCAAGCTACAACTCCTGGCCTGACTGACACTCTCTGACTATCAACACCCCCCCCCCCCCCCCCGTGTGATAATGATACTGTGTCTGCTTATTACCTATCTGGCTATTGCAATGACCAGTGGCGCTGCTGATGGGTGCCTAGGCACTGCAGCTCAGCGAATGTTTCCTGGGTCTCCCCTGTACATCTAGCGTATACCTGTATGTGTTATGTGTATCTGTACTGTTTATTGTTACCTGCCTGGCTGCTGCAATGTCCAGTGGCACCGCTGATGGCTGCCTAGGTGCTGTGCAGCTCAGCAAATATGTTCCCTGTGTCCATAATCCCCCTGGGCACATCTAGCATATACCTATGTGTGTACGGTCGCTGGTTTATACTGCGTTCACATCGCAAAACCTGCTTAGACCTGGTATTTAAACAAATTTCTTAAAATAGGCCTGGCAATAGCAACGTGCAGGGGTCTTAGAAAATGCCCCTAAATCACTATGTGTGTAGGCCCCATTACACAGCCCTTTTAAACAGATTAAACACACATGTTGACATGGCGTAACCTAGCCCTCCTGCCTCTTAAACCAATTAAGATGTTAGTGACCAAATATTCTGTGTGGAGTGCTACGGAATGTGTGCTATATAAAGAACTGGTAAATGAGTCCCATGCATCTTGCATTTAGAATTTGCACTGGAAAAGCAAAATTATAATTTGACAATTCATCCTAAATATTTGACACACAATCAAATGATCAATTTGGGTGTACACAACAAGTGACTTCAGTGGAATAGTTGAATCAATAGGATAAATTCCATATTTATGTGTGGACACCATCTCCCCTCCTCTACGTTCCAGCTGAAGAAAAATGTTTGTTCAATTAACACCAAAACAATCCTTTAGCTGATGCCATGCTTACCATATGACATACTATGGCAGACTGTCACAAGCAATGTGCACTTCACTGGAACCAGGCCTCAGTACTGCAGTGGTGGCCAGCAACCATTCCAGTGCAGCAGTGCTAACCTATAAAATGGTTACTGAAGAGTGTATTTAAATGCATTAAAATAAGAACGTACTTGGGGGGCAGATGTATGAAGCCTTAACAAGAGATAAATGCAAGGGTGATAAAGAGAGATAAACGTCCAGCCAATCAGCTCCTTACTGACTTTTTCAAACACAGGCTGTAACAGGGCAGTTAGCAGGTGATTGGCTGGACGTTTATCTCTTTATCACCCTTGCATTTATCTCTTGTTAATGCTTAATACATCTGCCCCATTGTGTGTTACGTTAGCACTTAGCCTGTGAGCTGTAATGGTAAGTAATTAAGCCATATTGGTTTTCTGCCCAAACGCTGGGAATTTAGACTACGTGCCAATGTGGAATGTGCCATGGTCTTTAAGACCAGCTATTTGCTATCACTGTACAAATGACAAACCTTTTGGTAGTTTTGTAGCTTAACTCTGCATTTTACATTTTCATTTGTAAACTACAACATTGGGTTTTTACTTCTATTTGAAAGAAGCAATACATTTTTTTTTTTATTAAGGTAATGATGATGGGTGCTGTATGTGAATAACAATTGTTTTCTGTTCACAGCCTTGTGAGGTGCTGAGCAGAAATGTGTAAAGTTTGGGATTTTCAAACCCAAATGTTAATTTTGGTGTTCCACCCATGCTTTTGTGCCAGATGAATGCGATAATGTGTACAAAAAACAATTGAATTGCTTCATTGGATGCCTATTACCGCCTAAAAAGACTTTGAAATACCCCTGTCTAATCAGCTGATGGTATAACCTACCGTTGCAGTATGCTACAGAAGTTGTTGCTAGAGTATGTTTGATTTACAAGATCTTATCTTCTAGATATATATATTTTTTTCCATAGATTATCCCTATTTGTGTAAGATGTATTGCAATAAATGTGATTTTATTTAATTTGTATGTAGTAAATATTTTTATATAGAATGTTTAAGATATCAATTTTCTGCCCAATTTGTTAATGGGTGTTGGCTCTTGAGGTCAAATATGTTATATATTAAAACATAGTAATGTATACCCTGTGAAATAAAATCATAAATGATTGGTTTTAATACTAAAATAAGCTAATTTATCGCATATTACAATATGAAAGATGCTAGCTTCATCATCGGTAATAAAAGCAATGATGTATAGTAAAATATTACAGTTGTAAAGAAAAATTTGAATGGAACGGGGGACTCTTGCTGCCAACACCAATTGATGTGATCGATTCACTTTATAAAACAATTGATGGATCACATCCAATATTTGCACCCCATACCAATTGGTCACACACAAGCTATTAGGAGTCACCTTAAGTTTCAATAGAACTCTCCCAAACATGAAAATAATTAACCCACGTCTCTGCCTTTATCAACCAAGGTCTCCACCCTCCTGGTATGGCGTTTTTCTTTATGTGAAGAGAATACCGGAGGGCCATCATGTATCCAATTTTGAAAAAATATTAAATACATTTTTTCACTAGCTGCAGAAAGGCAAAAGCTTGTCACCTTTGGTGACATTTCCGGCCATCTTAGTGTTTGCCCCATTCTAGTGATTTTAAAGGAATACTGTTTAACGTTTTATGCATATTTTATCTCTCTTCAAGCAACCCTTAGTTAATGACAAATCTCAAAGGTGGTGGTAGAACTCCGCTAATATTCAATGACATTTTCACTAACGTCCTTGATGGGATACTGGGAATGGTCTTAAGACATTGGGTATTAGAGGGTATCCGCAGGAGACAGGCACATCTATAACTTTGAAGCTGGGTGTGCTGGCTCCTCCCCTCTGATTCCCCACCCAGGAACCAGTTTTAGAAAAATGTGCCCTCAGGAGAGGATGCACACTGCTGGAGCTCCAGAGAGTTTGTCTTCAGTTTATTTTCTTTTATTATTTTGGGGTTACTGTGTTGGACTTCACAGTATCCCTGCTTCGAGGGAGTCAGTTGAGAAGGGTTCAGCTGCAGGCCTCTTAAGGTACCGAGCTGTCCCTGCTGCAGGACCACTGTCCTGAGAGGGTGTTTGTACTCACGGGCATTGCGCTGCAGTGATACTCACCCCCAGCATGCCGCACACTCCTGACACAGTCCGAAGACGTCTGTGGTGAGTAGAAACCGGGGTCCCCACAGTGGGGTACCCCGGCTCATTGTGCGGCAAGATGGCGGCGGCGGCAGACGCGGTACCCTGCACAGGGGCTGCGCAGACCCCCTGTCACAGACTGGCTGCGGGTGACAGTCCCTGGACTACCAGGGCAGATCCCACTATAAAACGCTGTTCAGTGTAAGGGCGCCATTAAAACTGACAGCCAGCGCCAGTATAAAGATCAGTGAAGCCCCTGCGCCATCACAGGGGGGCGGGGCTTCAGCGGAGCGAGGCCAGAGCTCTGAGCGCGCATACACTTCTCCCTGGGCGCCATTACTGTCTCCAGAATACTCCTAAGCGGTGAGGTGTTGGACAGAGGAAATCTGCAGAAAACAGCAAGTGTATTTAGCGCTGAATCGCTTTATTGATCACACTGTTCTGTGTTTATGCGTGTTACCCACTCCTAAATAGGAGTTAAGGTTGTACAGGGTGTGCTGGTCTCCTCAGTGTAATCTGAGCGCTCCCCCACGTGCTTGTTAAGCTACACACTTCCAGTGATAGAGCTCACACATATATAGCTGCTATACACTGCACATTGATTTTATATACCTTTATTTCATTGTAATTGTGGTGTGTTTGTGGAAGAAAGGTTACTTATTCCTTCAACATGGTGAGGAAGTTAACCTGTCTCATTTGCAGCAGCAAGTTTGTGCCTAAGTCCACCTCACAGATTACTTGTGAGGAATGCATGTCCACTCAAGCGAGTGGGACAGGGGTTTCACCCCAGATCAGTGGTACTCCCCAATCAGACTCACAAGAGCCTGAGTGGGCTGCAGGCATTAAAACCATGCTGCAGGCAGTGTCAACGCAATTGGCTGCAAATACAATGCAGACCAAACAGGTGCAGCAGGACTTAACAGTTCTAGCCGCACGGGTGGATAATATCAATACCACCACGGGCCAGTCACGGAAGCGGGCTGCGACCGCCATGTTGCCTGATTCAGATGATGATCTGCAGGCGGGTGACGACACAGATGATAATGTCGACGACGAGGCTCTGATCCCTGATTCACAGTCATCTCTTAGAGGCCCAGAACCTCTTATTACAGCTATAAGAGAAGTGTTAGACCTTCCTTTAGCAGACATGCAGGAAGGTGACCCGTTTTTTGGGTCTCAAAGGAAACAGAAAATTGTTTATCCTGAACAGGTTGACCTTGATGAGACGTTTAAGGAGGCTTGGAAACAACCTGAAAAGCGTTTCCAACTGTCTAAAAGGTTTAAGTCCAACTTTCCCTCTGATCCCGCCACTAGAGCGGTGTGGGAAGAGCCTCCGGTTGTGGATGCATCAGTGTCCAGACTGTCCAAGAAGGTGGTTCTCCCCGTTCCAGGGGCAGCAACACTAAAGGATAGTACAGACAAAAAACTGGATACTACCCTCAAGTCCATGTACACAGCGAGTGGGGCGTCTCAGAGACCTGTCCTCGCCAGTTGTTGGATGGCAAAGTCCATTTATACATGGGCTTCTCAAATCCAGGAAGGCATGCTGGCCGATATGTCAATGGCGCAGGTCGGAGAGAGACTTCGCCATATCCAGGATACTGCAAAGATCCTGTGCGACACTCAAAAGGAGCTTGGAGCTATAAATGCTCGCTCTTCCGCAATGGCGGTCTCAGGCCGCAGGGCCCTCTGGTTAAGACAGTGGGTAGCTGATCCAGAGTCCAAACGTAGTGTGGAAAGTTTGCCTTTTAAGGGAGAAAAGTTATTTGGTAGCGAACTTGACGACCTTATATCCAAGGCTACAGCCGGCAAGTCGACTTTTCTGCCGACGGCTTCCACTCACGCTAAACGTCCCTTTCAGGGCCATACGTCCCAGTCCTTTCGGCCTTCCAGGCCCAGGCAGAGGGCGAGAGGCTCCAGCTCGGCCGCCAGAGGGGGCCGCGGTAGGTTCAGAAAACCCGCCAGCACAGGATCTCAGGATCGTGCCGCTAATGCCTCCGCCTCTAAGCCGGCAGCATGACTCGGGTTCCGACCCTGGAGTCACTTGCGAGGTGGGGGGTCGCCTGTCAGCTTTCAGCCAAGTATGGTCAGTCTCTCACCTGGATTCCTGGGTGAGAGATCTTATTACCAACGGCTACAGGTTGGAATTTGAAAAACCTCCCCCTCACAGGTTCTTCAAATCAGGTCTACCGGCCCTACAGGCAGATCGAGTGAACCTGCAACAGGCAATACAACGCCTACTGACGTCACAGGTTATCACACCTGTCCCATTGGAGGAACAAGGAAGGGGTTACTACTCCAATCTGTTCCTGGTGCCGAAGCCGGACGGCTCGGTACGCCCCATTTTAAATTTAAAGTCTCTAAACCCTTTTTTTTTTTACAAATTCAAGATGGAGTCCCTCCGGGCAGTAATAGCAAGCCTGGAGGAGGGAGAGTTCTTAGCATCGCTGGATGTGAAGGACGCCTACCTCCACATACCAATTTGGGGTCCACATCAGGCTTTCCTGAGGTTTGCGCTGAAAGATCTGCACTTCCAATTCAGAGCGCTGCCATTCGGCCTGTCTTCAGCGCCGCGTGTGTTCACGAAGGTGATGGCAGAGATGATGGTACTGCTCAGGAGGTCGGGGGTCAACATTATCCCCTACCTGGACGACTTGCTGATCAAAGCAAGGTCGCAACAGGTCCTGCTACAGGATATAGCAAGAACCAGACAGGTTTTATCCGAGCATGGGTGGATCCTGAATATCCCCAAGTCCTCTCTGACGCCGTCGCGGCGTATCCTCTTTCTGGGAATGTTTCTAGACACAGAGGTGAAAAGGATTTTCCTCCCCCGGGAGAAGATGGAAGCCATACAATCCCTGGTGATGGTGATTTTGGCAAAACCTCAGGTGACGGTTCACCAATGCATCCAGTTATTGGGCAGAATGGTGGCCACCTTTGAGGCCATTCAGTTTGGACGCTTTCACACCAGGGTGTTCCAACTGGATCTGTTGTCAAAATGGTCAGGCTCCCATCTCCTGATGTACAAGAGGATTTCTCTGTCGCATCAGTCACGCCAGTCCCTTCTATGGTGGACTCAGGAGTCGAACCTGCTGGCAGGTCGGAGTTTTGGCATCCAGGATTGGGTGCGACTCACGACAGATGCGAGTCTGCTGGGATGGGGTGCTGTGACCATGGACAGAACCTTTCAAGGTCAGTGGACTCGGTGGGAAGCGAGACTCCACATCAATATCCTGGAGCTGAGAGCTGTATACAATGCAGTATTGCAGGCCCAGGATCTTCTCCAAGGTCGGGCGCTCCAGATACAGTCCGACAACGCCACAACTGTGGCCTACATAAATCGCCAGGGAGGCACAAAAAGCAGGACTTGCATGAAGGAAGCTTCCAAGATCCTGGCCTGGGCGGAAATGTACGTGGTGGCTCTGTCGGCCATCTTTATCCCGGGTGTGGACGATTGGGAGGCGGACTTTCTGAGCCGTCACGCCCTCCACCCCGGGGAATGGAGCCTGAATTCACAGGTGTTTGCAGCAATTGTGGACCGTTGGGGCCAGCCATCGATAGATCTGATGGCATCCCGGTTAAACCACAAGGTCCCCATGTACTGCACAAGGACCAGGGATCCCTGCGCAGCGGCGATAGACGCCCTGACAATTCCATGGGTGTTCCCCTTGGTGTATCTGTTTCCACCCATACCACTTCTGACAAGAGTTCTAAAAAGGGTTCGAAGTCAGGGAGTGGAAGCCATTCTGGTGGCTCCGGACTGGCCAAGAAGGGCTTGGTTCTCGGATCTACAGAGCCTGCTGATCGAGGATCCTTGGCCCCTGCCTCTAAGAGATTTACTCACACAGGGCCCTTGCGTCTTCCAAGATTTAGGGCGGCTACGTTTGTCGGCGTGGAGGCTGAGCGGAAAATCTTAGCTCAGAAGGGTCTGCATTCATCAGTTATCACCACGATGATTCAGGCCAGAAAGCCGGTAACAAACGCCCACTACTACAAAATCTGGAGAAAGTACGTGGGTTGGTGTGAGGAGCAGAAGGTCCCCCCAGCAAAGTTTAACCTGAACAGGTTATTGTGCTTCTTACAAGCGGGATTGGATTTGGGTCTCCGTCTGGGCTCACTAAAAGTCCAGATATCGGCCCTGTCCATTTTCTTCCAAAGAAAATTGGCTGTCATCCCGGAAGTACAAACATTCCTTCAGGGAGTGCTTCACATCCAGCCTCCCTTTGTACCTCCTACACCTCCTTGGAGTTTGGAAGTCGTCCTAACATTCCTTCAATCCTCCTGGTTTGAACCTTTGGAGTCGATAGAATTGCGGTATATCACCTGGAAAGCGGTGGTCCTTTTGGCCCTAGCCTCGGCTAGGAGAGTGTCTGAATTGGGAGCCCTTTCCTGTAAGAGCCCCTATCTAATTTTTCACTCAGACAGAGCGGAGTTGAGAACAAACCCGCGGTTTCTCCCTAAGGTGATTTCTTCCTTTCACCTAAATCAGCCAATTGTAGTCCCGTCTGCGTCTAGTTCACCGGATATTCCGGTATCCCTGGATGTGGTGCGTGTCTTGCGTGTGTATGTCCAGAGGACGTCAAGGATCAGGAAGACAGATTGTCTATTCATTCTGTATGACGCACAAAAGAAAGGACACCCTGCATCTAAGCAATCCATTGCTAGATGGATTAGGACCACAATCCAACAAGCCTATGTGACGACAGGCATGCCGACACCTCCGGTTTTAAAGGCTCATTCCACCAGATCGGTGGGCGCATCCTGGGCGGCTGCTCGGGGTGTGTCAGCTCGCGAAACAAAAGGGGATGGGGGAGAGGGAGGGCCGAGGTGCACTGGGCTACTTTGACAGCAGATGAGAAGGCATACTCCAATCAACACAATCAAAACATGTATATATAGTTAGTTTGTAAAGTTGTGGAGGTGCTCCCAGGGAGAAGGGTAAATGTAGACAAAAAAGTAAGATATCCAAGGGAGGATATCTAAGAAGTCTCCCGGGTGGGGCACAGCCTTCTAAAGTTCAATAACTGTTAAGACTAAATTTTATTAGTTAACGTGACCCTATAGTGGGTCAGGGTGGACAAAAAAGACAAAGACAGAGACAAACGGATAACACTTTTACCAATAATAGTATGAGAAAGTAGTGAAATATAATGGATTCCTATTATAACTTATATATTCTCTATGTCTGTGGATAGGAAGAGGAAATTACCTCTAAATGCAAATAACAGCGAATAAATACTCTAAATGATCCTATCAGACAAGAGAGTGCCTCCGCTAGCCATGCATGTTCTCAGAATCGAGAATGAATGCAGATGCTCCCTGTAATGAACAGTAATGAGTTAAGAAATTAAGAAATGCCACCAAGATGTCGGTGGGTAGGAGAAATATAAAGAGGATTAATAAAGTACCTGAGTATTTTGGGGTGCTAAGGGAGTGGCTGCTACCTGTGCATGTGACAAATGTCAGTGAATGCACAGTTGAGCGGACCCCGAGAGCATCACAGGTATCAGAATGTAGGTGAGATGGTTTCTGCTGTTTTCAGGGGTGACCTGCCTGGCTCTGTTATCAATTAGACAGTGCAGAGTCGGGTCTCGGGTCCCCTGTAAATGAGAGAACCTTGAGTGGATACGACAAGATAGAGGGTACTCCCTCACCTGATTCCAGGTGTATGCTGCTATCCTCTGTAGAGCTGCTACATGGTCGGGGCAACACACCTTTGTAAAATTTTACAAGTTTGATGCCTTGGCCAAAGAAGATACCCAGTTTGGGCAGGCAGTACTGCAGCAGTCTCCGCACGTACCCTCCCGTTCTGGAAGCTTTGGGACATCCCCAATGTCTTAAGACCATTCCCAGTATCCCATCAAGGACGTTAGTGAAAATAGGAATTTAATACCTACCGGTAATTCCTTTTCACGTAGTCCTTATGGGATACTGGGCGCCCGCCCTGTGCGGGGGTCTGGCTGCAGCTTATTCTGCTTATAAAGTTCAGAAGTTAACCTAGTGTCTTCTGTTTCTAAGGTCTAGTTCAGTGACCTCTGTTAAAGAAAATCCATCCAGTTGGTGGTATTATAGTTGTTTTTTATTTTTGAATGAATGCGGGTGTGCTGGCATAAATCTCACCACACTATTCACACTTATGTTTACATAGGTGACATATAAAGTATTCCTCTCATATGTACATTCTCCTTCGGGCACAGTTTTTCCATTAACTGGTTCCTGGGTGGGGAATCAGAGGGGAGGAGCCAGCACACCCAGCTTCAAAGTTATAGATGTGCCTGTCTCCTGCGGATACCCTCTAATACCCAATGTCTTAAGACCATTCCCAGTATCCCATAAGGACTACGTGAAAAGGAATTACCGGTAGGTATTAAATTCCTATTTTTGACATCTCAGTAGACCAAACACACATGTAACCAGTGAAATGAACAAACCACACTGTCCCAACCCAGATTGCGATGCAGTATGATCCATTAGAATTTCCCAAAATCCTGAATAAGCTATAATGAGAGGCTTTTTGGTTGACTGGAGAATTTAAAATGTGGTCACCGCTTCCAAATAAATGCCCTATCTAATCCATCCCTCCTGTCCTCCATACAGTGAAGGGGGGTGGGTATTCATGCTGCCCTGAAATTATTTTGTTTCTGAAAAAAGGAAGATGTAGTGTGTGCAATCATAACTGTATCTCAATGTGCCAGACCCCCTGCTTATTCCAAAGGAGAGGGTTATCTGGAGTGGGAAGTCAAGAGCTTGCACCTAAAGAGATACCTATATTGTCTAGAAACTGAGATTCCAGTGAAGTAATTACAGAAGTTATGCCAGGAAACCAATCTATTATATTGCAAAGTTGTAAACCCCCAGCCAAATGCTTGAAATTGGTAAAACATGTAACTGTAATGTAGTAATTTGGGAAATGTGATCATTTTTAATCAAATTTGCTCTACTCAAATATAAAGGGGTCAAATGTTTTCATCCCTGGTTTGAATGCTCTGTTCTAATACAGAAAACAAGTTTTGGCCAAAGCAGAATTGTACACGTTATGCGTGACTAGACTTAATGGAAGATTATCTGTACTTTTAGAATTGTGCTGTCCAAATAGCTCTTAACAAGTGTCTACCAGCTACAAAGCTGGTGAGTAAGTAGGCCCGGCAATATTGTTTGCAGACAATTGGACACCATTTTAAGTTTTGAGGTCTCATTGGCAATGTATTGTAATAGGCCGATATGAACAAAAGAATTGGGTCTTTACCGGTTTCCAGTTATGTTGTGTAATGGCCTGTACAGACCCTGGACAATATCTACGGTAAAGGTGGCCATACACACACAGATTTATCTTCAGATCTGGCTGGCTGGAACAAAAACATGGTTATGGATGAGAGAAAATGACAGTTGACCATTTGCTTGGAAATGCTGGAAAACTGACAAACTGTCACTCATCCATTACCAGGTTTTTGTTCCAACCAGCCAGATCTGAAGATAAATCTTACTAGTGTATGGGCACCTTAAGGTGTATGTTGGAATCTGTTGCATTATCGAATGTCTGCCCATGTGTATGGATCCGTAGCATGTATGCACAAGCCAAAATAGCAAAGAGATCTGACAGCTGTCATTTGGGGGTAGTCACCCGCCAGTTTCTGGTTGTGTCAGATAAACTGCAGGCATGCTCAGGCTTAATAAAGGGTGTGTGATACAGGCGATGTGTGAAAGGGTCAGACTTACAGTTGCACAGACTGGGGAACATCAATTAATGGTTCGTGAATTGCGTATGGAGATGTGACAGCGCAATATTTCACCATTCACTCGCAGGTTTGCACGGGTCAGGTTCTCTTTGTCTGGCCGATGGCTATCTATGCACCATAGTCTGTAACTGCTCAGACCTGGTCGCTGTGTGTGGGAAATGCCTTCTTTGTGGGCAGCAGTATTGTCAGAAACAAGTGTCCTTAACCTGACAGAACAACCCATGGTATGCATTGTTGTCTCTAATGTTGGCAATCTTGTATGCAACTGCTACCACCATTGCACACTGATACCCCTTTCACACCAGCCTGAATTCCCGGTTTGCGCCTAGGAACAGCCCGTGACTAGCGCTGGTGTGAAAGGTACTTACCCGGCTTCCCGGTCCTGAAAGGGAACCTGCTGCTGCAGTGTCTCTGCCTGTCACTCTGAGGACACGTAGCTGGTGGTTGCAGCCCCTCAGCCCATCTCTGCAGGGGCATGGAGCTGCCGGGATCTGGCCACCCGTCACTATGGGGACACTGAGACCACCAGTGCCCGCTGCTGGTATACTGAGCTGCTGAGTGCCGCTGCCAGTCTCTATGGAAACACGGAGCCTCCCGCTGCCCGCACTATCTCTCCCCGCTCACACCAGAAAATGCAGGGACTAGGATGGTGAGAAATGGGCCAACCTGGGTAAGTCTCTGCATTTTCTGTTGCGAAAGGGGTATTCGTTTCACATGTGTACAATAGTAGTTTTCACATACACCATAGCGAAACATCACCTACAGCTCAGACCTCAGTATAGGGTCCACCTCTGAATCTGGTTCTGTGATTGCATTTTGTGGAACCTTGCTCACTTGGTGGGGTGGAAGGGGGATTGAATGTCAGTATGCTGGCAGCCAGTCCATGGAACTCAGCGGAGCTTTGTGGTAGCATGATCAGCTGTTGGCACCTGCACGTCAGCATGCACCCCCTCAGGAGTTGTGAGAAAATAGTGACCCTGGATCGGGATGGTGATGAACGGTTGAATTCCCCCCACAGACTATCACTGCCCAGCGAAACAAAGCTATCAATTTAACATGATTGGTATCTGATGTGGGCTTTAACACTGTTTTTGACTAACTTGAGGAGCACCTACTGATGTGACTGTACAAAGCTTGCGTTAGTGCAAGTCATCTCATTCACTGCTATGTGAGCCTACAGAAAGTGGATCCTAGGTCACAAAAGTCCAGCCACCCCTACTCTAGTATGTACACTATCTAAACTAGGCTATGTTATCACTCCTGCTGTACATGTGTGAAATGCACCGTAATACCAGGTGTGGTAACTTGGAAAAGGTTCTGATCTCTTGAACAATTACTCCTCTGACTACAGAGCACATCAAATGAGCATTAGCTGCACAACAAAGTACAGGCTTGTGGTGCGGGTTCCTTCAGTCTGCTGCTGCTGTTTGGAAATGAAGCGTCTTCCTGTGTGATGGGTAATTCTCTGCTTCCCTCACTGCTTGGGCAACAAAAGGAAAGTTCTTTGAGAAGAATGTTTTGGCACCAGAGCAAGATATGCCTTTGTACTTTTGTGGTTTACAATGGAGTTTGGCTTCTGATAAAGGTTTGTTCAGTGCTTTTATGCATTTTACAGATGCGGCGTCCTACATGTAGCCTCAATATACCATGCAGCATGAGAGGCCTGGCCTGTGTGAGCTGCTAGGTCCGGCACAACTCTGAATGTTGGGCATCTTCTGTATGGGGTGACACTGCTGATTAATTTGGTGCATCACTTGTATATTGCTTGTGACCCAGTCTGTATATGCAAAAATTTTGAATTAGCTGCAGCTGCTACCTTTTTGTAGCAGTTTGTGTAGACTACTTTTAATACCCCTTTTACAACAGAGCAATAACTCTGGTTACTGCAGAGTCAACCCGGCTCTGTGCTTAGTGTAAAGAGTGTGGGGGAAAAAAAAATCTCTATCTATATTCCAGGTCCTGTTAACTGGTGGTTCTGGTTTGCACCAGGTGATGCCTGGGTTCAGGGGCAGTGTGAATTTATTAACCCAGGTCATCCGAACGGAGACCCGTTTACACCAATGGGGGAGCTCATACTTCCCGACTGCAGGGTCCTGCAGTCAGTACGGAGGTTGGGCAGGGGGTGCAGGCTGCATTGGAGCCGGGGAGGAGATAAATGGATGCCTTTGTGCGGCATCCATTCATCTCAGACTGAGGCTGGGGGGGCGCACAGATTCTTTCCTAAATTCTGGGCGGTATTGCAGCGGTCCCGACTGGCGGATTTCCTAGTGCTTGGAGTGGTCCTCTCCAACTGCCGGCTCAGGACCTGCCTCTGACGACTTCACCTGCCCCAAGTTATGCTGGGTAGGGAAGCCAGTGTAAAAGGGGTCAAACATCTTGTCTCAACTGGATGCTTCCCAGTGTTTTGGTGTGAAAGGGGTATTAGTTGTGCGCAGATATTGGTGGTTTATATCAATCAGCACAGTCTCCTTGTGTGTCCTAGTCTCATTCCTTCACAACCAAGACACATTTTCAGAAATGCCCTATGCTAGAAGTTTCTCAGGCGACCTGGCGTGACTGCAGCAAAGATGTGAGAATTGTGTTCCTGCTAGGGTATTAAGATTTGGGCATTGTACGTGTGATCAGGGAGATGTGAATGGGTGGAGAAGGTGGCGCATTCCCATAGGCATCTGTCGTGTATGTGTTCCCAGCAGATACAGAGGTAATTGATAGACTGCCTGTGAGTGTGGAAGGCGCAGGGCAGGCTGCTTTAGCAGGGTCCTGCTTAAAGGGCAGGGTGCATTTGGCTGTTTAAAAAATAGCCAGGGTGCAGCGCCCTGCGAAAACCGCTTGGCTGGAAGACTGGACTGTACATTGATGCTTATGCATGATTTGAATGGAATCAGAATCCCAATTTTCAGTTGTACTAATGGAAACTATAAATTTCAGTGTAGGGAATTCAATTGTTCACTGAATGCTGAGGTGGCAAAAAGAAACGTAGTGTCCTCCTTGGTGCCCAAATGGCACTTTTCACAGCTGACCAGTACTTAAGTTAGGTTTAGCAGTTTTGCTTGGCTAATTGGTCTATTTGGGTGTGATCATAGCAAAGTTGAGCGCTGAAACAATCCCCTGCATATTACCCCCCCCCCCCCCCTATCAATAGGCCATAACCATTAGGAAAGGGCATGGGGCAATGTCAACCAAGCATGGCATTTACCTGGCTACAGGTTTTTTTTTGGCATAGTTTCTAGCACGCCTAAGCCAAAAATACTCTTTACAAACAGCCACTACCGTTATACGTACCCTTACTGTGTGACCAGACTGAATAGCCATTGACATTACCAGATTTTAAAGGTTGTGGACTAGACGTTGCTGCTCCAATTTTTTTTTATTTTTTTTTAAAGATATAAAATGGCTTTACATCATTATAGTGTGAATGCTAGTGCGGTTGTTTTATTTTTTATAAGCTTCAGGGCTGTTGACATCCGCTATACTAGTGACTGTATACAGAGCGCTATGGTGAACGTAATCTTCACAAGCCTTGTCCTTGAACATGTTCTGCTACCACCCACCTATTTTCTACAGATACTAGATATTTTTACATGTATATTTTGCATGACTGCTGCTATAGCAACTGAGTGTTGGTGACTGGAAATGTAGTGGCACATATCATCTGCTGGAGACCTGTTAATGCCGCAGTCACAGCAGTGTAGACTTTTGATTACAAGGTGATTTGCATGTTTTAGTATTGCTGCTTTTTATTTATTATTCCGGTACGTGTGAGCATGAAAATACCGAGGAGCCATGTGGTTGCGTGGTGGTTTTTTTTGACGAGGACTGAAGTTAAAGGCTTCCTGAAATGCACTGGTAATGTGCCTGTTCTAGCAGAGATTGCAGCGTTTCTGTGGAACGTACTGATGCCTTTAGCAGAGCTTCATCAGGTTTGCAGCAGGAGCTAGTAGTAACTGTTAGCATTGGTAGGCGTTGGCTATTTGTCGTAAGATTGAGACGTTTACAGGTTCCCACCCCCTTATTTTTTAGTGTAACGTTCAAGTTCTGTTATGCAATAAACCTGTTTTTCCCAAGTATACCGTTGCTCACTATAGAACAAGTTCAACAAGGCCCTGATTGTGTAGAATGTTAACCTGCAGCGTTATTGCTTAAATTATACGCACTGTTTTGTGCATTTTATAATTACTAAAATAATAATTTTACATGAATGTGCTGCTCTCAGAAACAGTCAGTTTTCCACCCGAGCTAAAGACCCTTCTAGTCTCTAAATTAAGCGCTTAAGGGGTTTTTTTTTTTCTTTCTTCCATTCTTTCTTGTGGAAGCAGTTTGATCTGTGTGTGGGGTTGTGTATAGCATGGCTGGCTAGTTAAAACTAAATGTTTTTCTTTTTCTATTATGCTGTGGCTATAGACAGCGTACGGACATCAAATCATTATGCTAAAGTGTTGGTTTTTTTCCCGAAATGTTAGATGCCAGTGGCAGGCCCAGTGCGAATTAACTTTGTTTCTCTGGAAAGTGCTTTGGCGTTTTCCATTTTGTACTGCTGGTACTTTTTTTTTTCTAATTCAAAGTAGGACTAATGATTAATGTTAACTTGTTTCCATTTTCACCTATATCTGCGAACGCTTTTTTAAAAAAAAAATAGTTTTTTCTTCAAATATCGCCCCACGACTCATGTCACTTTAGGTGGCAGATCAGGTGTGAAAACAATTGTGTTGCCCCTAAATATGCTAAATGTCTTCCCATTTATTCTATAAATGCTATAACAGTATAATGTACTATGTGCAGTGTGTTGAACACTTTCTATTTCCTCTAACGTTACATCGTGGTCTTAAGGGTCCCGTACACTAGTTCGATCTGGGCCGATTTCACCTGACCCTGATGGATCAGGTTGAAAAATCCGCTCAAATCGGAAATTTGACGTCCCCCTCGGGTCCGATGCGCGGGCCTGTGCACGTCGGTCCTGCTGCTTATCCAACCTCTGACTTTGCCCCCTCCCCGATGGCGGGGAACGGGGTTGCATGCTATCCTCCCACCGGGGAAGGTCCCAGGCAGCTCAGGGGCATTTGATGGCCATACACTGCTGCGTTACATCGCAGTAGTGTATGGCCACCTTTACACTCTTGGCTAGTAAATTCTATGGCATAATGAATGGTTGGTGCAGGGTTTCCTGTGAGCATTCTCTTGTAAATTTTTTGAAGCCATTCTGTGGTGTAGGAGGCCAATTGTTGCGTTCCCTGCACGGACAATGGTTCAGTGGCATCGGTGTGCTTTAATATTTCAAATTCATTCCAGGAATATTTTGTGAGTGGTTTGGACCTGCATTGGTTCTGTGGTGACAGGAATAGGGTTTCATTAACTTGTGTGTGTTTTTTTTTTCTATTAAAGTACTCAAGATTTTAAAATGGAGCATTGTTACTGGTAATTAAATCTGAGAATGCACCTAGGCTGGTTTGTTTTTTTAATAGAATGCAGAGGCACTTGGTGGGCTCCGGAAATTACATTTTTAAATAGAGGGAGGACATTTAAATGTTTGTTCAAAATTTGGTGTTAAACCCCTCTTGGTCTTATACCACGGTTACGCTCTAAATCTATGCTTCGTGGACTCTGGTTTTTCTACATTTGTGAGCTGATTCCTCCCCTTATATTTTTGCTGTATTCTGTTGCACCCTCCCACGTGGGACAATGTCAGGTTAGGTTATATAGTATTCCAGTTACTTAAGATGTGTAAATCCTGCCCTTAGGGCAGAACAGTATGTTTTTGTAGCGTTGCCTGAGCTGGCTTTTGTAATATGGCTGTGCAATTTGGCTACTGCGTTTCAGCTTTACAATTTACCAGTTGTATTACTAGTTATCAATTTTCACTATTTTTATATGCTAAGGCAGTGGTTCCCAAACTGTGCGCCTAGGCTCCCTGGGGTGCCTCGGGACACTTGCAGGGGTGCCACGGGTTGGTGGTCCAGGACCAATTCAAATTATTTATGATCAATTTTTTATGGACAAAACCAATGCTGGTGGCTGCCAATCATAACATATGTGTACAATCAGAAGCAAATCCTGCCCTTTACCACATAACTGAACCTAAGAAGCACATAAACACAATCTACTTAATTTTATATATATTTTTTGGGGCCTAGGGGTGCCGTGGAAAAATTTGCATACTCTAGGGTGCCATGATTCGAAAAAGATTGGGAACCCCTGTGCTAAGGTTTTGTCCCATATTGCTTATTAGGCTGGCCTGGTCCCTTGTCCATTCATCACTCAACACATCCGAGGCTCAAAGTACTGTGGATGGCTATTGTGAGAGACCACTGCTGAAAGTAATTATTTGGGGGGGGGGGGTACAGTAGGATAGGGTTTCTTCTAAAAAGCAGGGGGATGTAAAAATGCATGCATCCAAGATTCTACGTGAATGTCTTCTACGTTATTATCACCATGTGTAACCAGCTGTTTTTTTCTTGTTTCAGAATCTTCATACAAGTTTGGGCAAAACACTGGATTTTTACATGTGAATAGCAGAACGTGGCTTTCCACTATGGAGTCGGTAAATATTGCTTTGGAATACTTTTCTTTTTCTGCCATAGCTTCTACCCTTGTATGCTTTTATAGAAGTGGACGTTACTCTTCACAAGCGCCAGAGTTTCATTGGTCCATTTTATTGCTCGTTGCCTTTTTTCCAATTGTTTTAGTTGAATGTCTGCTTGAAAGGTTTACTCAACAGGCTTTTGTGTTCCACGGCTTGCGTAGAATATGTGCAGCTAAATGGAATTGGCCACCGGCTATTTGTGACTGGTTGAATTTTAAGAATGCAGTGTCTTGTCTTGTTCTAATGCTTTTCTTGTGTTGCTGACCTGGCCTCTGTCCTCCCAAAGAGTATGATGGCCCAAAATCCCCTGTTATGCCACCTTCCAAAGCTCCACTTTCAGCACCTGTCATCCACTGAATAAATTCTATATGCCATTCTTATTGATGGTATTTCAGGGTAGGATGAATGGTGTCCTGTGGCATTGGTTTACCCAAAACCTGTATCCCTAGCAACGCTGTATGGAAGGGCAAGACTTTGATCTTTGTTATAAACTTCAGATAGCCTTGTTTTATTAACGTTAAATTAGTTCAGAGACTGATGTGCAAAATTAAGTTTATTTTTCTCCTCTAAACATGGTTCAGAATGAAAGGTGGCATATGATATATAAGTTGAGGTGTTGGCGTCATATATATAAGATTTTCTTTTTACTGGACAATCCAAATGTGTTCAGGGTAACCTTTTTTTTTTTAGTACATTTGTAAAGTGTGTAGTGTAATATCTCAACTTCAGTTAGCATTTAGACATTAGTAAAAGACGTGTGTAGTTGGTATGCAATGCGTGGAGGAGTTTAGTGGGTGCACACTGCTTTTGCACTAGATATTAAAGATATCAATGTAATCCATATCATTAACAATATATTGGCCAGTGTGTTCCCAGCTTTTGGTTCGCTTCTACAAAGTCTATGACTGTGGTGTTTGTATGTTTTTGAGTTTCCCATGGTCAGCCTGTGTCTTCCCTCAATCCAAAAACCTGCTGACTATAGATTGTAAGCTCCATTGGGACAGGAAGTGGTGTGACTGGCAAAATATTATCTGTGTGCGATCCATAAAATACTTTATAAAATAAATCCTCCCAAAGCCCCATACACACTAGAGGCAAAGGTATGAAGCCTGGCAAAGAGAGAAAGTGGAAAGGTGCCCATACGCCTTGCGATGTGCACTCCCGCGGGTATCTCATCGCACCGTACATGTGCTGCACAAACTTTTTGTACTGTCTTCTAATCGCATTGCTTGCGATTATATTTCAAAACACACTGGGAAAATCGCACCGTGTATTGGCACCTGAAGGGGATAATGCCTCAGTTAGGATTTGATTGGCTGGCGCATTATCACCTTCCACTTTATCTCCACACCAGGCTTAATACATCTGCCCCAGTGTGAGACCTCTCTTTAAAAAAATCGTCCATCTGAGCAATATCTCACACAATCACGTCTAATATGTACACTCAGTATCGTTACCTATGTACGCTCCTGCACGTCGTTATCAGGCCTCGCTGTCTGAGGAACATGCAGGTCAATTTGGCTATATAGCAAATGTCCCTTATGTTCAGCAGGTTCCCCTGATATCGTTCAGTATATGTGTGTGTGTGTGCGCTTAATATCAGCGACCCGTGACGGAATGAACTATATGGGCATCATTGCGGTAGTGTGTAAGGGGCTTTAGTCTTTCCTGCATTTGCATCCCATGCACCTGTGACGTGCGCAGCTGAGCAATCCAATTATTGATCCTTTTCAATCCAGTCTAGGCAAAGAAAAGTACCATGTTTCTCAGATTGTCCCCCCCCCCCCCCCCCAAAAAAAAAATAGTTGCTATGAAATGTTTCCCCACCCCCATTCCTGTTTTGTAGAACAATCAGTGCTCGGATTCCAAGCTGCTTTTCTGTGAGCTCTGTAGCATGAAGCCAGCGAGGGCCCTGGTTGTGCTGCTCGGCAGCTGGTTCCTGCACATGTAGCAGTCGGAGTGGCATTTCTTGTTTGTTTTCCCAGTAAAGTGCTTTCCTCTGCTTTCCGTGCATGTCTGGGCTCAGGCATCTTATGCCCCTTTCAGACCGCACTTTTAAAACGGTAAATTGCCGTTTTTTTACCGTTTTAAAACGGTAATGTGTGCGGTCTGAAAGGTCCAGTCCCACTTAACCGGTTAGAAAATGCCGTTTTTTCTAACCGGTTAAAATGCAGGGTCCTACCCGTTTCTGAACCGGTATTTTAGCGCAAAAATCGGCTCAGAAACGGTATTTAGGACCCAGCCAATGAGCTGGGTCCTAAATTCAGCACAGTGAATACTTAATGAGCGCTCATTAAGTATTCACAGCACTGGAGCCCCCCCGCGCGTGTCGACGCCCCCCGCGCGTGTCGACGGCCCCCCCGCGTGTCGACCCCCCCGCGCGTGTCGGCGCCCCCCCCCCCCCCCCCCCCCCCCCCCCCCGTGTCGACTTACCCCGTGCCGGTATCTCCGTTGTGGTTCCCGGCACTGCAGCTCAGTATGCTCGGAAAGCACTTATGAAAAAAGTGTCTTTCAGAAAATGGCTGCCCCCATACGGAAGACAGTTTTTTTAAACAGGGTTTCCTATGGGGCAGCCATTTTCTGGAAGACACTTTTTTCATAAGTGCTTTCCGAGCATACTGAGCTGCAGTCCACAACGGAGGTACCGGCACGGGGTAAGTCGACACGGGGGGGGGGGGGGGGGGGGGGGGGCGCCGACACGCGGGGTGGGGTGGGGGGGCGGCGACACGCGCGGGGGCGTCGACATGCGCGGGGGGCGTCGACATGCTCTCGGTCGACACGCGAGGGGGGGGGGGGGGGGAGCTGCACGGAGGGGAGGGCTGAAGGCTGCACTGGCTTTGACCCTGTATTTGGAAAGTTTCCAAAAACGGGTCTGCCAGTGTCAAAAAATCGGCACTTAAACGGTAATATACCGTTTAAGTGCTGCGGTGTGAAAGGGGTTTTATCTGGCAGACCCGTTTTTGGAAACGTTTCCAAATACAGGGTCAAAGCCAGTTATGCGGTCTGAAAGCAGCATTAATGGACTCATTCTGTGAGTGTTTGGGAGTAATGTTACATTGTGCTCTCCCCCGCACCATTTTCAATATGCCTCCAAGCAGGCGTGTTCTTCACGTGACTTTTTCCGTACCGTAGCATGTTCGTGCGGCATGTGTCTCGTTTTTGTGCGAGGCACAGCTTTGCTGGTTTCTTATGTTGTGCTGAGACATGAAATTCATGTGTTCCCTGATAGATCAGGAGAGCACAGCAACACCAAGCATGCTATAGGCGCGCTTCGGTTCTGTGGCGGGTCTAAGAACAGAGGCTTGATCTCCCTTCTAGTCCTGAAAGTTCATGTGAAGTAACCAAAGAAATGTCAGGGGCAAGACTGCAACCACCTCGCCTTCTGTTCTCATTCACTTGCATGGGGCTGTTTCCATCCGGGGACCATGGCATTACACAGGTTCGGGGTCTCCTGACCATGCGTGTGTGAATAGTGGGACGGTCTATGTAAGCAGATGAGAAAAACACTTTGACAAATAGGCTGCTGATTCCTTGACGAAAGTCTATTTGACACAGGAACTAGTCCGGAATCCTATCTTTAACCGGTCTATCTCCCTCTCCCTCTCCCTGGATTTACACATTCCTGTATTTGGGAGAAATAGGTTATTTGTCACTGCATCAACTCAAACTCACGTGGACTTATGTCCATTAATGAGTAGGACAGTTTATGGCTATTTAGCCTTTGTTTTTTGGATGTTGAGATCTAATCTTGGGGCAAGTGTATGAAGCTGAGACCCCATAAAGAACGCTAGGTGATAATGCACCAGCCAATCAGCTCCAATATGTAAATTGACAGTAGCTGATAGGCTGGAGCATTATCACCTTTCTCAGAACATTCGTTATTATCACCTTTCTCAGAACATTCTTCTCCAAGCTTCATACATTTACCCCCTTGGTCAAGTTGCAGTGCAAGTTGTTACTGCATTGCTGTCAAGGTGATTTTATGTTATTTTTTTTTTGCTATGTGTCACTTATTTAATTATAGGGTGGCCAATTGGCTCTTAAACCCACCCCCCAAAAAAATAAAACCAATGCTTTATATAGATGTGCCGTCGCCTGTTCTCTCTGAGCAGTCTCTGTGCTGCCGGCAGGGAGAACCTTGCACGGGCGGTTGCTATGCAACGGCTTAGACTGAGTTAAATGTTGTTAGAGGGGGATCTGGAAACCTGGCAATTTTAGCAGCTGAATTCGCAGCTCACACTAGCTGGCTGCTGAGTTGTTGTGTTAGAGCTTGCCATAACACTAAATGCATTAAACATTTAATTCCCCTCACTTTGGCCTATGGTGAAAGTGGCTCAGAGGTAGGGCACAAAGGTGGATAAAAGGCTTGGTCTGAACCCCACTACAGGAGGCTAGCAGCTGCCCACCACATACCCTCCCCTGTGCCAATATAGGGCAGTGGAGGGCTGGGTAAGCTAGAAAGCTTGCTGCTCCTTTCCTTGCAGGTGGCTGGATCTAGGCTGCATTGCTATGTATGCTGGCACTTTCTTCCTTGCAACATCAGTGCTGGGAGAATCTTTCACAGGAGCATCCTCAAAATGCACTGGCCAGGTTCTGACTTCTGTCCTCAGTACCCGGATGTCCCTGTTGTGTTGCAATTGATAAATTGTATCACCCCGATTTTGGGTTTTCACTATATGTTCAGTATATGGTTTGTCCCGAAAGGGATCCTCGTGTAAGGGCGGCTTCGTGTCCCTGAAGTACAAACTTACTTAAATGTTTTGGGCAACAGAGTCTTTATGCAGTATGTAACGTATGAGGTTTCTGCTGAGACGGGGATGGCTGTGATGCTGGGTTGCATACTGTGCCTTTGTAGTAGGAAGTGTATATGGTCAGGTCTGGTATCAGTTTATTGGAAACGAAAGTGCAAACATTGCTGCATTCATATGCAACGTTGTGTTTATTTCAGTCCCATGCAATGAAACCAATGTACCATTCCGGAACCGCAAGTCATAGCCACCTTCATAGCAATTTTTTTTTCATCCCATAGAAGTGCAAAGCATTTGTTGGCACTAGAGTAAATGGTCATTGTGTGCAGCCGGTCATTGCACAGACAGCCACTGCTTTGCATTGACTCTGCTGTACACCCTTGTGTTATGTAGACTAGGAAATAAAGCTAGTCAGTTGATCTGGATTTCCTTCCCTGCGCTCTGCGAAGGCCTTATTGGCTAGGAAACCTCATCCATGTTGCCAAGATGACTGCAGCACGGAGGGGATTAATTCCACGTGTCTCCACACCACTGTATTAACAGCTCAAGATGCCATTTAAATATATATTAAAGTTATTTATTGTGTGCTGCAGCGCTGCTTGATCAGGACATCGTGAAACGTTGCTGTTCCCCCTATAATCAACAATACGAATAACATGCAGGAGTCTCCACCGGTGTAACCCCCCCCCCCCCCCCCTTTCTTAAAGCAAAAGTCAGTTTTTATGAGATTTGTGAACAAGGCCGGAATGTTAATGCTGAAGTATCATGGATTATATAACTGAAGCGCTGTTGCACACAGGTTTAACCCTGTTGGTATACGTACTCAAGTAAGGTTGGCATTGGAAGGCTTACACATCAATTAACAATGCAATTAACTACAATTAAGGTCAGGCAACGCCTTTAGCTTAAGTGGTCAGCGTGTACATGTGTGGCTGTCTATTGAAAACCAGGCTAGGGCACAGTTGCTGTAATGCTCTGATATATGCCGATGTGGCCTCTGTGCTTGGCAGCCAGAAGGAATGCTGGACGGCCTTTTGAGGTATTTTCAAAGCATCAGGCATTTGCAAGGCAAAAACATAACCTGTACATCAGGGGTGGCCAAACTGGGCAGTCACTGATTGGCTGACAGGTCTCAGCCAATCAGTGGCTTCCTATTCATTTGTATGGGATTTTTTTTCCTCAGTGCAGGCGCTGCCAGGCAGCGGCTTCCCCTGCACGGCTCCCTGGTTCTCTCCACCTGGCTCTCTGGTAGCCGGCATCCTCTGCCGTCCCCCGCCTGGCTCCGGGCTGCACATAAGATTTAGCAAATGTTATGTGTAGCCCGCCCGACCTCCCTGCTCCGATCCGCTGCGCACGGGACCACGCATCGGGTCGGATGGGATGTCTACATGTGCGATTTGAGCTGATTTCAAGGTCCGATTCATCTGAATCGGGTGAAATCCTGCCCAAATCACATGGTATATGGGGGCCTTTAGGAGCTGATTATTGGTTGGTTGTTTATCACTCCCCATTTGAAACTTAGTGCATCTGGCCTTAAGTCCTTTAACCTTGTGGGAAGGACACCTGTAGGCTGCAGAGGTGCACATGGCTCCTAATAAGTTCTGAGGGGAGAATTCGGCAGTCATGCTTGCCAGATGGCAGCTATTCAGTTGTTTCTGCTGATAGGCGTGATAGATTGAGTTCTGCTCACAGCCTCCTTAGGAGGCAAGCAGATAGGGCTGTAGAGTACTAAGATGTGTTAACAGTTAAATCTGGCCTATGTGGGCACGATGTGCTCAATTCTCCTAGGTACACTTGCACACAGGTTTTGACTGAACTCTGCAGGAAGGTTGTTCCAAACATCTTGAAGAACCTGCTCAAATCCTTCTGTCTCCATCTAACCAGACAGACCTGAACTTGATCAGGGCTCTGGGGGGAGGCATATCATCACTTCCAGGACTACTTGTTCTTTATGATGATGTTGGTTCTTAAATGACATTGGCAGTATGTATGCGGTAATTTTCCTACTGCAGAATAAATTGGCAGTCAATAAGACTCCCCTTCCCTGATGGTATAAGTACCTGCCTGTATATCTCAGCCTTGACGACCCCAGTCAGTGTTTGCAAATACGCTCTATAGCGCATATTTTACCCTCAATTGAGTACTGGGAACTTACTTTCACAAAACTATAGGGTCCCCAGGAAGCGCTGTGCCGCAGCCTAGCCAGAGAGCAGGAGAGGCCGGCGCTGGTGAAAGGGAGACCCACCAATGCTGACGTGAATGAGACCTTCCTCCCCATTTGTCCCCCCCACCCCCTCTTGCCCTGTCGCTTCGCCTGCCCATCACCTCACCCCTTATAGTCTACCCACCACCATGGGCCTCTTGCCACCTCACCTCATTGTGTCACCCGCACTCACACTTTTTCTCCTCGCACGCCCAGTCTTTCCTTTCCTCTATCCCTTTACCCTTCCTTGCTGGGGTGCCTCAGGAGACTTGCAGGAGTGCCCAGGCCGGTGGTACAGGGCCATTTCAAATTATTTATGATCAATGTAACAGGCAAATCCAGTGTTTGTGGCTGACGATTATAACAAATAATGTTATAGTGTACAAACCATATAACTGACCCTAAGGATGACACAAACACCAATTACTTAATGTAATATATTCAGTATTTCTGTATAATAAACATTCAGGTTAGTGATGCCATGAACATTTTTGGGTGCTCTAGGGTGCCGTGATTCAAAAAAGTTTGGGAACCACTGCTTTATATTAATCATTGCTGTAACTTTTTAGAAATGAGCGAAGAGGGGGGTTTGGTGTGTTAAAGTACATGCGCTAAGATTTTAGCAAGTCTAAGCGAACACTGTGCCGATCATCTTTTGGTGACATCAGTCAGATGAGTGGTGGTCCACGATGATGCAGGAGCGCTCATCGGCGGATCCAGAGCCGGCCTTAGGCATAGGCAAACTAGGCAATTGCCTAGGGCATTTGGAATGCCTAGGGGCACCAGCAGCTTCTGCTGATTAAAATGATATGCAGCATGCCTATATTCTGTGTGTGAGTGAGGCTGTATCTGCATAAGAAATAGTGTATTCATGGAAATCACTGTAACATAGCATTCCGTATGCAGGTACAGCCACAGTCGCCCACAGAATATAGCCATGCCACATATCATTTTAATCATCTGAAGCTCCTTGTGTGTGCTGGTCATAACAATGCAAATAAGACACATTTTTAGCAAAAAAGGCACCCAACATTAGCAGAACTGGCCAGGAGCTGCATGGACTATTGAGGCAAGATGTATGAGGAAACAACTGTATCCAAGCAGAGGCAGAGGTCACAGTGTTATCGGCTGTGCGAGTGCTGTCTGAGGGTGGGTTGGTTGTGCAATAGTGTTCGGCATATGTGTAAGGGGCATTATGTGTGTCATGTATAAATGCATTAATAATGTGCGACATATGAGTAACAGGCATTATGTGTGTCATGTGTATAAGGGCACACTGCTTTGTGCTGGGTTGCAGTGTGGCCATGGAGGTGCTTAAAATACAATATTTTCTCAGGATTTTTTGTGATTTAATGTGAATAATGTGAGGAGTAATGTACATAAGGTAAAGTGGTACTACTGTGTGATGTAACGTGAATAAGGGACACCATCGCATGATATAATGTGAATAAAGTTGCACTACTGTGTGGCATAATTTGAATTGGGGGTACTATTGTGTGGCCATGCCCCTTCCCAGCAAGAACACACCCCTGTTTGGGCTGCGCATCGAATGTGTGCGCTGTTTCTATTTAAAATATTGCGGGTAGGAGCACCAAAATGATGACTGATTTAATGAGGGTTGATGGTGCTGGGAAAGGGGAGCAGGGTCAGAGGTGGAACTAGTGGCGGTGCCAGGGGGCACCAGCCAAAATCTTGCCTAGGGCGTCATTTAGGCTAGGGCCGGCTCTGGGCGGATCATACACACTGGGCGGCTTTTGAGCTGAAATTGTCAAATACCTTTTCTCTTTCGTCCAGTCCGGTGACACAGCTAACCTTGGGATGTACGAGGGTCCGCAGGAGCCCAAGGCACCTATAGCTGAAGCTTTTCCTCTGGCTGCAGGCTCCTCCCCTTCTGCATCCCCAGCATGCTCCAGTTAGTTTTAGGTACCCACTGGAGTGGGTGCTTGGCTGACGGGCTGCTACTGCAGCCGGCTTTTTTATTCTGTTTTTTTTTACACTAGTTATTAACAATAGTGTTAGTGCAGGTTTTTTTGCCAGTGTGTTGTTTCTATTGGAAGCAAAACACACTGAGAGCGCAGCAGAGGCTGACAGAAGCGCGTCCTGTCAGCGCTCTATGTGCAGGGGTGTCTGTCTGCACCCGCAGCACAGCGCATAACCCCAGCATTGCTGGGGTTTGCCTGGGCACTGGGAGTGCTCCGAATCCAGCTCCTTGCAGAAGAGGTTCATGGGGGAAGGACCTTCCGCAATGGCGGCCGCCGTCTTGGAAGGGTTACAGCCTGAAATCCCTACGGGGAAATGAAGGCTGTTACAGGTGTCCGGCGGCGCCGGACGACTCCATGTGATCCCGACAGGGGGAGGCACGAGGAGGTGAGGAGAGTTTGCTTGGTGGAGCAGCTAAAGGGGGTTTGGGCTTGTGTACAAGGTAACCTGACCTTCTAAAATCAGTTGCTCTCCCACTGTCCTCAGGAGCCCAAAAATGACACATTTTTCTAGGTTACGCAGGAGCTGTACTCCTCCTTACTGACATTTTTCCAGGTTACGCAGGAGCTGTACGCCTCCTTACTGCCATTTTTCCAGGTTACGCAGGAGCTGTACTCCTCCTTACTGACACATTTTAAAAGATCCACAGGTGGAGCCAATTACTTCACTTTGTGATTCTGTGAGGAGACCTGGAAAACATGAACGGTTTGGGGTCCTGACGATGATGGGCTTTGAGAACTTATGTCATAAATACGTGAAAACATGAAGCAAAGCTCAACACTGAAGGCAAGACCTGGAAACATGTCAAGCAGTGTATTATTCAATAACATTGTGAATGTATGTGCAGATAGCAATGACCTGCAGAGGTTTCGGTATGTACTTTACACTAAGTAAATAGGCATCTGTATGCTGGTTTGGTACAGCAAACAAAGGTTGCTTGGTGTGTGCAGAGTGCGGCGTCCCACACCTCTGTTCACACCTTTTTACCGTACCTTCAAGTTGTGAAAGGTCCATAAATCTATATAAGGGACACAAGTTCCCGTGTAGGACCTGTAATACATTTGTGTGTTTGATATATTGTCATCTATATATAGGTATGTGAGTCTCTGAAACACCGCCATCTGCTGGCAGAGTAAAACTTCATCTTTCTCACACATGCACAAACACAGGGGGTAGCAGACTAGCTTTCATAGCTTTTGCTTTAAGCAGGCTTAATAGTAAATAGATAACTTCTCACTGGTTATTTTATTGGGGGTGGGGGGGTGGATTCATTGGTTTGATCGCTGACAGCCTGCAGATTTTGTCCGATCGAGCTATTTAATTGAAGCTCTGCTTGCACCACCCGTTATAACTTGCAATAATTTACTGCGGGTAATTTAATACCCCCATACTTGGGTTCATGCTCTGCACAAGCCTGTCACCTATATAAACAAATTTGGTCTCTTCGCATGTGGGAGACTTCTGCAGAAATATGGTAGCATGCATGAAAACACTTTTTCACTTAAATGACCGTGAACGCAAATATGAAATAAATGGTCCACTTCACATTTATTCTGCTCTTAGGATTTGTTTGGGTGCAAGTTACTATCAGGCAATAGTTTTCACTGTACTGAATCAGGAGTTTTGTCTGACTCTGGAAACGAACTTGTAAAGGTCCATACACACAGGACGGTTATGCCCAGTGTGTATGGACAGCGACGATCCCTATGATCACTGACAGGGAAACCACTCAGTGCGTATACACTGAGCCGCTTTCCACCTTTACAGCGCCATCAGCGGGCAGAGGACGGCTTTGCATAGTGCAGCACTATACAAAACAGTCCTTAAAGCCGCTCATCTGCTGGTAATATCGCTGGGCAATACACACTGGGCGGCTTTGAGCTGAAAGCCACTGAAACATGCTGTTTTGAGCGACTTTCAGCTCAGTCGCCCAGTGTGTATGGGCCTTAACTCCTATCATGTTGGCCTCTGCTTGATACTGGTGTGCCTTATATTTTAGCTTGGTGCATGTTGTGACATCTGGTGTTTGCTTTATGTTAATCTTTGAACAGCCAAGGTGTGTGTTACCTTGTTGGCGTGCAGGTGTATTTGGCTGTGTTGCACCATTTAAGCGACCTAGCTCTTCAACGATTTCCTCTACATGTACTAGACTGCAGTTATCAGCTTGCAAAGACTTTATTGTGCCCTAATTACCTTCTGCTCAAGGTGTTTACTATGCCACTGGGTGTAATATTGCTTAACTCTTGCACAGCTGTGTGGCATGGGGTTGTGTGACATTCCTAAATGCTATGTTTTAATTTAAAAATATAATGCTGGTGGTCTGCTCTATTGGTTATGAACGTCTTAACGCTCCTCTTCTAAGTTACAAATAGTTTGCTGGCAGCTTTTGCTTACACCACCCCCCCCCCCACCCCCACCCCCCCCCCCCCCCCCCCCCCCACCCTCGGCACTTTGGGTGCCACACAATCCCTCTCAATGTTGTGAAATGAGCTTCAAAAAAAATTCTTCACATAGATCTAGATGACTGACTCACTGTGGACTAACCTTTACCACTACATTTCCAGTTTGGGAATATTTTGAAATCTTATATGGGAGCTTTGCTTGTAATGCGAGTCTGTTGTCTGGGCAGACGAATGCAGTGTTTATAGGCGGCACTGAGACCCTTCGCGCTACACAAGGAATTCTTACTAGAAAAATTTCTAGCAGCTGCAGTCGAAATAGAACAGCTGTAGCAGTAAAACGGCAATGCGAGCGAGTTGCGTAATTCTGTGAATGCGCCGGCCCTTCCTGTCATCTGGCCTTGAGCTGTTGCTGTGGTTGCCAGCTTAAAGCATTGTGTAGGTAAAAATGTGGATTATCCATGTTTGCATGTGATCGAACTGGCTATGCGAATGAATGCAGCGATCTAAAAACCTGACCGTGCTAGTTACATGGAAACACTACTGTGGGACTGTATAATGGCAATTTTGCTATTTGGGCATGAAAAGTGGGCCAGGGTATGCTGGGATGAGTAGGGTATGCTAGAGGGAGAGAAATCAGCATGCTGACATGCCGGAGAATGCTGGTACTCGCTGGTGTCTATTCATGTGAACCATTTTTTTTAACATAGTGTCCCCTGCAGTGCTGCAGCTTGCTGCTCTAGGGCCAATTTGGATACCAGTATTTGGTGTTAAAAGCGCTGGTTAGAATAGACTTAGGTGCTCCCTCCCTGTTCTATTCACAGCCATGTGAGTTTAATCGATGTCTGTACTCAGCAATCATTACAGGCCTAGAGAATGGTTTACATATGGAGAGTGACACGAAGTGGTGGTTGTGTAGCTCTAATTTGGTAAGTTAAACTCTAATGGTGCCCATACACTTGTGCGATCTGATGCGATATCCCATTGCATCTGATCGCATCTTATGATGCCCAAGTGCTTTCTTCTCCAGCACTCCATGTCACATGCGATGCCATGTCGGGTGCTGGAAGAGGGAGGGCATCGGTGTAGTGGAGGGCTGGTGTGCAGCTCTAGTCAGCGGTGGGCAGCAGAATATGAAAGAAGAAACCTTCACCACTGGGCGGCCCTCTGATTGGTTGAGAGCTCTCAGCCAATCAGAGGCCTCTCATTCAGGTGAGTGCCGCCCAGTCTTTTGAAAGTTTTTCAAATTCTGTAGCTCATCGCATGTCAGCCCATCTGTACAGCGCTATGCTACAGACAACTGCCACTTGCTCTCCAAAACTGCCGCCAGCGCTCCTGCCCCCTCCGATCGCATTGCAAGCGATCGCGTGTAATTGTGTAACGATTGCGCAATTCGGTAAATATGTCCAGCACATAATATCTATCTACAGGACATTCGACCGGCGGGCTCACGCATTTGTGTTGGGTGACTTATTCCATTTTTCGCACAGATGCGGTCGAAATCTAAGGATTGTATGCAAAATCACCCTCCGTTTATATAGGGTAAGAGTTTTGACACATGAAATATAAAATGAGAGGTACATTTGGGTCTTCCACCTTCATATATCACCAATTTAGTCGTCTTCTACTGATGTTTCCTCATTATCTTTGCTGCAGTAATGCCAAACAGCCCCACCTGGCATGTCTGGTCACATGAGAATATTTTAGCATCAGGCTTAAAACATTTTATTTTTTGCCTGAAAATACTTATAGTTGCAACCTAAAGTGACTAGGATGTACAAGGAGACTGAGCTGATTTGATATGATTCTTGTAGATCTGTGTGACTGAATTTCTGGGGGAACTCCAATACAAGCGCACCAGGTCTCGTTCATACTATATGGAGGAGGCAGCGTCAATCGCTGCCTCCTCCACCACCTGATGACATCAGCACAGTCGCTGTGGGGGACTCCTCGCAAAAGCCGGGTTGGACCAGTGTCTAAATCCTGGGTGCAACCCGGCATTTGCATTGTGAAAGGTGTATTGGTCACATTGCGACCTAAAGCATTTTGGACAGACTCCTGACATTGAGCCTCCTACACACTACCCAAATTTAGCTCTTTTATTTATTTTTTATTTTAAGCAGTCATTCAGAAGACCCTAACTGAACAAAACAAACAGGTAGTGGTGTATGCTCCATATTGGTAACGGTGCTTGACCCCACGCACTGTTAAACGTTATATGGAACCTGGCGGCTAGCTCAGGCCATGCATCTTGCACTGAATGGCGTATTTTGAGAACACCTCTGTAGGTGAGAACCCCAACTGTAACACTAGTAAGTCTGGTTTTAACACTTCACATTTCTGATGCCAAATTGATATTTTGCGGATCTTTTTAAAGATCTTTATCAGAAGCTAGGTTCACTGCCTGCTCATCAGAACCTTGTTATGTAATGATCATGGAATGAGGGGGCTAGGAAGGTGAATGCTTTGTTCATTTTAAAACCAGCTGTGTACTTTGGTAGTCGTAGTTAAAAGATTGGGTTCTGTTTTTTAAATTCTTCATCCCAATGAAGCTGAATGCTGCAATTATGTCCCCTCTACCCATAGTTACCCTGTGTTGTGCCACACACATACTCCTCATTATTGCGTTTCCTGTGTGCTGGCACAAGTTCTAGTCTCAGCTTTGCTCAAATAGTAACTGCTTGTGTTTTTGTTTTGTAAGATACACTATTTAATTGAGTGAATTCAGCCCATTTCCCTTTCCGATGGGTAATTAACATCTGTGAAGCGTGCAAGGGCAGCACAAAGCTTTCTCCAGCTAATAGCAAAGCTGTATTCATGTGCTAGTACAGAAATCTCTTACAGACTATACTCCTTCACTGTGGGGGCTACCGGGCAGCTGGGGGACTACAGGCAAAGCTCAAACAGGTGCTTTAGGGAGAGTCTTCGTCTTCTTATACCTGATGTCGGTACAATTTGTACAGGAGTTGTCTTTATTAACCTGTGTGTACAAAGGGATTACTCCCCTGTGGTTCTCCCAGTCCATAACTGTGCCCACCTATCCCCTGCTTGTTGTCTTTATGGATGGGTATTTGTCAGAGCCATTCAATTGTTGCTTTGATCAGGCACCTATTCTCTCATACCTCCCGGATCCTGCAAGTAGAAAAATGTCTGCTGCAGGTAATGGCCTCTGATCAAAGCAATAATTGAGATGCTCCAATAGCCGCAGCACAATTTGCATCGGTGGATGTTTGTGCTGGTGACTGAAAGAAATCGGTAGATGAGACCATTTTGATTTTGCTTTGCCCAAAGCACTTGGCAATGCCAGGTTTAGCCACATAAAAAAAAAAAAAAAAAAGCTAAACCCTACCAGAGTGATCGGCATGAAAAAACACGATTGAATAGTGCCTCCCGATCTACCATGACTTTAAACAAATGAATTGCCCTCATAATGGTATATGCCTCCTTCTCACCCACAGCAAATCAGTGGTATGATTTTAAGACCCATTGGGTGGTATTTGCACCTAATTCGTCTATTCAATTGTAGCGCAGTTAGGCCTCCAGCATCTTTGCTCACGCTCCTGGGTGTGGAGAGCAGCAATGTGCCATGTTACCCGTTTCAGCGCACAAATTGGACTTTTCCTGGTACATAATGAGCGCAAACAAATCAATTAAATCAATAGGATAAGTGCTAGGTGATACTGAGATAGAGTTGGTTGTGGCACTGGCCAGCAGCAGAATAACATGGTGGCTGTCCCTCAGTCCTTCTCTCTAATACGCACCCTCCGAAGTGTCTACTGGGCTTGTGATTTTTGACGGGGCTAGACATGGAACAATGCCTGTCGCCTTCATGGATCATCTCAGAACTTGTATTTTAGGCTTTAGATTAAGGGATTTCTTGTTTAGTGTGTATAGAACACAAGAATAACTAATCTGCACCGTTCCAAAATGGTTTCTGGGAATGCCAGATTAATGAGAGTGGAATTAGAGCTTGAGCACCCGGTGTGTACAGATTCATGTCCCAACCAATCTGTTTTGTGACTGTCTAACAAGAAGACGAGGGGAAACATAATTAGGACAAAGTGAAAGAAGCAAAGACTGGCACCGCCCCTCCTGTGTGCTGTGTGGGCGTGTGGTACTGCTGGGAACATGGAGGGTGCGCGCGCAGCAGATCAAAGAATTCCATGGCCTATTTGTTTGGCTTTGGTAAGAAAAAAAAAATCTGTCTTACAGGACGGTTACAGTGTAACCTGTGCCCTGGAGCTAGAATGTGCAGGGTCATGGTGTTGTGGTGCTGCTGATTTTCTGCAATATGCCAGAAGTTAGTATCTGTATGTAGATCGGCTGCAGGATTGTTTGGCCAGCCGTGATCTGTGCAGCTACATTTCTATTAAGTGTTATGTGAACTATGTCAATTTATGAAATCTAAATGGATGTCATAGATTGCAAATGTTGCGCCTAAATGTACCAGGTTAAGCTGCATAAAGTGGCTAGACCCATGTAAACTACCGGATATGCTGAGTTTGGGAGCCCAAGGCCTGACCTTACGTGATTTCTGCTTGCTACCTCAGGAGGGTAATACAATGGTGTCTATGAAACTCAGCACACAGCGACTACTGCTGGGAAGGAGTTCCGGGGCCTATTCAATTCAGTGTGCTGTAAAGTTCAAGAATATCCGTATTCTCAGACTTAAGTGCCTGCTGTGATGCTGTTGGCACCACTCTAATGGGCCCTACACAGGGGCCGGCGAGCATCCTGAGCGATGCTGCTTTGCTCAGCACGCTCTCGCTCTTGGCACGCTGTGTGTTTGGAGCGAGGTGTCTGTGTTCTCTGTTGAGAACACTAGCCCCGACCAATTTAATAACCCGTGTGCAGGTTAATTGCTGCCGGATTTAGTGTGGTGGGGCCACGCATTTATATCGCTGTGCGGTCTACACACACAGCGACTTAGATGCGGCGTCAGGCATTTTCTGAGCGATTTTTACTAAAATCGCTTAGACAATGCCTGGGTCACCCTGTGTGTAGGACCCATAAGGACCAGAAACAGCATTACAGTAGCAGTTTGCTTGCACCCCAGGTCGGTATTTCATACCGTACTTGTGGTGGGTATCAAGCTGTAGGAAACTGTCAAATGTTCCATACACAAGGATTACCTGCCCAATATGACAACCCACCATAATGGATTCTGGCTACCTCTTGGTGGTATGAACATTGGATCCCCGCATCACTTCCCTTTATTGCACATGCCCCGGTCTCTAGGGTTAGCGCCTGCTCAGCCATGCTGGAACACGGACTAGGTGACATCCCTGGTGACCATGGACGCCCACAAATAAGGCGTACACACGGAGCTTTATGCCTGATTTGCCCCTCTGGTTTGGCCAGAAACAACAAATCAGTCCGATAGTCAGTGTGTAACCAGCTTGCTTATACACACCTAGCGATTTTGGGGAATTTCTAAGCATCCTCCCTACATCGCTCCGTGTGTAGATGCCATGGCGATAGTCCTGGTGATTAATATCCAGTATGCTGGATAAATCTAGAACAGCCAGTGTCAGGGCCAGTGTTCTCACGTAATACACTGGCCCTGACGGATTGCTCAGTGGCACAGCGCTGTGTGCTGAGCAGTCTAGCATCGCTCAGAACTCTCATCTCCCCTTGTGTAGGCGCCATAAGAGAATGAAGGACAGCAAGAGAAAATATAATTTATCCCACTTCCAAAGAATCAAATGTCCCTGTAATCAGGTAAAAGGCCTAGAGTGTAAATGTTGCTGGTAATGGTGAAGTTTCCCTGTATATGGAAACATGGGGAAGTTCTCCCATATGTAGGTAGCCCAAACCAATTATCCTGGAAGATCTCCCACTGTGCCCGTCACAACACACCTTTTAAGTGTTCAGTGTAGCTTCACATGCTCTAGTCACATGGCGCACTCAGAACTGCCCATAATGTGCTATGAGTCTCAGCCCATTCTATATCCATATACAGGTGCTGCAGTTCACCAGAAATGTATGCCGTTTATTAACTTATCCAAAGTATCCTGGTGCCAAACATCTGTACTAGTGTTTTGGATTGCTAGTTAGAAGATAGTATAATGGTTTATGTTAAGCATCCTGCATTGGGATAAGAATAGTATTGCTGGTTCTCATCCGGTAGAGATTTCTTTCAGTACTTCATGGCTATTATGTTGTCGGCTATTGGCTGGCTGGATTAGTGTCATTGTATGGGTTTGTGGTGTCTGAAGAGCGGAAGTCACTGACCTTTTCTTCTTGCAGCCCTGTTGTGTGCCCGAATGAGAATTTTGGGTGTCGCACCCAGCACTGTGGTCAGGTCATCAAGCAGTGATTTCCGGGGGCCTCATTTGGTCATGTTCTCCAGACTTTCTAGCAATAAATGGGTGGAGATGTACACCCCTTCATGGAAGTCCATGAGGGGAAATGTAATTAATAGCATGCTGGGATTTCATCTTGCAAAGTCCCCTTCTCCAAGGGGATGGTGACGTTCCCGTCAAAATGGGCTGTATTCAAGTGTGCGAAAAGTCACCCAATTGATTGCTCAAATGTGACGTGTCGTGGCCATAAGTTTGGTTGGGTTTAGCCGCAATATTTGGCCGCAATATTTAGCCGCAATATTTGAAAAAGGGTTAGATATTATTTCTGGGCTCGGACTTTTATGCTGGGTACTCACTGTGCGATCTAATGGCCGATCTAGCCAATGACTGCATGTACGGAGCAGGGGGGGTGTGATGTCACTGACCAATATATGTGTATATTGTGATTCCCACAGCTAACGATGTTAGCAGTGCCGGTGATCGCCCGGGGCGTGCCCAGCTTTAGGTTGCTAAATATGTAGACTATGGTTCTGCACATTCAGCTGCAGGCAATGGAGTTCTAGCCCCATGTGTTTAACATTTGATGTTGGTGCTTGATTAATAAAGAATTGGCCATGGACATTTCTTTATGTATGACGCTTGTATTTTTCACTCTTACCTAGGTCCGTGTTATGCAAAGGTTATCTGTTACTGTAGACTTCCATTGCTCATCCCAATAATCTGCAGTATAATCTTACTGACTGGCTGAGGCGCATGACAAGATCACTGTCCTATTGTGATTGTGCACAGGTGTATGGCATCGCACGGGCTTGTGCATCTGGGGTCACATACAGGCTTCTTCATTCAGCTCACACAGATGTCTGACACTGAAAACTCCATGCAGTGTCCTTCAATAATGTAAGCCTCCCCCTCCCTAATATAAATCTGATCTCATCCAGCGGGCGCTCAATGAAGATAGAATGCACAATGCAAATGGTGGGGAAGAAAAATGTATAGAAATGTGCTGGAGGTTCCACTTCATGGCCCGTTCCCTTTATAAATTTAGATTTGGTTCCTGACCTCCAGCAGTGTAAAACTACAGGCTGCCATGGCTAGCGCAGCACTAATGTAAGGAGATTGGTCAGGAATCGGAGTGTTACCAGGCTTTCATGCAGATGATCTGTAGTTCTGGCGGCATTGCTAGAGCACAGTGACCAGTGCAGCACTTCAGCAGCTATGGAGCTTCATAGACCGGCATGCACCGATATGCTTTTAGTGCAGGCATGTCCAACGTTGGCCCGCCAGATGTTGTGAAACTACACATCCCAGCATGCTTTGCAATAGTTTTAGCATTCTCTAATAGCAAAACTGTGGCAAAGCATGCTGGGATGTGTAGTTTCACAACATCTGGAGGGCCAACGTTGGACATGCCTGTTTTAGTGCATGCCAATGCTGTTGCAGGGCATGCTGATTATGTAGTTCCACAGCAGCTACTGGGCTAATCAATGGATCCATACTTGTGGCGCAGGCTGTTTGGGACACCTACAGGAGCCAGCAATATACTGCATAATCGCATGCAGCACTAATGGTTTCCAGGCATAGTTTTAGTTTCTGGACTTACATCGTGATCAGTAATCCGTCCTGCCCTATTCTTGTAACCAACACCAGTCGGTCAAGTGTCTTTACTATATTTGATGTCCATACAACTTATAGTGCTATTGACTGATGGCATCCACCAGTGCAGAGACAGGTCCAGGTAGTTGGTTGCAGTTTATATACATTAAGAGGTTGAACACATTTAATTTATGATGGAATGCTTGTAGAGCGGTGCGATTGCCTTTTTTTTTGATCAGGATTGAATTACAAGGCAAACTCATTTGGATTGGACTATATAGAATACATCTGTACAATAGTCTTGCCCGCACGGTCTATTTTTATATTAGATTTCGATGCCACGCATCTGGACCGACTGCAGTTTGTTTTCTATTCAATTTTTGCTTATATAAGCAAAATCAAATCGAAAAGTAGACTACATTGAACCGTGTGTACAGGGCATAACACCAGACCCATTCCTGTGCGTACAAGAGCTTTCTTATTCCAAAGATGGCTTCCCGGCCACTTACAATATCTCTATTTGGGGAAAAGGCTTTTCTGGCGACATCTTTAGATTGAGTAGTTGCGTACAATTCTGTGTGTGTGCAGTATAAACCCCCTGTCTACCCCATTGGGATGCATTCAGCTAGTATACTTACCGGACCCTTGTCGGAATACTCACAGACATCTCGAAGGAGGGAACCCTGACACTAGGGACCCCGCTGCCTGTCATCGCTATGTATCCTGCACCAACTGGTCTACAACAAGGGCACGCAGTAACATGTGTGCCATAAAGCAGATTATAAGCAGTGTCTGTGCATTTAACAAAACTTAAGGCCCCCATACACTATGCGATTTTGGGCCGATTTCACCCGATTTCGGCACTCCGGGCCGATAAATCGGGTGAAATCGGCCCAAAATCGCATGTTTGTGACATCTGATCCAATCTGATGCGCGTTCCCGTGCTCATCAGATTGGATCAGGTGGTCGGACCTGCAGAACATAAGATATATCGGAATCTGACCCATCATGGGCACATCGTGGGTGCTTTTTAGCACCCACGATGTCTCAGATCCGATATATCTGTGTAGAACTACTGGTACCTCCTTCCGGTGTTCTGGACCATCCTCCAACCTCCCTCCGCAGTAGCACGTCATCGGAAGGGGCAGGCATCATCACTGTTCACCGCGGGGCGGGCAGGGGCAGCAGAGCCCTCTCTCTCCTGCTGCTGGAGGTCAGTGCGGGGCGGGCAGCAGAGCTCCCCTGCTGCTGTAGGTCGTAGCAGGCAGCAGAGCCTATCCCCCTCTCTGCTGCCGCTGGATGTCAGCAGAGACCGACCCCTCTCCCCCACTGCAGGAGGTCGGCACAGGTAGCAGAGCCTGTCTCCCCCCCTCCCCCGCTGCTGGATGTCGGTGCGGGCAGCAGAGCCAGAGCCCGACCCCCCCCCCCCCTCTCTCCTCTACGAGGTCGGCATAGACAGCAGAGCCTGTCGCCCCCCCTCCCCCTCGCCCTCCCCCTCCGCTGCTGCAGGATGTCAGTGCAGGCAGCAGAGCCCGTCCCTTCCCCCTGCTGAGTGAGGTCAGCGCGGGCAGCAGAGCCCCTCCCCCCTCTCCCCTGCTGAGTGAGGTCGGCGCGGGCAGCAGCTGAAGGTAGGGATGGCCATCGACCATCGATGTTTTCAAAATATCGATGATTAATGGCCGATGTTGCATAGTTTTGACATCGATGGGGGAGAACCAGATGGTTTCCCACCATCGATGTCCAGCTTAACTTAATAGCTTTGTTTTCCTGGTACACGGAGCAAAGCTCCGCCCAGGACACCCCTGAAGCCCCGCCCCCATATTCTGATTAGCCCACAGGCCAATCAGTCAAAGACAATGGATGACCATCGATATATAAAAACATCGATGGTCATCCATTGAATAGTTATGCACCATCGAAGGTCAGTTGCACTTTTGCCATCGATAGCAAAGGCAACGATGGCCATCCCTAGCTTAAGGTCGGCGCGGGCAGCAGAGCCGGTCCTCCCCCTCTCCACTGCTGCTGGAGGTCCGTGCGGGCAGCAGAGCCCTACCCCCTCTACCCTGCTGCTGGAGGTCAATAGTGATGGAACTATCACTTAAGGTGCGTACACACGTGGCAATATAATCGCTGGCAATATATTGCTCAGCAATCATATTGCTCAGTGTTCCGTTTTCATCTGCGACCAGAGATGATCGCAGATGAAAATATCACACTGATGGGTGAAGAGGCAGTGGAAGTCGCTGGTCGGAGGAGCATGCTCCTCCGACCAGCGACCATTCAGGGGCTGAAAACGGGAGCGCGCACCCGGCGATTTATCGCTGGTGCACACTCCAATCACTGGCAATATGGTCGCTCAGCGACCATATTTCCAGCGATATTTGCTATAATCGCCCCCGTGTGTACGCACCTTTAGCAACAGCTTTGATGTTGCTTTATAAAAAGACACCAACTTGCTGACTAAACAAAACCTCTTTTTTTTATATATAATGACACTGGGGCACAATGCTTCATAATATCGTTCCATTTATAAAAAAGGTTTGGAACTGATATGTCTTGTTGAAGTTCTGAGCTATATGCAATTGATAATCCTGTAAAGTCGTCGTCGTTGTCCCGTCGTCCCCCCCCGCCGCAATGCCAGCGCATATGTACTAACATATGCGGCTGGCATCGCGGTGCGGTGATGGAGGCCCCCACGATACCTGTAATGTGGTGTGCGGGGGGTCTCCGTCACCTCCTGGGCGCCTCCTCCCCTCACGCCGGGGACAGCTAAGCAGACTGTCCCAGGCGCCTCCTCCCTCCCCCTGCAGCCGGAAGGACGTCCGGCTGCTTTACTAGGGGGAGGAAGGTTTTACCTTCCGGGTCCAGGAGGACCTGGACTAAGGTAAGCCAGAGGAAGGGGGAAAGGGGGGTCGGCGGAGGCGTCGGGTGGCGAAAAGAAGCCCATAGGCTTCTATAGGGTATCGCCACCCTATTATGCGGTATCGTGGCGGCGCGGTTTTAATACATCGGAAAATGTGGTAAATCGGGGGTTTTATCACATTTTCCCCTTAGTACATCCCGCCCCCAATGCTGATGGCACTTGCGTTAATAAAAATGCAACAAACAAAGAAATGCACTATAACTATGTAAAGGTGCCCATAAACGGTGCGATAACTCTGTGCGTTTGCATCGCATCTAGTTAGAGATGGCCATCGACACATCCCTGATCGACGGTTGCCATTGATGGCTTTTTAAAGCATGAACCATCGATGGCTCTAAAACATTCTATCACCAGCCATCGATGGTTCCTGCCATGGCTTAGCCACGCATGCGCAGTAGAAACCTTAACTAGAGATCAATCTTGCAAAGTTTCTGCTGCGCATGCGTGCACCTCTCGGCCGTGGCGCCACCTTTGGGCGAAACGTAGTCCAGTCTCGGGTAGCCAGCCGGGTAGTGGCAGGGGTGCGACGAGCCGAGGAAGGAGGGAGAGAGACGAGTGGGACGGACAGTGGCCCTTGACTGACGGACAGAGGGACATCCCTAGGGCCATCCCATCAGATAAATCTCATGGTACATCCAATTTACGTCAGATAAATCATTTGATTAATCGCATGTGATAAATCACATGTGATTTATCTGACGCAAATTGGATGTAAAAAATGGCACATCAAGTGTCAAATTGTTTGTAGGCCTCCTGGGAAGCTGCCGGGAAAGTTCAAGGGAAATCAGATGCAATTTTACAGGTCAGATAAATCTCATAGTGTATGGGGGCCTTTAGAAGCGCATTGTCCACTGCTCAATCTCTCTGCATTCTGATGTCTGCTGTGAGTCCTAAATGAAGCTCTGGACAGCATTAGAATGTTGAACAGAGCAGCAGTCCTTTCCAGATCAGCACACTCTGACCCTTCTCCCCTATCGGAGCAGAAGCTGGTATATGTATGCTTCTGTTACTGTGGGGGGAGTAGAACTATACTAGTAATTAAGGTTAAGGTGAATGGTAAAGGTGTGTGTGTGTCCACTCTGCTAATGTGTACCTGTAGGGCTTGTTTAGGCCTCTGTTCATTCGAAGTGCTGTGAATGACTACAAAGCCCTTTGAAATGAAGATGAATGGGTTTGTTTTGACCATTACTTTGTAGA
>NC_139227.1:28696399-28746399 GCF_055691185.1 Crinia signifera
TAGTTACATTTGCAGCGTTTTCATTCCAACAGAAATATACAAAGTAATTGCGCTGAGAAAATTCGGTACTTGTGTAGTTTCACGGCGCCGTGCTACTTCCGGGTTCCACGCTCGCCAAACTATCTAAAATAAAGTTACTTGACTCCATGCCAACGTGGATAGTTCATACCCCCACTATCCACGTTGGCATGGAGTTTATTTTAGATAGCGTGGCGAGCCACTGAGCCTGCAGCGTGGGCGAGCGAAGCACCGTGAAACTACACAAGTACCGAAAATTCTATTAACATGACAATTATAGGGGTGCCGCAGTGGCAATAATTGAAATTTATCGATATAAAAGAAAGCATTACAGTGTGTTGAAGAAGCCCCTTGAAGCCTCTAAGTGTGCGAGCCATCTGTCCCATTTTGCATGGTAGTGGGCAAGGGAACAGCGTGTCTGAACAAATTTCTCATGTCCCGAAAAATGGTTGACCAATGCTCTCCAATGATGAATACTAGGGGATGTGGTAGCCAGTGGCGTAACTATAAATTTTGCTCCCCCCTGCCAAAAAACTTTCTGGCGCCCCCCCCCCCCCAAATAGTGCACCTACCCTATATGCGACTTACCTTAGGACCCCCTTTCACAATATGACGCAATGTGTAACGGCACATCTCACGTATGTGTGTGTGTGTGTGTATATATATATATATATATATATATATATATATATACACACACACAACATGTGTGTGTGTAAATTGTGCTTACCTGCCATAATTCTTGTTTCTGTTGGTCACTTTTAATGGCAGCCACCAGCCATGGATGGGGGAGGCGCAGGCACACATGAGGATGAGGAGGTAGCAGATGTACAGATGAGGAAGGACGAGTGGGGAGAGGGGTGCCTAGAGGGACAAATGTAGATTGTGGCAGAGGTAAAGAAATGAAAGAGGCATGTATATACAGATGGAGCCTCTGCCATCCTTGGCCGGGGCTCGCCAGACCCTCCCCGCTGGCGAGCGCTGGCGGCAGGGGCTACACTTAACTGGGACGCGCGTGCGTCTCACACGCGCGCACGTCCCAGTCTCTCAGCGGGGACGCTGCATGTCCCTGCCCCTCTCCGCTTCAGGGAGATGGGCAGGGTTAGGGGGGACGCTCGGGGTGGGGGGTTTGAGGGCGACGGGGGCGGGGACCGGAGGCAGGCTCCGTTGCCCATCTGTAGAAAGTACCAAAGACCTTACAAAATATATTGAAAGTCTTGCATGCTCATCAACTTCTCATCCATGCACACACCCTGCCTATTCAATTTTCCTTCACGGCCCACTACTACATTTTTCATTTAATTTCCCTATTCCCACATTTTTCTTCACATGTCTCCCCTGCCCATCACAATTATCCTCAATTGCCCCCACCATTCAAATTTTTCTTCACATGCCCCCTTCTCATGATATTTGTGTTACCTGTCCATATTTCTTAATAACATGCCCCCACCTCCCACCATTCACATTTTTCATCATAATGTTAGCACATTTCCTCCTTGACAATCATTTGTCATCAGAATTTTATGACATTCCATTTCCCACCCCTCTTAGCCATTATACCTACAATATCTTATTCACTCCTTACATGATGCACACCCTGCACACAAGTCCCCCCCCCCCCCCCCCTTTTATTCCCACTACATACCTCAGTTTCTGCTGTGTCTACTCTTTACTAACTGTAGCTGCTGTGTAAACATATGTATGACTGCAGCTTCAGCTTCCATTACTGCTAGTAGTGCAAATGGTCTGAGGGGAGAGCAGGGGCATTCACACACATAGCACACATTCACACACACAGCACACATTCACACACACACACATAGCACACATTCACACACATAGCATACATTCACACACACACACACACATAGCACACATTCACACACACACACACACACACACACACACATAGCATACATTCACACACACACACATAGCATACATTCACACACATAGCATACATTCACACACACACATAGCATACATTCACACACACACATACATAGCATACTCACACCATGTACAGACACCAACATAACATAGACACACACACACACACACACATCAGATACACACACACACACACACACACACAAGCACAGCATAACTTCAAACACATAGCATACACACAAAAAAGATACACAGCATGTACAGAAAACACACATAGCAAACATACACACAGAATACATAAACACAGCATGTACACAGTCACATACACACATAGAATACATACACACATGCATACAAGCACACACACAGCATATACACACAAACATACCACCTCCAAGTCCTCCCCCACTCCCTCAAACTTCAGCAAAGTGTACCACTACCTACAGTAGTACTGTACCTACTCAGCTGCTGGCCACAAGATTCCAGGGCAGGCCTTCTCTCGTACAGGACAGTCACAGGACACGCTGGAGGCTGGAGCTTAGAGGATCTGCAGTGCACACTAGCTCCCTCTATCTGCAGCCAGCGGCAGCCTGTCTCTATGACACTCGGAGCTTAGCTGCCGTCAGAGGGGAGAGAGAGTTCCTGCTGCCGGCGCCGCTGACTGACAGCGCGTCCCGACCCAGTCCCTGCACTGCACCGTGGGGTATGAGGGTGCAGGCGCCCCCGCTGCCCCCGCTCCCCCAAGCGGCCGCGGGGGTTGCCTCACGCTAGTTACGCCAGTGGTGGTAGCGAACCAATTACATGCAATTATTACCTTGGCTAAAGTGGTGAGGCACAAGACATATATTTGTATATCATAAGGGAATGTGTTTCCTCCACGTCAAGGCCAGACATGCATAAGGCAGGCGATAGGCTCCGACAGAACCACATCTGCCCAAACCTCCCTCCAAAAATCAAGTAATGTGGGGCATTCCTGCAACATATGCCAGAAATCTGCATCTCCTGTCCCGCACCTAGGGCAATTTGTATCTGGCCTCAGGCCTGCCCTATGGAGAGTCACAGGTGTGCAGTAAGACAGATGGAAAATATAAAAAAATACTTGGTATTTTATATATAGGGGGTGGAAACCTTATTTGAACCCAACATCTGCACCCATTGAGTCTTGTCTAGGGTACCAATATCGGACTCCCATTTGGCTCTTAGTGACTCTTGAGGTGCATACACACGGGCATATATCGCTGGCAATATGGTCGCTGAGCGACCATGTTGCTAGCGTTGGAGTGTGCACCGGCGATAAATTGCAGGGTGTGTGCTCCAGTTTTTAGCCCCCTTATGGTCGCTGATTCCCTCTACGGCTCCCCCGGCAGAGGTTCCCTTTCATCAGCGATCATCTCTGGTCGCTGATGAAAAGGAGACACTGAGCAATACTGTATATCGCCCCCGTGTGTACACAGCTTAAGTTGTGAGAGGATACATTAGAGTTAAGTGTAGCATATATACTGGAGATCTGTCTGGCCCAATCTTATGACCAATCGGAGAGGGCGATATATGTGGAGTAGTCCCACCAAATTGCGACTGTATTGCATGACGCAACTGGAAATACCCCCCAAAAAAAAGCCTTATTAGGGATGTGAAACCCTTCGCACAACTGTTGGAAGGATTTGAGGGTATTGTCCGTATATAACTGTGCAATCGTACTAAGCCCTGCTTTTAACCAAATGTCCTCTGCCAGGGGTAATAGTTCCCTAAATGTAGCATTGTTCCATAGGGGGGTGTCATCGTCCATTTCCATGTGGAATATGAATGGGACTGTTTCCATACAATCCTGATCTGCCTGAGGGAATGTGGAAGACACCTATGTAAAGCACTGGTTAGGAGAAAATGTAGTGGTGACAGCGAGGGGCCCACCCTCTCACCCTTCTATAGAAAGCGGGCATCTTTTTATTGAATCTTTAGACCCCCCCCCTTACCCAAACTGATATACCCACGGTGTCTGGGACCACCTCATGGTATTTGCTGCGGAATGTATGTTGACGGTAGAGAAGCTCAAGTGACTGCTAGGGTGGTTCCAAGCGGTTTCCTGGCCTGTATGGGTAAACCAATTGTGTCGACCCTCCATTACCCCGCGACTGCCAGTCTGATTGGTCAGGGGAAATTGCCAGCATAGAGATTCCTGCTAACCTGCACTTTGTATCACACATACAGGCAGTGTGCTGTCCCCTAATGGCATGCTGTCTGTAGGACTAGAGGGTCGTTGCAGCACAGGCCCTGAAGCAATCAAGACACTTGATGGCGAAACTAGAAATCGCGCGCGCCCCCCCCCCCCCCCCCCCTTAGCCCTTCTACCACCTTTCATCCAGATAAGTGTACAGGGAAGTCCTATTTTCACTTCTGTTTCAGACTGTATGGTTCGAATGCTGGCAACAGTTTCCCCTGCTGCTCCGTCATTGTGCAGGTTGAGGCTGTTGACTTAACAGGAGGCCTCATCACTTGATCGTGCCTCTCCTTAAAATCTGTCTGTCTGTGGCTGTTTTTTTGCTCCTAGATCTAGTAGGTCATTGAAGTCTTTGTAGTCCATGAACATGCACAACCTGGCCAAAGGTTACTGCCGTAGGACTAATTGTATACTACTGTATGTAAAAGCTTTAAACTTCAGCTGTACCTTTTTATCTGCAGAACAATACCTGTTTCAGTGGGGAAGGGGGGATGACACTACAGGTTCTCCATAATACAGCCAAGAACCAATCCGTTTCTGGTCCAATCCATCCATTTTTGTTTTACGCTGACTTGTTTGCACAGACTACTTGATGCCACATTTCATTGTCTACAGAACCCTTTTGCTGACCAATAAGAATACAGTTGTGTCTGTGGAGGAGCACAGCGCTGCCTCACAGATTATCTGATTGGACGAACTACTGCAATCCAGACTATTGCAAATCCTTGATTCCTTATCAGCATGCTCTGCCCTTCCTCCTGTAGGACAACTGTGACCCGTACTGTGTAGGAGTTCCACCCCTTATTACACATAGAGCTGGTCTATAGGTGGAAAACTGATTGCTAACCATTGTGTTAGGATGTATTGGTAACTGTAATGTACTTTAGCTTGTCCAACAGGATAGTTTGTGAAAGGTAAGAAATTGAATCTTGATTGTCTTTCAGATTGTACTGTCATTCTGTTATGCCTTTTGTTGGAGTAAACATGTTATGTAATGGATTTTCTTCAATAAAATAAATGTAATCTAAAAAAGTGTCTAGTCTTTATTTTGATACAGCAAAGTTAACATGGCACACTACAGAATTGTAGGGATGAACTGCAAAGGTAGTATTAGGTGTTTAATTACATACACTAGCAATATTGTATATAGCATAAGCATAGCTCTGTCTTCATATAGGTCCAGCCAGGATGCAAAGTGCTTGTGGTTCTAGATCATCCAGTCATACAGCAGTATGTTTTGTCTGGTAAGGGTGTATTGGTTAGACCTGTGATGTGGGGTGTTCAAAGGTAGTATGGAAATAAAAGTGTGTAAGTAGTGGGGCATCATGGACTGTGTAATGGTTAGCATTACTGCCTCACAGCGCTGAGGTCATAGGTTCGATACCCACCATGGCCCTAACCATGGCCCTAACTATGGCCCTAACTGTGCCGAGTTATATTCTCCCTGTGGTTGCGTGGGTTTATAGGGAATATAGAATGTAAACTCCACTGGGGCAGGGACTGATGTGAATGTTCAACTATGTAGCTGCGGAATATGTGTGCGCTATATAAGAAAATGTTTATAAATAAGTAGTGGTGTTAGAAGACATTCTTGTAGGGGGGCTGCATTAGCATTCGATTGATTGGGATGCAATATCGGGATTAGCAATAAAGACTCTGACTTTTACTACCACCAATAGACTGGCGCCAGAATCCATACGGTCAGCAAGGGGAAGGGCATGTATACTTGGCTAACCCATGTTATGATTTCCTCCTTTGGTCATCTGTATGTATGGTATCCCCTTGTAGGGAATAAGATGTTTTGGCTAGAGATTTCATGTGAGAAGCAAGGCCCAGGTCCGAGTCACCCATGACACATCTGCAGTGAGTTTAAGGGAAAGGGTTTGGCAGTTGAAATAAGTCTTAATAAATGGCTGCCTTTGACTGATTATTCAGTGTGTTTGAAGTACAGGTCGAGTATCCCCTATCCAAATTATTCCGAAAACCATAGTCTCCAGAATGTGGTGTGGTTTGTTATTTGTTATGCAAAGGCTTCTGGTACCGAGCATTTTGTATAGGGGATACTCTCTGTAATGAGTTTAAGTATGGTAGAAAGGCGCTTTCTAGTGACCAGGAGGTGATCTGGAAATCCAAAGGACCATGTTAAATGTCACTGGTGTGATGAAACCTGTAGTTCAATGCAGTAGCTGCAACAGGTTCTTATATAGTGCATCAAATTCCATGGTGAAATGGGCAATATTGGAGCTGCATTCGGTCAGTGGCTATAACCAGAACATGTTGGGTTTCCTGTCCCTATTCCCTACATTTTCTTCTCATTGGAATAAAATTCTGTCCAGGGCCATATACACCTTTCCTGGCTATAGATACTGTGCGCAGCTGAATGTGTTCTGTGCGTGGAGTTGTAATGTGCAGGGTCACAGTGGCTGAGAGGAAAATAAACAGCAATGGCATTGGTGGATATATCGGTAGGAGGAACGAGAAGCTTTTGTACCATTAATAACAGATGTGGCAAGCAGCCAGGGCTCAGAGTGTGGGATTAGCCTGAACAATCAAGACTGCAGGATGAAAACAAGGAGGCAGGAACAGCGAGGTCACTCTGCTGCCATCTGCCTTGCCGCAGTGGGGGAGGATGAAGACTGGGAAGAGAAGGAGGTGGGGGTGTGATGGAAAAAGAGGGGGCTGGGCTGGAGTCGTCTGCTCCCAACAGCAGCCTGAATTTATCAGCAGTATATCTTAGAAATCCTGCCTTTGGAGCAGAGAAGCGGATTCTGCAATAGAGCTAGAACAGTGTAATCTGGAAAGCATTACAGCTGCATGCAGAGTCCTGTGTAACCTTTTTAAAGTGGTTAAGGATTGCCGTCTACCATGTCCGACTTAAGATGTAATTAGGGGATATTTTATAAACAAAGCTGTATACAGAGCACTGTACCTACCATTCATATTGTAGTCTGATTTCAAAGTTAGGTTTGGAACGATCCCAGCTGGTCCTGTTGTGGAGGGGATTGGGCAGAGTGACTTCCGGGTACTCGCTGTCGCAATTGTTTACTTACTGCTCTTTCTATATTCTGGCTCTGGCCACCCCATACAGCAATATATTTACTTTAAATCTGATACTACAATGCTGCCCTTTGTAATCCTTGTACGCATGTCTGGACACAAGCACACCCATCACAACCATATTTTCCCCTCTGTCCAACTGGCAAGAAGGATACAATCTGGTCAAGTGTAGGGGCCAGATGGTCCTGATCCTGTTCTTTTATCCAAGGGTCTTGCGTTAGGGCCCCATGGTGTACAACATTGGACCATGACTGATAACTGGCTGCTGTATTTGCTTTACAAACCGTTTGAAAATTAATTAAATACAAAATGTGCTGTTTATTATATTGCGGTCATACATGGACTAATCCTATTGGGTACTGCAAGGCGATGGTCTGTTGGAGGGAGAGGGAATAGACTGCATGGATTTGCTCAGTCGGGGTAAAGGCACCCATACACTAGACTAGAGCCACTTGGCCCATTTTATACACTATTTTGACGCATTGGCCTGATTTAAATTGCAGAAGTATGTCCTATACTTACAATGTGCATGGGATACAGAGATTGTCACTGCATCCGCAAGGATGTATCGGACCCGCTCTGATGAATGGGATGGCATGTTGTACTTATGCAAAATGACTGCATATGATGTGTTGCATGCAATACCTTGCCCTAGCGTATAGGGGGCTGGCTGTCTTTTAGTTTTAGCTGGACAAAAGGACTGGAATGTTTCTGCCCTTGTATCCTTTATTCCTCCTGTAGTTACCCATGATATGAACTTGACCTCACACTTGCAACACATCGCAGTTGGCATAGCTATGATCACTGGGGCGCACAGGGTTTTCTCTCGCTAGGCTTTCTTGTGGCCGTTCTACTGGTCATCTGTGTAGGAATGGTCACATGCTGTGTTGGTTTTGTCAGTCTTGACAAAGGAATTATTGGCACATGGCACACCTTCCTTCCTAACAGATAAACTATTGCTATGCTTAATCCTCCCTCTCAGAAAACACATTCTCACAAAGTCCATTTACACCTGTTATGTTCACAAGGCACCTGCTATTAAGGTTTTTTGGGCCACTGATGGGGATAAATGGTCAAGAACAGTTATGGCTGCCAGCAGTTGACTGCCGTTACAATGAGGGATTCATATTCAGTCTCCATTCCAACCATCCTGCATCATCAGTGCTGAAATGCCAGTCACCAATGACTGCCTTATTGGTGGCCAGTAATGCTACCATTACCTAACGTAGTATACACACCAGAACGATTTGGCCCAAAACGACCCAATTTAGATACAATCTCGACCGATTGTATGTTAATTGGGCATGTTTTGGGCCATTTCCGATGCACGGCCGAGCGGGTTGTTTTTCAGATCCTACCTGCAGCAGGTAGGATCTGAAAACAACCATTCAACTGGGTACAGGTCGCTATTGGATTGGATTCGGACCGTATGCAGGTCATGAGCTCCACAGATAGTGAGCGGGTTGTACGATCGTCTTACAACCTGCTCACAATCTGCATCGTTCTGGTGTGTACCCAGCATAACATAACAGTAGCCTTGGGCTTCCCCCGTTCTTTCTTGTTCTTATAGTCTCAGGGGTTCCTCATTTTTTATTTATGTCCTTTATAGTAATTGTTACAATCCCCTTGTACTACGCTGCACTATGGTGTACAGCAGGCAGGGTTCTGCCCATCAAAGAGGGCACATTTTGCATGTGCCTGGAAAGGGAAATAGCTTCTGAGAGGGATGTGGCCTGTTCATCACTTTTTGGGGCATGGTCAGCAATTAGTAATGCTTAGCCATTTGCACGCCACCTACTGACCCCCAGTGAGCACTAAACTGCAACTTTTCCCTCTGGCGGGAAACTTGAGGGCCTGTTTTGTCATTTTATAATCAGGCGCAGTGCCCCTGGGAACCTCTTGTCCATTCCGGGAATATAGGAAAGTGTGCCGCATGAGTCCATGGCACATTCCAAAGTACATAAATGGAAAAATGGTGCAACATAAGACACAATGCAACACCCCACAGAACCTAAGGTGCAGTCTGTATAATCCATACAGCATAAGTGCTGGTGCGGGATACCTCCAGGTGCTTTGGTTTCTACAGACTGATGTGACTGGCCATATCTCTTTAAAAGAAAAACCCATAAACTCAGGTCTACCTTGTGACTGTTGCTCACACTCCCGCCAACCTAACGATTGCGTCTAACTAACTTTTGTCTATCTAGACGCGGTCGACTGTCTAGGCGAGAGTGGTTCGACTAAGCATGGTCAACCCATACCATTGTCGCTCCAGACAATCTATCTGCTGTACCATAAATAACTGGTAATATGATTACATATCCACAAATCAACAAGTGATGGTCTAGGTCAGGGAAAGAACATGGCCCTGCGGATGAGCGCTTACAATCTATAGAACACAATAGAGCATTCTGTGTAAGATGTAAAGGTCATTGACTGTTGTATTGTCTGGTTTAATAGTCGCTCCTATCTCCTGAGAACAGACTGTTTGGAGAACCTCCAGTTTCACTGCTGGGGTGGGATTCAGACACTCCTAGGGCTTTTATTTAATGGTCGGTCTCCAAGGTTTCTGAGGAATTAGTCCAAATGGTGTACTCATGGTGCATGTTTGTACACGTGTGTTGCTCAGGGTTCAAAGCTCGTTCTTAAAGCCAAAGTGGACTTAACACCAAAGCTAATGGAAGTAAATTGGTGTGCACATGCACTTTCTGGTGTGCACATGCACTTTCTGGTGTGCACATGCACTTTCTGGTGTGCACATGCACTTTCTGGTGTGCACATGCACTTTCTGGTGTGCACATGCACTTTCTGGTGTGCACATGCACTTTCTGGTGTGTACATGCACTTTCTGACAAGTGTTTATTTTGTATCCCTTTCAAAGATTCCATCATATTTTCTGAGCATTACCACTTCATACCCCCCAACGTTCTCACTTTATAAATTTGGGACCAGTGCGCACACCTGAAAAGGGGACGTAATCTCTGCCAAAGGGGTGTGGCCTTATTTTCTGTTACTACGGTGCATGGCCAGCGCAGTGTAAACTGCTGGCCATGCCTCCAGCCCCATTAACTCTGAATAGATACTCAGAGCAGTGCCAGGCAGGAGCGACTGTCCTATACGTGGCTCCGGGAGGAACTGCCCCCAAAAATGGACGGTCTGGCGAAAAGTGGGACAGTTGGGAGGTATACCCTAGTGCTGTTGTGGATAGAACAGCTTTGGTCATTCCATGTGGAGATGTCCAGTCCTGGTTACGTGATTTAAAAAAAAAAAAATTTTTTAGAGAGTGGGTGTGTGTGTTGACTCCTCTGAGTTAATAGCCATAAACCGCCATTGCTATATTTTATTATAAAAATATTATAATATAAAACATTTTTTTTTTACCTTCTTATGGAAATGGTGGACATTATTTTTGCATACATACATACATTGTTGTAGACCTTTTTGGGGTAAATGCAATATAAATTACCCACAATTTTTGAGGTAGCTGGGATAAAAACCATTATTTTTGGCACATTTCAAGCTATCTGGATATTTATTAACAGTTTCTTATATAGCGCATACATATTACTCAGCTATTTACAGAGAATATTCAAACATTCACATCAATCCATCAGTCCCTGCCACAGTGGAGCTTACATTCTATATTCCCTACCACATGTACACGCACACAGACATTCTAGGGTTAATATTTATGAGCCAATTAACCTAACAGTATATATTTGGACTGTGGGAGGAAACCGGACTACCCAGAGGAAACCCACGGAAATACGGGGAGAATATACAAACTCCACACAGTCAGGGCCATAGTGGGAATCTAACCCATGACCTCAGCGCTGTGAGGCAGTAATGCTAACCATTACACCATCCGTACTTTCCTGACCACTAACTTACAGGGGTAACCGCACACAAAAATAAAAAATTATATTATCAAGCAGTTTATTTAATTTTTGACCTTTTGATATGGATTGACCCACTTTTCAAATGCTCTGTAGAAATGTAAAGCGACAAGGTTTGTAGTTCAACAGCTTTGAACTCACAGGAAGGGAATGCTCATTTTTACCTGTTTACCCCCACCCAATAGGACATAAGTGCTACGTATTCATGTCCAGAAGTACCAGGTTTACCCGTGCAAAGTACTGCTTGGGGGCACCCAAACCTGATGTATCGCACATTGGTGCTGGTCACCTCAAGTGCCTAGATCGACAGTCAGTTGGTCAACGCGATTGGGGACTCTTTCATGTTTTACAATCCACATGGACTCAATTTGGGAAGGGTAAAGTGTGCTGCTCGCAGCAAGGCACCAGGCCTGAAGCATGGCGAGCGAAGTGAGGGTACACCCTACTCTTATGAGGGATTCCCCTGCTTAGGTGCTGAAATTGGCACCCAAGGCAATCTTAAAAAAAAAATTGTATACCCATTTATGTGCCAACCATTTGCAGGTCAACGTTTTTACTTGTGTTAACCTTGTGTATACGGACCGCTCACTTTTTGATCTCCTGGGGGACAAGCGTGGATTGTGGCGCCCTGGGTATTGGCATAACACACAAGGCCACCCCCAGACTGGCTGGGGGCAGGCTTAACTGTGTAATGCATTATGCTTATTCTCAGGGATCGTCATGGTCAATCACTCGTGGGAAACTAATTTTTATTAATTTTAGTCCTGCCACTGAAGGGGGTAAAGGGGCATATGAACTCTGATCATTTAGATTTTCTCCTTGTTATGCAGTGATCCTGCCCTTTACTTTTTACAAATCTTGTTTGCCCTAATTTAGCAGCCTGGAAGCTGGTGTTTTTGTTTATAGAAAAGAGAGCAAACGTGACGTCTCACTCTATTCCAGCTTTTCTTGTGCAGCCGGACTCCCACACAGTAGTGGTGTATTGCAGGCTGGTGAGTAGCCCCGCCTCCTCTGACTGTCATTTCTAATACCGTATCTAGCATGGCTCTTGTAGTGGGTAACTCAGGCAAGACTAGCCGAGCTGCATGGCGCACACTGACACTCAGGCTTGGTGAAATAAGATTAAATGAGGAGCAAATGCTAGCGTTTGGACTTGTGCCTCTATCAGTAAATTGTAAAGAGCGAACAGGCTACGGTATAGCTATACAGTGTTGCACTAACCTTAAAGATGCTAGTAGCACATGTGGTTTAATCCCTCTGGGTATAAAGCTCAGGAGACCACCCATATTACTCCAGACCATACACTGCATAGTAGACTGAACTGTGCATTGCAACAATATCCGGACCTGCATTAAGCCAATTTCATATGACCGCATTCCAGTCACAGGAAAACTCTGGACAAAAGGCATTCCTGTGTTCCCTTGTGCTCCGCTCAGTGGTTTCCTGTCTGTCTTCGCACTAGTAGAAAAAAGTAAAAATTTTGGTCCATACGAGTTTACTTTTTTGTTGATCTTGTAGCAGAGCATCTTCAGAGCTGAATACAATATTTATGGCCCATGAGGAAAGCTAATGTATGCTTTTTGCACACCAGTTGGCTTGAATGTACCCAAGTAGGTTGAGTCCCACTGTATGTATAATTTAAAGTAAAATAAATAAATACATATTTGTGTGTGTATATATGTAGGTGTATAAAATATGTAAAAAGAACACCCCCCCCCCCCTCCTCCTTTTTGAAGGAGGCAATGATGTAATGGGTAACAGTACTCTGCTGTATGGTGAGCCCTGTACATTAGTGTCTTGGCTTGGATGGCTGCTCCGATCAATTATTTATAGTCTTCTGGCTCCGCGCCTTGGTAAGGTCACGTTGCTGAAAGCTGACTATCTGTATTGTTCTCTACATCTCCAGCAGCTGCTCTTTCTGTAAAATAGTAGCCCGGTGCTCCCTGCCTTTATAGTTGTGACTGCTATGTGTTTTCGGATGACTTCTGCCCATGACTTTGTCACTCTCAATTTCTACAAATGTTCTTATTTGTCTTTAAATGTTACTTAAAGTTCTGAAGACTATGTGCCTTTGGGAAGAATCTTGAGGGGGAGGGGTTTTATTCTTTGGCGCATCAAGAAAATTCTATATGGACAGCAATGAGACTGACTTTATCACATTTCTACCTGCTGCCTGCCTCGGAGGGCGTGAGCAGAAATGATGGGTGCTCATGCGATCAGATCAAGAATTGAATAGCTGGCCAGGTGCACAGTACTTGCCGGTTCTCAGACAATTGAGTATGCATTTTGAACCTTTTCCTCTGTATTACTGAGCTGCTTGGTTGAACAATTTTTGTGTAAGATGTACTTATTTAATACAGTATTTAGTCTTCTGGTACACACACAGTACGGTTCTCGGATTTGTGTTTTTGACAGCGCACAGTGTTTATTTTGGCTTGCATGCATGCACCCACGTGGTTACTATCACAAGCCCAAACGTATGTGCATGCAGTACTTTTGTACTAGATGTGATCTAGTACAATATGCACGTAGCACAAATGGCACAGTGTATGGGCACCTTAAGGCATCTTTAGCTTTCTAGAGCATCTTATGGAGAGCTGTCATTTCTATGTTTGTAATCCCTGGAAGAACTATGCCTGCACTTTGTATTGGCCATAGTGTATACGGTATTAGCTGCAGGGTAATATTGAATTCCATATATGTATACAAAACAAGTTAGCAAAAAATATATTGCAAATCTGTCTGGAAAAAAACAACAACCATGGGGCATTCGTTCAAGGGACACATGGTTTGCAATTCCCTATACAAGCATATAGACCCAGCACACCATTACATTGCAGATACATTTACTCCTACAGATTCTAGGCCAAGAGGTACTGTAGGCAACCTGCAGCACTCCAGCTGCTCTCTAACTACACATCCCAGCATGCCTTGCCACAGTTTTGCTTTTAGGACATTCTAAAGTGGGCAGGACTGAGGTGTTGCTCTGCAGCAGCTGGAGTACCAGGCATACCTACTCCTGTCTATACTCAGCTCTGCAGATCATGATGATCAGATATGGATCTGGTACCGTGCGTTTAAGCTCTGTAACGCTTAATTATTATTCTTTTTTTAATCTTTGCAATGAGCTTTACCTAATAGACAGCTTATAATGAGCTGTGCTGGATCTTTGAAACTGTGGCTTTTTACACATATGAATACATCTTCACATGTGTACTTAGTGTAGACTAGAATGGCTCTGGCCTGTATGACTGGTGGCATTCAGTGTGTGTGACTGGCGGATAGCATTGTAAACACAACCCAACTTGGTACCTGGTCCTCCTTCCTCTGGCTAGTTATTCAGGAGGTAATTGTTACACTTGTGTCTGTGTGTTACTATTACACTTGGAATTTATCTGGTATACACTGGACAATAGTCGCACTTGACCAACCTCCTAACTTTTGTGTTGGGACAATGGGGAGCTTAATTGCTTGGTTGGAATTTTAGCCAGCATCAAACATTTTTTTTTGTTCTCCACACTTTAAGATCCTTGGTATAATGCTCTTTTACAATTGCTGTACATTGAAACAATTACTGGTGTAAATCTGGTTCTCTCCTGTTGTACTAGGGCAGAGGTCACTTTATTTTCAAAGAACTTCTTTTAAAATAACCCTGGGTGGAGCTTTGTATTTCAACAGATTTCGACATGTTATCCCCCCGCCCTCCTTATTGTGAATCCTCTTAAGTGGCATAAGCCACAAACCCTTTTTTTTTTCTTCAGTCGGTGTGCATCAACCTGGGTCTGACATGTCTAAAAGGTCTACTAAGTCCCAGGTCTTGTGCCCCTTCAGTTGTTCAGGGTTTTTCCTGCACTGAGAAATGAGTGCCACCCCAACCGAGGGTGGAGTTCTGGTCTCCGCTACACGCAGAAACACTGACCTGGTAGAAGACAAACTTCTACATAAGCTAGAGCCAACCCTCTGCTGCAGCTGGTAGGCATGGTTGTCGAAGGAGTGTGCTGACATGGGGCCGTCTAAGGCTGTGTACACACGGGGGCGATTTTAGTCTAATATTGCGGGTAATATGGTCGCTGAGCGACCAATATTGCCCGCGATGGGAATGTGGGGTGCGCACTCCCATTTTCTCCCCCGTAGTGATCGCTGGTCGCAGGAACATGCTCCTGCGACCAGCTGATTTCCACTGCCGGGCTCCCCCAGCAGTTTATTTTTCATCAGTGACCATCTCTGGTCGCTGATGCAAACGGAACACTGAGCGATATATTGCTGGGCGATGTATCCCCCCCCCCTGTGTACGGGGCTTTACGCAACCTCTGTCACGCACAGCATGCCAAAGCCAGGAACGCTTCTGAGCAAAGTGCTCAGCACTGCCTCGCTGAAAACAGAACTGCATATGCACACTGTGTAGTACCAGTGCATCGCTGATCTGCACACTGTGTAGTACCAGTGCATCGCTGATCTGCACACTGTGTAGTACCAGTGCATCGCTGATCTGCACACTGTGTAGTACCAGTGCATCGCTGATCTGCACACTGTGTAGTACCAGTGCATCGCTGATCTGCACACTGTGTAGTACCAGTGCATCGCTGATCTGCACACTGTGTAGTACCAGTGCATCGCTGATCTGCACACTGTGTAGTACCAGTGCATCGCTGATCTGCACACTGTGTAGTACCAGTGCATCGCTGATCTCAGGATTGGCCCTCCCTAGTGACAACCCAGTAATAACTGTAGTCAACCCATGTGAATGTTGAGAAAAGTACAGAATGCCCGGCTTCAACCTGTGCTTGGTGTGCAGTTTATTTTTCATCAGTGACCATCTCTGGTCGCTGATGCAAACGGAACACTGAGCGATATATTGCTGGGCGATGTATCCCCCCCCCCCCCCCCCCTGTGTACGGGGCTTTACGCAACCTCTGTCACGCACAGCATGCCAAAGCCAGGAACGCTTCTGAGCAAAGTGCTCAGCACTGCCTCGCTGAAAACAGAACTGCATATGCACACTGTGTAGTACCAGTGCATCGCTGATCTGCACACTGTGTAGTACCAGTGCATCGCTGATCTGCACACTGTGTAGTACCAGTGCATCGCTGATCTGCACACTGTGTAGTACCAGTGCATCGCTGATCTGCACACTGTGTAGTACCAGTGCATCGCTGATCTGCACACTGTGTAGTACCAGTGCATCGCTGATCTGCACACTGTGTAGTACCAGTGCATCGCTGATCTGCACACTGTGTAGTACCAGTGCATCGCTGATCTCAGGATTGGCCCTCCCTAGTGACAACCCAGTAATAACTGTAGTCAACCCATGTGAATGTTGAGAAAAGTACAGAATGCCCGGCTTCAACCTGTGCTTGGTGTGCAGTTTATTTTTCATCAGTGACCATCTCTGGTCGCTGATGCAAACGGAACACTGAGCGATATATTGCTGGGCGACCCAGCCTAAGCTTTACTGGGTCAGGGACTGATGTGCATGATTATATAGCACATACGTACACCAGTTTATTGAATATATTCAAAGGGAAAGATTCAGTTTTGTGTGCACAAAAATGTATTGGGTGCTCTCAGGGGCTATTCAGTTGCCTCTGTTGGGCATGCATGCCCTGAATGCATTCCCATTAGCATTGCATTTAGCCACACAAAGTGGCTGAACCAATATAGAGTCCCGGTTTGAGCACCCAAACCAGTGTATGTTCACATTTGAGCTCGCACCTCAGAAGGCTGCCTGTGTCAATGTAGCAATAATTAAATGGGTACTCTTTACTTAGTTGGGCGCCAGCGATTAAAATCGCGGTCGCCGGGGGTAAAAATCGCGGGCATCGCGGGTAAATCGGGATGCCCGCGATGACCGCGATTTTCCCATAGGGAACAATGTTAAAAAGGCTGATTGACCGCGATTTTACTGTTAAATGCCTCAATGGACCCGATTTGGCCCTAGGAATCAATGTTAAATGGGCCACAGAGCCCAAATAGGCACAATTGACCCTTAAATGTCCCCCCCAATTTTTAACGCCACCCCACGATCCACGCCAACCCGAAGCGTGGCGAGCGCAGCGAGCCCGCGAGGGGCGGCGGTACGCGTCCTCAGACCTTTTCATGCCCTACTATCCACTAGGGCGTGGCGAGCCCGAAGCGTGGCGAGCGCACGCGGATACCTTCACAGGTAGACGCGTCCCCTCGCGGGCTTCACAGGTGTCGGCGTCGCCACGGACACCTGTGAAGCCCGCGAGGGGACGCGTATAACTGTGAAGGTATCCGCGTCCCCTCGCGGGGCGCGCTGCGCTCGCCACGCTTCGGGCTCGGTGGCTCGCTGCGCTCGCCACACTATTATATTCTCACTCCACGCCCTAGTGGATAGTAGGGCATGAAAAGGTCGGAGGACGCGTACCGCCGCCCCTTGCAGGCTCGCTGCGCTCGCCACGCTTCGGGTTGGCGTGGATCGTGGGGTGGCGTTAAAAATGGGGGGGGGGGGGGGGGGGACATTTAAGGGTTAATGGGCTCTGTGGCCCATTTAACATTGATTCCTATGGCCAAATCGGGTCCATTGAGCCATTTAACAGTAAAATCGGGTCCATCGCGCCTTTTAACATTGATTCCTATGGTAAATCGGGAGCATCGCGTCGCGGGCATCGCGGGTACATTTATGGCCGGCCGCGACGCGACCGACACGATTTCCATGTTTAACATGGGTTTCAATGGGAAATCGCGGGCATCGCGTCGGTCGCGTCGCGGGCAGACATAAATGTACCCGCGATGACCGCGACGGGCGCCCATCTAGGTAAAGAGTACCATTAAATGTTGTGTTAGCCGGGGCAAAGAACGAATCTGCCCCATTATAAGGGATTCAAATGTCCTCTCCATTAAATTTAATTGTTGCTCTGTTTTAGTGCTATTGCCCGCCTGTGCCTGCATTTCGAGTTGCAACCCCAGGGGATGGCGATTTGAGTTAGTTGACCCGCTTGAGCATTCAAACTGGACTTTTCGTGTTACGCTGTTTATTCGGGTAAAACGGCTATGGGCAACTAAATCTGTCCAGAATTGGTTTGTTCAATGCAATAAAAATAAACACTTGAATATTAATGTCCAGTCACTTTAGACATGGGATCAGGGAGTGATTACACCATTAAATACATAAATACATAGGGCAGTATTCATCTATTACCACCCATCCCGGCAGGCGGTGTTCAATTGTTTCTGCTGGTGGGCACACACATTAGTGTGGTGGCTTGCTAAAATGTGCGGAAAGTTACCCATTTGATCACGCAAACGGGACTACATTACACATCATGCCCATTAGTTTGGTCAGGGTTAGCCGCTATGCATGGCTAAATCCAATCCTAATAAAATAATTGAAGGATCGCCCAGTGATCTCCTGGCGATGAGAGCTTGGGCACAATGAATTGAATTTGGTCTGTTTGAGTAACTGCACAAATGATTGGCTTCCCTGAAAGGAATTTGATGCAGAATGGCTGTAAGTGATCGTGGCTTGTAATCCTTGTCTTAGTCAAGGTCTTTCTGTATGTAGTGTTCATGCTAAGCTGTTGGCCATGCCCTGTCCAGTTTTTAAAGGGCAAAATGCGCTTTGCCCCTTTTATCAGCACCCTGCTAAAACAGTCTGCCCACTGCCTTGCTGGCACCGTACATTAAAGAACGAGCTTGGGGGAAGCCTTGCACATCCAAAGGTCCTGGGTATGCCTGTCAACCAGCCCGAGGAATCGCCTGATCTCCCGAGCTGGCGCAGTCTGGTGGACAGGCGCCCCAATCGGGGATGTCCGAGCGTCTCCCACACAGGGATCGGGCGGGGATTGGGGGCAGCTGCTGAGGGCTTTGTCAGAACAGGGTGCGCGTGCCCCCTTCTGTTGGCTGGCGAATGGCTGGCTATTCTATCGCCAATGGGAGCTGCTCCATCTGCACAGGAGACAGTCATAGGATTTAACAATACGGTTTCATTTTGAAAGTTAAAGAAACAAGTGACAAATTGTATATAAGTTGTATTTATTTTGTATCAACAACACACTGCTTGATAACGATCACTCTGCACCACTATAGCAACAATACGGTTTCATTTTGAAAGTTAAAGAAACAAGTGACAAATTGTATATAAGTTGTATTTATTTTGTATCAACAACACACTGCTTGATAACGATCACTCTGCACCACTATAGCACATCAGAGATAGGGTATTGAGCGCGGTTTCCCACAACAAACCATTTCTATGGAATGACAGACCATTTTTGTATGAACCAGTGGACTCAGAGGGGAATTACATTTTGGACACGTGGCAGCAGATGGATTGTTACATGTAGAAGAAGGTCCATAGTGTTGGGGGTTGATTTGATCCGTTATGCTGGGTATACACACTACAATTTTGCCTAACTGAAATAAATCTAAAATAAGTCTACATGCCGGCCATCAGGACAGGTGTGAGATATGCACCAGGTAAAAGAGGCATACATGTGGTTGTGTTTGTATAATGCTCCTCCCATATCTAACCCGGGTTCCCTGAACTGACAGGGACAGCAATCGGAGATCCATCCTGGAGACTTTTAATTCAAAATATCCCTGATTTACAGAGCCAGACTGTGTTTGTGCTGTTTTTGTCAGCTGCTCTACCATGCAGTGTATAGCTGGGTACACAACGTGCAACATGTTTACCTAGCGATATAGGGAGGGGGGGGAGTTATGCTGTATTCTGCAGCATGGCCCTCAATAACAATGTGCTCAGTCACCTGTACGTGCAGGATTTCTGAGGATGTCATTAGCGACCCGTGGAGTGTGCATTGTTGACACATAAAGCAATATTATAAACTAGGTCATTCAGAAAGGGCAAAATAATATTTTATTGGTTAAAATATCGTAGTGTTATTGGGTTTGACAAGTGAACTCTGATCAGCTGGAGCCGGTGTTATACATGTGCCTCAATCCCTGTGAGCGGGGGTTCACTCTAGTTTGATAGTAGACTTTGTTTTATTTCTGTGCTTTCTTTAAAGTTATGTTTTTTTTTATTTTGTATTGAACTAGACAATTTTTTTCCTATCTCCACCCCCCTATCTCTTCTATCAGCTGATCTTGCTGCGCATATGTTTAGAGCAGTTGCTAAGGTGATCTGTTGAGAATTCAACACCTACGCAACTCTAGTGAGAGGCTGAGAAATGTTTAATAGCTTCTATGCTGCTTTATCTGCTGCTGCATAGATAGCGCGGAAGCTGAATTTCTTTTTTTCTTTTTGGAGAGATTACATTATTAGATCCTAGCTGGCTTTTACATGTGTGTCTGGGGTGGGAGGATACACTACTTTTTGGCACTACTATAATTAATGGGCACCTAAAGGAGTAATTCAATTGTTCCAGCTAAAATGATCATGCTTGTCGCGGCCAAATTGATTGTTTAACCACATATAGCAGCTTAACCAGCCTAAAGTCCTGGTTAGGGTGCCCAAAGCACAGGCTATTCATGCATCTCTTGCCGCCTAATGAGAAATTTGTCGGGGGGGGGGGGGGCCTTTAACTCTCTCCCTATAGATTGAATGAGGTGGCTATAAATCAAGCGATTTTTGTTTTAGGTGGTCTAAAAAGCATGGTAATGTCATTATTATTATTTTTTTTTTTTAATTATGCGTGACTATGATGGTCAATTACTTGTCTGTGTGTAAGGTGTGTGTGTATAGAGCAGGGAGATGTTGCTGCACTACTTGTGGTGGTGGTTGTTTATATAGCGCACACATATTCCGCAGCGGTATACAGAGACTATTTGACCACTCACATCAGTCCCTGCCCCAGTGGAGCTTACCATCTATATTCCCTACCACATGTACATGCACACACATTCACTCTTGGGTTACTTTTATTTAGATCCAATTAACCTACCAGTATATATGTGGATTGAGGTAGGGAACCGGAGTATCCAGAGGAATCCCTTGCAAATACGGGGAGAATATACGAACTCTGCACACTTGGAGCCGTGGTGGGCCTCAAACCCATGACCTCAGTGCTGTGAGGCAGTAATGCTAACCATTACACCATCCGTACTGCCCAGATCACCGTAGCAGCACGCCAGTACACCCACAGAGTTTCTTTCATCTTGAAACAGATAAGTGTATCAGATCAGTAATGATCACATTTTCTCCCTCAGATGGAATAAATGGGCGCTACTGAATTGTTGCTCCTATCGGATGCCCTGTTACCCGTGGTTACACATTTTCCAGCATCTTCTGGAGGAGAAATAATGCGTTTGAAGTCTGTCAAAGCGCCAAGATGTTTAGATGTCTGATCGGAGCAACAATTACATAGCTGCATAAGTGTGCAGTACAGCTTCCCACCCCAAGCAGGTGACTTTTTACAGATTTAAGCTAATCACCCCCGAGGGGGGTGGGGGGGGTGGGGGATGTGTGAGCTTGAAGTGCCGGCTGCCAGGTGTGCCTGAACTGAGCAACATTGGAATTGCTACATTGGTTGCTTAAAAAATTGAATAAGGCCCCTTGTGTTACCAGTGCTGCTGAGAAGGGGGGTTTTCAAATCCATTGGCACCTACTTCTGCGGGTAGAACAGAGGAGGCAGCGCCACACTGATTGAAATGGGTAGGCATGCACTACTGGCTCTTGCGAAGCCTAGTCTCCAAGACTAAAATCATGGTTGCCATGACGACCTGTCAGCATGTATTGGTTGAGCCCTACTATATGGTAACATCATGGGGCGGTCTCACCACCTTGTCCTATTGTCCCCATTTATCTTTGTCGCGAGCATGTCTTCTGCTGGGTTTTTAGTGCACTGTTATTTGTGTACTGTGCATGTGCACTCCTATCTGTTTTGTACCTGACATTGCTATTATGTGTAATTGTAGCCATGTATTTATTTTTATGCTTAATAGTCCCCACACGTGTTCTGCATACTGTTTGTGTATACAATTCTTATGATGCAATCCCTTCAATATTTGGCATGCAGACAGCAATTAGATGAGCGCAGTGCCTTACCTCCTGACTAATCCACCGCTCACAAACATACAAGTTCAGTCTGTGAAGCGGTCGGAATTAGCTCTGCTCAGTCCTCTATCATACTGCACCAAATTGTTTGGAAAATATACTGGAATACAATCTCTGATCAGCTGTCCAATGCTCTGAGGACAGCTGTCATTGCTGTTGCCATCTCTGTCTCTCCTTTGATCTCTACTGCCAGCCTGGTTGCAGCAGCTGCTGCCACAACTTGAGACAATTGCATAGCTCTAGAACTTACTGTGGCTTGTCTGATCATTTTTACACTTTTAAGCAGTGAGACCCGACTAAAATATTCCCCACAATATACAGTCCCATTTTGGAACCCAAAGATCACTCTTCTGCTCACTCATCTCTGAAAGATGAAATCCGGAATGTTACTGCAGGCAGTGATTGTGGCAGAACAATTGAATTCCTGCCATTTGGCGGCATCTATCAATGACCTAAAAAAAACAACAGCCTTTTTATTTGGGAAGGGGGAGGGAGACATGGACGGAAATGCTTGTGACAGCATTGAATAGCTCAGTTGGGTGCAATCTAGTGGCTGTCAGTGGGGAAAACAATCGAATACCACCTGAGTCTTGTAGTGTCTGGGTGGATGTTCCTGCACTTGAGTATATCTGAAATGCTTGGCAACATTGTTTGCAGAACATTTCTAGTGTGAGGAAGACAATAATTTTAGGTCACATCCCTTTAGAGGCAATGATGGTCAGAAAATTTGGAAATAAGGTCTCATTCTATGACAGATTGAGGGATTTGCAGGTAAGGGATGAAGGCAGGTTCAGAAGCATGAGATATTGGGGGAATCATAAGTGTGCTATATGTGGCCAGGGGTGTTTGGTAGGGGAGGAGGAGAATATATGTAAGCACCTTACCATAGATATACAGTATGGTGCGATGACTTAATGTGGGATCTGGGAATGGTTGGCAGGGGACCAAGGCAAATCAAGGGAAGTAGTGAGAAATAAGCAAGTTGCATTGTTTGTGGTAATGAGATGTGAAGGTATCTTGTTTGCTGCTTGGAATATTCAGATGTTTAGTTTGTGGCATGTACAGCAGTGTGCTGTCCTAGGCAGCCCTGCAGGATCTCTCATGTTTGCTTATAGACCTCCCCTTTCTAATAGTGCGTACAGGCGGTAAGATTTGGCTTCCGATGTTCCCGATATAGGGAACATCGGAAGCCAAATCGCATGCTTTTTTAGGGCTTGCGAGCCTGATGCGCCGCCGTTGCGCGCTCCCATGTGAGCGCATATTGGCAGCCAGATTGACCAGGAAAGACGCGAGTCCATCTGATCGCGTTGGGACTCGCATCTCACGGCAGTATCTGCCGTGTGTACACACCATAAGACTGCGGTCCTTCATATTCTCTTCACAACCTGTTCACTCCTTGCATGCTCAGCAAGTGCACACTTATGTAGGCTCAGACCAAGGCTACTCTACATGTGTGGTGGATTTAGTCCTGGTGTTTCAGCGTTTAACATCTGCTTACAAGTAGATCCTGCTTGTAACCTAGTATTCCTATATATTTCCACATACCATTTTCGCAGCCATTGTTCCGTACAGTATACAATTACATCTTTATCTTGAGACCTTCACAAAAGTGAATGCAAACTCCTTGTGTAACCTGAGGTCTTGGTAGGTCATTGTTCCGTTCCATCTACAGTGTGTTCTTGTAGCCGGGCCTGTCACTCTGTTCTGTAGAGGCCCTGTGCTGCATCCAGCCCCGCCATGAATAAGCTGCTCTGCTTTATTCAAAAGCTGCATTCAATGAGGTAATAGGATCCAAGCCTTGATGTGAAGAGCAATATGATCCAGTGTTGTGCTTGGGAGAGAGGGTGATATTAGGGCAGTGGGGGGATGGGGAGATTATAGAATAGCCGGCGGAAGAAGGCTCTATTATGTCACTACCTATGTCGGGCTACGGCCACGGGTTACACTGTTTCTTTGTGCGGCAGTGTTTGTAAGGTTATACCTACAGAATATCCGTAGTGGCCCCTGTTCATGTATCTTATATTTATGGACTATAAGGGGGTGAGTGCACAGCAAAGAAAGAGCACATAACTGCACCTGGGCAAAACTATGCTGCACTGCAGATGCGACAGGTGCATAGTTACCTCCCCTCCTGCATTCTGCAGGAGACTCCCTGACATAGCAGCAATCTCCCCCTCTCCCTCATTACTCTAGCAATCTCCCTCCATGTCACCTAGCCCACATTACACGGTTACATTTTTGGGGAAAAAAGGAATGAGAGAAATGCATTTACATTGACTCATCAGCACCATTTCCCAGCACTTTACCCAGTATAGTAGCTCTTACTAACTGCTTTGGGCTCATCTACATTTGGATATAAGTCATTTAAAAAGATTCCTCTCCGATGTAGCAGTACACACCCACGCTTCTAGGTGCCACGTTCATAATCTTTTTTTATTTATTAACAGTTTCTTATATAGCGCACATATTCCGCAGCGCTGTACAGAGAGTATTTGAACAGTCACATCAGTACCTGCCCCAGTGGAGCTTACAATCTATATTCCCTACCACATATACACGCATACACAGACGTTCTAGGGTTAATTCTTTGGGAGCCAATTAGCCTACCAGTATATTTTTGGACCTTTTCACAATCTCTCCATAAATAGATCTAGAAACACCTTTTGGGTGGAGCATGACCCGCCCCCTCAATGGGGCACTGTGCAAAATTATACTACCAACTATAATCTCCCTGAAACTAGTTTTCAAAAGTAGGCAAGTATGGACAGGTGGTAGATAGACAAATTAGTGAGGTTGTGCTTGACAGGTTGCCAGTGAAGGTGCCGGCATCAGCAAGCGCATACACACTTGGCAATACCTGGGGTTCTTGCTAGCTAAATCCTCTGTTGGCCCTGAATGCCAACGGAGTATGTTGCTGGTGCGCACACAAATTGTGGTGTGACTGGCAGTTTTGTGTATACTTTAGAACACAGCTTCTCAAAGTCGGTCCTCAGGACCCCACACAGTGCATTATTTGCAGGTCTCCTCACAGAATCAAGTGAAATCATTAGCTCCACCTGTGGCTTTTTAAAGATGTGCCGGTAATGATTGCGCTTGTCAGGTAACCTGGGAAACATGAACTGTGTGGGGTCCTGGGGACAGGGGGGTGGATTCATTAAGCTCGGTGAAGTGATAAGTGTTTGATTTTTAACACCGGCCAATCAGCCCCTACATGTAATTCTTCAAGCAAACCCTGTAACTTCACAGTTAGAAGCGGTTTGACCGGTGATAAAAACCAGACACTTTATTACTTCACCGAGCTTAATAAATCTGCCCCAGAGTTTGAGAACCACTGGTTTAGAATATAGTCTGGGTTGATTGATCGAGTGAAATCGGCCCAAATTGGAAGTGTTTAACATCATGTCCGACCTGATGCAAGATCAATCGGAAGCAGCACTTTGCGGGTGCTTTATAGCACCTGTGAAGTATCGCATCTGATTTCCCATGAACTCACCCGTAAGCTCCCCGATAGTTCTGTTATATGTGATAAGCCGCATGCGACTTAGCGCTTGATTTGTCATTTTTATACATGCATTAAGTCATATGTAGCCCTCCCGGATAGCTGCTGGGGCAGTTCAAGGGAAAACAGGTCTGACTCAGGCACGCTGGACCTGTGTATGGGGGCCTTAAGGGTGGAGGGTGTCCAAACAAATCTAAATTGCAGTGTAAACAAAACTGTCCAGCAAAAGCAGACAGTATTTACCCTGCATGCAAAAACAATAAATGTGCTTGCGGCCATATTGTAACATCTGCTGCTGGACACCCATTACTGCAAACATAAATTTAAGTTATGTAGGGCTTCGGGGATGGTTGTAACCTGATGGATTCATTGCGCCTGGGAACTGCAGCATAACATTTATTTATTAACCATTTCTTATATAGCTCTGCAAGTTCCATTGCACTTTACAACTGGATATAGGAATTAAACACTGAATAATTAGACAAAGGGAGGAAAAGCCATCCTCTCCGTCCAGCCCCCTCGCCTGCCGCTTGCCGTATTGTGTGTTCCGGGGAAATACTCGCCATCAGAGGATGATGAGGATTCCACAAAACAGCGATGTTCATCGCAAATGCAGGGAACCCACAGCATATAGTGGTGAGCCTCACCGTTTTGCCGGCCACACTCACCTCCGTGCAGGCGAGGTGGAAACGGTGAGTGAGAGGGGAGTGTTGAATACTGACGGCAGTCTAACAGCGCTTCTCGCCGTATAGCTGTCAGCCGCTCGCACCCCCGCATTGAATATACCCCAATGGTAGGAGGGCCCTTCTCGCAAGCTAAAGAGCTATAGGGAAATAGGCATTGATGCACAATATCGGCGCTATATATTGCATTGATGTATTGTTACAATGACCTAGCAATGTTGGTGTCAGGAGCATGGGAAGATAGAATAAGTGAGGATATGTTTAGACCAGGCATGTCCAACGTTGGCCCTCCAGATGTTTTGAAACTACACATCCCGGCATGCTTTGCAATAGTTTTAGCATTCTCTAATAGCAAAACTGGCAAAGCATGCTGGGATGTGTAGTTTCACAACATCTGGAGGGCCAACGTTGGACATGCCTGGTTTAGACTGTATAGTGGGGATGCAGATAGGAAAGATTTCTGAAGGTGATGTGGTTGGTTCTAGAATCAGATAAGCTGCCTGAAGAGGTGAATGTTTAGAGAAAGTTTGGAGTCCAGAGCATAGTCCAGTGGTTCCCAAACTCTGCATAAGTACCCTGGGGTGCCTTGGGTGAGTGATCCAGGACCAATTCATTTTATTTATGGTCAATGTAAGTAGCAAAACCAGTGTTGGTGGCTGCCGGTCATAACATGTGTGGACAAACAGAATCAAATACTGTCCCTCGCCTCATAACTGACCCCGCTGGATGATCTATAAACACAATTTACTTTTTTTATTTTTTATTTTTTTTTTATTTTTTTAACTTCATTTCTCAATAAGAAATATTTGGCCTATGAGTGCCTTAAAAAATGTTGATCCTCTAGGGCGCCGTAATGCTGCAAAGTTTGGAAACCGTTGGGAAGCAAAGTTGGGAGATAATCTGTACGTTAGTGTAGTTTGATTAATGGCCTTGTGTGTTAATCCCCGTACACACGGGGTGACAGTTTGGCTGTGCAATGTGCTGCAGCACACAGCGCAGTGCACCCGCTCAGCACACTGCGATGCTTTGCCTATATTTATAATGGGCAAAGCCCCATGATCTAGGGAAAGCTAGTGCGAGCACTGGCTTTTGCTGCCGGCGTTACCGATGCATGGGACCGTGACACTGCATTGCTGCTGGGTTGCACACAGAGTGTTCCGTGCTCCTGTTCGAAGTGATCTAGTCAGGGGCTGAAATCACCCCATGTGTATGCCCCTTAAGTCAAAGTATTTTATATAGAAAGCGGTAGAAGGCAGGTAACAAGTGGAGGCACTGACACAGTGGTATTGCAAGTGTATGGGGGGCGAATCGGAATCCTTCCTGAAAACCGATACAGGAAAAGCCGACTACAGAAAAATGTGATGGCACTTTAAACTTTCTAGTGCAAATACTGGCTTTAGATGTAGGCCATATGGTGTTTAATGGTCTGTATTCCATCGTTCTATCACGCCTGATCTTTTTTCCCCCCCCTGCACCCATTAAGGTTGGTGTTAGCCGCGCATAGTACTGAAACACGGGCAAACGAATGGGTGCACCACTTTTTGAGCACTTGAGCTTTCCACCCCCAGGGAGTGCGAGCTGAAAATGCAAGCACAACAATTTGAATGTGGCGCGATGATGGCGACTTATGTAACCGCTGTAAAGCATGCATGAGACCCTGGGGTAATAAATAAGTACAAAACCAGGCATATTTTCTATATAATGCACCTTTTTGAATCCAACAGCCCAAGGTGCGATGGCTTTAAAAAGCTTTGCAGAGTAAATGTATCCCTCTGTTCCTTTGTTGAATTCTGGTGGCTATGTACAAAAGGTGGGAATTACCTTTGTTGGTTTTATTGCCACAATTCCTTTTGATTGAACCTAGTAAAATCTTCATAAGAGTTTTAATTGCAAACCTTAATGTTTGGTAGCTCATTAAGCTGGGTAGTGTTCAGTAACATAAGATGGGGGCTGTCACCAATTCCTTATGTACTGTGCTTACATCAGTTTGTCCCGGTCTTCTTTATATGAACTTCATCTCCATGATTTCCAAGGTACACATACATATAACAAGACATCTCCACATTTTACTCTGATTCTCCTTGTAGCACCAGGGAGGAGAACGGTTTATTATAAAGATTTTTTTTATTTTTTATGTTCTTTCCATTTGATATAGGCACTGAACCGTCCATTGTAGGAGGAGATGGTCTGCGAGACTGGGCCTCTGGAAGGATAAACTGTGATCCCTATGTTGTGATCATGTTAGGTTAACAAATGTACCAACAAATGCCAGTTTCCATGTGTTCCAGCCCCCCCCCATTTAAAGTACCAATCAGCTCCTAACTGTCATTTTGGAAAAATTACATTGACTAAGCTCCAAGGGTTAGTAACTAGCGCCTCCTACTCACTAGAGTACCTGAAAAGTATGGCATTAGCATTTAGTGAAAGTAGTTCCTTGGTTGGTTTTTCATTTACTGCTACTTATTTATCCATGATCTCTCATTAATTGTGGCATCTGTCTAGGAAGACTGCTCTTACGGGGCCTGCACACCTAGACATTAGCTGAGCGATGTTAGATGTGTCAGTGCTGTGTTATGTCAGGGCCAGTGTTCTCCGGTGAGAGATTCTCCGGGCGATAACGACTGGCATCGCTATCACTATGGTCCCTACAAACAGAGCGATGTAGGAGCATTTTCTAAGCAATCTAGTGAGATCACTAAAAAAGTGCCCCTAAATCATCCCATGTAGACCCCATTAGTCCAAGCTAATAACCATAATTGAAAACCAGGGCTTAAACAACACTCCATTCCTACCAACTCCCAAGAAGATTTTGAACAAACTTCTTCCTTTTCTGTTGCCTACTACTAACTTCCATGTTCTGGATGTTCTAGGAATGAGGACTGCTTTAAGGGTTTGGTTCAGATGAGAGATTATCTCCATGTATCCTGGATCTGTAGAAATCTTTGAGGTAACCATTGCATCAGGGCCCCAGTGTCCATGTCATCATATGCAGCCCATAGATCATACCAAACCCTTTGAGATGGTCCTACCTGTCAGGCCCATCCTTATAAATGGGACATCCTGTAATGTGTACAGAGATTTGCATAGTTGGTTGTCTACCTACCATGTGTCACTATATCTTGTCATGTTCTACAGTTATGTAGCCCATACACTAGGGCAATATTGCATACAATCCTTTGATTTCAACTGCATCTGTGCGATAAATCGAAGGATTGTATGCATGAATAGTGGGTCCCCCGATGCAATGCGCATGCCCGCCAGTTCACTTGTCGCATCAAAAAATATTATGTCATGCACATATTTATTCAATTGCTTGAGCGATCACATGTAGTTTTTAACCACACGCAAATGCTTAAATGCAATTAGCGGTGGGTTCGGGAGTTGGTGGCGGTGGAGCGGGGACTGGAGCGCTGACAGTAAGAGGCAGTGGAGCAGGGACTGGCGCGTTGGAGCAGCGGCGCCAGAATCTTTAAAAAAAAAAAATTTAAAACACTGGGCAGCCCTCTGATTGGCTGAGAGGGCTGCCCAGTGTGTCAAGTTCTGGTCACATTTGGCTCTAGTCATGTAATCATTTATGTATGTTCTGTTAGGGGTCTCTTGGATACATGTAATGTTTTTCAGTGTAATCCTTGCAGATGAGGATATATACAGTTGTGGATCATGTTATAGCATGGAGGTCTGGTATATATGTTATATATGTAAATATTCAAACTGTTGACAGTGGCAAAGGGAACAGCTGAATCTTGAACATGATAGTAACATGAAACTTTAAACGCGATCCTTTATCAGCATACTGCTTTACATAGCATTTCTACCAGTAATGCAGTTCAGAATGGACCCAGATTGGACACAGTCTTCCAGTGACTTGGGTCTTCCATCTATAACAGTGGACAATTAAAGACCTATTTGACCATGGTTGAGGCTCCAGCAGTTTTGACCTTGGTAAACCCTTACATACTGAGCCAGGACCCAGGTTATCCTGGTAATATCACCGGTTTATTCCTCCTTGTCATACCCCTTTCACACACACACACATGGAAATCACCTCAACCCTGGGTTTCTGTATGTGTGAATTCAAATGATCATGGACTAGAAGTCCTGGGAACATGACCCTGCTCTGATCAGTCACATATCTGAGAGTGGTATGAAAGGGGGTATAAATGACATCCTTGTATGTACTTTTTATTTGTAGATCTATTCTTCTATGGCAGTGGTTCCCAACCCTGGTCCTCAAGGACCCCCAACAGTGCATGTTTCCAGGTCTCCACACAGAATCACAAGTGACATAATTAGCTCCACCTGTGGATCTTTTAAAATGCGTCTGAGAAATGAGTGCACCTGCTGGGGGACCTGGAAAACGTGCACTGTTGGGGGTACTTGAGGACCAGGGTTGGGAACCACTGCTCTATGGTATGATAGCCGTCTAGGGGACTATTCGATCACCGCAAGTGCAGACATTTTCTGATCGCAGCCTCCAAAAGAGGCGCACAGGAATGTATTCCTGAACAGGGCTTTTTGCATTGTGGGTTTTGCGTTAGATGCGTTAAACACCAAGCAATTGAATTGCTCCAATATGTTCTCATAAACAATTGAATCCCCAATTAACCTACCAGTATATTTTTGAATTGTGGGAGGAACTCTGAGTACCCAGAGAGAACTCACACAAGCACAGGGAGAATATACAAACTCCACACAGTTAGGGGCCATGGTGGGAACCAAACCCATGACCTCAGTGCTGTAAGGCAACAATGCGAACCATTACACCATCCATCTAATTATGTAGGTGAAGGGTAGACTGTTCCCTACACAAAAATGGAAATATGAGCTTGTCATTGGTGTCCTTACTGTTCATCGCTTCAACTTCCTGCCATCTGGGTGTCTATATTTTAACAAGCGAACATCAGTGAATCCTCTGCCTAGGAACAGTAAAATGCGCTTTAAGGGCTCTCCGATGTAAATCTTGTGGGCCAGAAGCTTTTTAGTGACAGTTTACAAGGTTAATTATTATCCCTCTGCACTCCTAGGTTATTTGGCTTCCCTCTCCCGATGTGCAAGAAAGGATAATGAAATTAATTTGCACAGATCACAGGGCCGATAGCCATCCAGTTGCCAGGATACTGAAACTGAATAAGCAAGACCTCTGCAGTTCTATTTATGTTCAAGCCATCCACTGCTCACTATCCTGTCTGCTGCGTGCTATCTGGGAAAGGTAGAGCGAGAGAGGGAGGAAGATGATGCGCTCGCTGGATTAGCCCTATCCATGAGAAACGCTGGTAGCATTACAGAGCAGCTCCCCTCCCCCATCTCCCATTTATAGATATGCACTCCAAGTTTCTACCTGCTGATGTGTTTAGTCTCCGACTCGGGGTGTATGTGAAGCACACTGTAGCAGCGTTGGCCCCTGTATTTTCTGCAGTGCTCAGGAAAGCAGCAGTGTGTGGATTCTAAAGCCGAACATGGATCCCTATCTCACCCAAAGATGAAATCGCCTCATTTAAATTCCAAGGTCGCTTGGGGAGGTTTAGGAGGAAATGTGAACCAGTCTTATCTAATGAAAGTGATGCGAGAGATTTCTATGCCGGCTTTCTGGGTAGCTTTAGTATCCACAATTATCATGTGAAACCAAGCAGCAGGGTAATAGCACGGTCTTCAAGCTATTTCCGTTATGTAACTACCCATGGTTGAAGGCTACTTGTCTTTAATCTATGGGTTGACGTGGTCCCGGCCTCGGGCTGGTCTGCTGTGTTAGCACGCACATTGCTGATTTTATGTTACTAGCAGTTCTTTTTAAAAGCTTTGCTACTGCTGATACTAGTTACCCATTTGTCTCCGACTAGTGCAGACGTTGACGTGTCTTGCATGGTACAGAACACGTCCTCAAGCAGATTGGTCATCACGTGCGTTAGATGTGCATTGGGTTACTTGTGTTTGTGAATCTAGTGAGTATCGTTCTGTGGATGTAGAGGGAAAAACTGCTGAGTGATCAAAACTTCAAGAGCATTAAAAAGATCAATAAGACAACATTAGCCCGGCTTCCTGTAACAGGCATTGTACAATCCTGGTTGCATCATAGTAACAGCCACTAGGAAAACACACAGCTTTGTCTCAGCGCTGGGTTTGTCTGTTTGGGAGTGCCAGTAATGTTTAGTTTCTCATTTAGTTGCTGTATTTGCAGTGTGTTTATCTAGTCTGTTTTTTTTTGTGTTTTTTTGTTTTATTAGTATGAACGTTTTAGCTTTCATTTTTTTCTATTGTGACTTATGGGGCATACATACAGGGCAATCCCAGTGCTATTTTAAAGCGATCTGACCAGATTGCTAAAGGTCCATACACATTGGGTGATTATACCCAGCGTGTATGGACAGCGATGACCGCTGTCATCACTGGGGGAAAAGCCGCTCAGTGCATATATGCGGAGTTGCTTTCCTCCTGCCAGGCAGTCAGCGGGGGAGCGGACGGCTTTTCGCAGCGCTATGCAAAGCAGTCCTCCAAAGCCACTCATCTGCTTGTAATACCAGCAGATGAACGGCTTTCTCAGCGATAATGCGGAAGCGCGCTTCACCGCTCATCACACACTGGGCGGCTTTGAGCTGAAAGCTGCTCAAACTTGCTGTTTTGAGAGGCTATCAGCTCAGTTGCCCAGTGTGTATGGGCCTTTTAGAAAGTAATCATGGATCTCCCCCCGTGACGGCCAAGCGTAGCCATCGTCTGACCTAGATGAAAGGCCCCCGTACACTAGGCGACTTCTCTCCTTGAAGTCTCGTCCAATCCCCCTTGAGCTGCCCAGGTCCTTTCCTGGCTGCAGGATCGCATGCAATATACCACATGCAGAAGTACTAAATGCGATGTATCACATGCGAGCCCCATTCCGTGCTGTCGGGAGGTGGTCCAAACCCAGAGGTCTTACGTGAAGCCTGTATGAGCTCTGATCCGATGCACACGGGATCGCATTGGATCGGATGTCGTACACATGCGGTTTGATTTCACCCGACTACTCAGTGTATGTGGGCTTTTATACTGCATGCACCATAAATCTATTTAGACCTCCGGTGTTATCATGGTGAGAACACGTCCGCACACATCGCTGGTGCATCGTATATGTGCTGAGCGATCGGCGCTAACCAAAATTGTTTAGCACGGGGCTTCGGTCGCTCCATGTAATATGCCACATTAGTTACAAAGGATAGCAGTCTGGAAAAATAGATTATATAAGCAAGCAAATATTCTTGGTGAGGGGGGTGAGGGATACATCCCCTGTAACAGCATTGCTGCATTTTCCCTTTAGTGAGATATTGGGGTATGGAGGCCCACAGACAACTATTGTAAAATGCTTTTCTGTTTGTACACTGTCTACATACATTTTTATTGCCGGAAGTCTCCATAGTGAGATAATGGACAGCAATAGTTGTGGCTGCAGATTGGTGAACTATTCAAGAAATCTATAAATGACCTTTCTGTATGTGTAGGAGGATCCTGTACAACACATGACATTATAGTGTTATTTAGTGGGTGATGCCACACACTGTGGGGCCCAGTTCTGCTACTGGAGGAGGCAGCTTCTCACCAGGTTCATTCCCTGCACCAATGGAGCTGGTTGTAATATCTGACCAACATTGGTCACCTGCTTTACTCATCCTATATCATGGGTCTTCAAACTGCGGACCTCCAGATGTTGTGAAACTACAAATCCCAGCATGCCTTGCCACAGTTTTGCTATAAGGGAGTGTTAAAACTGTGGCAAGGCATGCTGGGATTTGTAGTTTCACAACATCTGGAGGGCCGGTGTTGCCCAGGCCTGCTATAGATGCTCAGAGCATCTGGACTTGAAGTAATATAAATAGTGCCGGTTGAGCTTTTCTCTGTCGCTCACGCTTCTAGCTCGGTTAGGTAACTGGATCAGGTACAGAGTGCAGTCTCCTACATTGCTATACAGCATTCAGGGGTGGAAGGTAATTATGGACCCACTTTAACTTTATCAGGGTGAAGCAGGCCTGGATAACAGCCACATGTAGTATTTTGTGCACTCTGCCTCTGTCAGCTGAAGCTGCTTTTCAGGGCTTAAAGCTTATGCCGATTGTGTGCGTCCCAGTTCTCCAGTGGCAAGGGGGTCTTTTTTTACATTTTTTTTTTTAAAATTAAATACATATTTGGAGCCATCAGCAGAGACAGTGTTGTACATGGGGCAGTGTTTGCTGCAGTAGAAGTCTATAGCTGCAATTGTTGGAATGGTCACTGGTACAGTGACCAGCTATCTTGCAGATTGCACCCGTCATGTCAAACACTTCATTGGATTAGTACCTGAGAAGCGTTATTTGCAGCACATAACACGCACCACTTCATACATCTACCCCACGGTCTGTCCTAAGTCACCTGCTGTCATTATGCACAGCACTCTGCTTAGTGTGCATACACTCTGATAGAAACATTCGCAGCCTGCTTTCGTTCTTCTCCAATGCTGTCTGCAGCCTGCTTCAGTTGTGCAAAGCACTCCTATTCCTTCTGCATAATCTTTAGTTAGCCTGCACAAAGCTGCCAATAGTTTGGACCTCCTGCATAATGACTAAGTCATGTTTCCGGCGCTTACTCCGGTGTTACTCAGTCTCCAGATACTGGTCCTTAAGCTTCATACTCTCCTTATGTCCCAAGGATTCCAATCTGAATCACCAAAACCCCAGTGCTGAGAGAGTTCTCAGACCTAGAACAAGTATCTGTTTCATGCAGAGCAAGATAATGCTATCGCAGCTGTAGATCCTGTACAGTGTCAGGAGCTATTCTATTGTGTTATTCACTATTAGAGCAGAGACCAGGCCAAAGTAGGGCTTTTGGGCACCATAAACACATCACACTGTGGGACCTTAATGTTCTTCTTAAACAGTCTAATAAAGGCATTTTGAGACTGAAACCCACAGCACAAACCATAAAAATCCACAAAAGCTAGCTCTAATTCCAGAGGTGTTTGCATGTGCAGCATGTGACGACCCCCCCCCAAAGGTCTGGGTGCGTGCATACTCGCCTACTATCCATACGCGCTAAGGGAAACTGGTGAGTACCAGCATACATGGCTTATTGGTACATAACATTGCTGCAATCTGACTGATTGCTCCTGTCATGTCAAGGGACGTATCTATCCTTTTATATGGAGACATGAGGGGTCCGCAGCACCTTGGAGTACGAACATAGATTCGGTATGAAGAAAAAAAGGACACATTGCAGGACATGGATTATAAACCTTGCAGCATCAGCAGCCATAATGCTTGAGTGTGCTGCAGGAGGAATGGTGGGTAGGAGATGTGGTACAGGAATTTACTTCTTTTATTAACCATTTCTTATCTAGAAAATTCCGATGCGCTTTCAAATTGGATTTCAAAAGTCCCCCTGCAGTTGCTGTTTACGAAGCATGTATCCTCAGAGAATGTATGCGAAGTAATATGACAACATAAATGTGTTAATGCCATTATGTACATGGTTCTGCTCCTGCAGCAGGGTTTCTGGTGTGATTTCCCACAGTCTATGGCTGTAGAGGAGATCTGCAACCAGAAATAGCTGCAGAGGGACTTTTTGAACTCTCTGTATAGGAGAGTGAAGGAACAGCACATGAGCAAAGAGAGCCTTGAGCTTAGTCTATGTGATGTTACACACTACCGCTGGTACTCATGACATGCTTTAGAAAGACACTTAAAAGGCCGAACAGCTGCCGGCACCGTCATTTCACCTCGATTTACATGCCCAAACCCAACCCTAATGATTGCGTTCAGCAAATTTTAAAATCAACAATTGAATATTGCACGCAAACTCCCGTAACTTTAAACAGGAGATCGGCAGGTGATGTACAGTTGACTAGCCCCATTGTGTCCAGTGAGATTGGTAGTAGATTGTACGTGTGTACTTTATTTCTCTCTCGACTACTTCTCTTCTAGTAAACAATAGTGTTACTTGAGTAACTACTGGGGTATTTTTTTTCGAAATAGACTGAGGTGATATGGGTTGCATGCAGTTCATGTACCCTAGTAGCATGTGTGGTATAGGGTGTTATATGGGCAATAGAGGGATATCCTGGTGATGCTATGGTTGGCAATAACAAAGAATAGAGAAGTAAAGGGTCTGCTACAAAAACTGGGAATGAAAGGTCAGAATACCTGGGGGGGGGGGGGGGGCGCGGCAATTCCGTTATCTTCGATTCTAGGTTAAGTGCCTTTAGCTATTCATTTGACTGCATCGCAAGCACCACTTAGTGCAACTGTGGGGGGTGATTCAATTGTTTAATGGCATTCCATTTCTCTCGTCAGTTTAGATGGGTTGCTATGTAATTGTTTGAGCACGCATTGATTTATCCTGACCTCAAACGACAGGTTTAGCCACACAAAATGGCTAAACCCGACTAAAGTGCTACCCGCAATGCAAAAAAAGTCCAGTTGTTGCACCCAAACAAGACCATTTTAACACATTTCTGCTTCTAGCCGGGAAGACTGAGAAAAAATGTTGGTGCGCCCTCTAAAGTCTAGGGCTTAGTAACGGTAGATGAATGGGCAACATATGTAAAGCACTGCGGAATGTGTATATAAATTACTGATAATAAAAATCAATCTCCCGGGTTAAGTGTTGGGCAGGATGCAGTCACCGTATTTGGTAAGCCAACGACTAGCCCTGAGAAAGTAGTTAAAACTTATTTTGACTAAAACCTTGGCAGGCTTACCGTGGGAATAATCGCTGCAGGCACTAAACCTGCAAGCAACATCCCCACAATGCTAATGGAATCACAAAGTAAGTCACTTTTTCCTCCTCTGGAAGGTCCGTACACACGGTAGACCCCTGATGCCGATATCAGTAGCAGCGGGGTGAAACTTTGGTAATTGCATACATACTTCGCGATGCCGGTGGGCAACCGTGCTCTGGGGCCATGCTTAAGTTGACGATCTGCTAACGTCTGTTCTTGCACAGGTGACCGAGGGTCAACGACCCGCAGAGCGCACATCGGCAGTTGGGCCAATTTACACTCTGGGCGATAGTGAACAATGTTGCTCAGAATTGCCACAATGGGCAATATCACTCATATTACACAGTGTGTATGGGACATAAGTGTCGAAGGAAAAAAATTATATATTTTAAATGCCCTTTAGTTGTCTGAAAAAGTGTATCCTCTAAATGCCCACAGTACAATGCACAATTGTTTCCCTAAGATCACACATATTGACCAACTGCTGCACTCAAGTCTTCCCCCTACTTTGCATTGTGGGGTATAAAAGTTAACCACACATAAGCTATTTATTAGACTTCAGCAGACTGTCACCACTATTCCTGTCCTTAGTTGCATTTTCATCACATCTTCCCATTTCATGTTAGACTCCTTCCCCAGCAGCAGCAATCCTCCAAGCCAGACTCTTGCTACTGCTTTTTACCATATCTGTCTTTTTAAAGAGCCTGTAGGCATATGTATCAAAGCTTTGAGATAAGGGTAGAGAAATAGCAACCAACTGGCTCCTAATTGTCCTTTTTTCAAAGCCTGAAACTGGCAGAAGCTGATTGGATGGTACTTAATATGTCCACTATTTATCTCTGCAAGCTTTCATACACTATTCAGTCCACTGCCCTCTTATAGCCGTCAATTCTTTACTGGATATAAGCTCTGATTATTGCATTGGTCAGTCTGATTCATCCAGTGCGATTTTTTTTATCCTGTCCCCAGCAGTATGATTGGATGATTTTATCATATGCATAAAAGTGCATACACACGGTTCAAGATTTGGCCTATTCAACCTTTTCCGATGTGTTTTTTTTTTCTACTCCTTTTCGATTTTCCATTAGATTTGCTATTTGATCTCAGTGTTCCTGATCCTTCAAGCAGGAGATTGAAATCTGAATAGAATGCATTGAACACATTAGATTTGCACTATATAGTCTTGGCTGCCACTACACGGGAGCACGCATTGGGATGGAATGCTAATAAAAGCATTCGATGCCCATTCGATTTCGATATCTCACCGTATGTACCCACTATAACATTTTCCCATTATTAGTGAAATCAATCATTCGGATTGGAATTGTACTGTGACTAGTGTGCACTGTGACCATTGTTTTAGCCGGTCAGATGATTTATATCTGGGTCACATCTTTGAGGTGTGTACCTAGCATAAGGTTGCAGGCATGATCTTCCACAAACCTCTTCTGCTGTCTAGATGTGTATCCAATTGCTGACAGACCATGTCTATGTCGACATGGCTGTGGTCGATGCGTGAAACATTTGCCCTGACTTTTTGGGGATTTTTAAAAATATTTTTGCCATCCAGGTGGACTCCAAATGGGAATGGTAAAGTGTGAGCGGAGCTGTAGCAGAGCATGCGCCTTACCGTAAACGTGGCACGCAACGCTCTGCGCTTATTGGCGGTCTACATATTCATGAGCTGACTGACACCCAAAAGGTGAAAAACATATGTCGACCAGTGTGTTCTATTGGGGTGAACCTAGACACTGTCGCGCTAATATACAGTACCACACACTTCTAGATGGGTAAGGCAGACTTCAGCCTGTTTATTTGTAACTTTTGTTTAATTGTCATTATTATATATTGCTACCTTACACCAATGTGACTATGGGATTTCTCACTAGGAGGGAACTGGATGCTTTTCAGTCTGCCCGATGGAGCAGTTGCATGCGCCCAAATTTCTGCCCTCAGCTTTGAGGTGTTGAGCAGAAATGTGACCCCTCCATGCTTTGTGCGCTCTAACCAGGACTGTACACTGCTCACCGGCTAAAGCCTGTTTCCGGTGGCGAGCCTGATAATGGGCATCCAAATCAATGACATTGCTCCATTGAACACACATTCACTACCCTGCATCCAAAACAAGTGTGGCTCATCTCGGGGGACAGGTGTTTATGCTCAGCAGTGGGGAACTTCTTGCTCAGTTCTTCCTTCGTTCATTGTAGTGCCAGAAGGTCATTTTAAAATGGTGTTTGACACCAAGCTATCTGAAAGGACTTGACAGAGCACTAAAAAAAAAAATCCAAAAGGTCTTGGTTCATCCATAAAAATATATATTTCTGGACTGGTTTATTTGTTTGGGACAATTGCAAATGAAAGTGCACACAACAGGCAACATGCTCCCTCCTAGCCAGTGTTCATCTTCCCCTCTTCCAGTCTGTGTGCATCCCCTTTTTCCATATTTATGGTTGCTTAGCAACCTTCGCCAACACTTAGCACATCTGCAAGTGACTACTCTCTGATGGGGAGGACATCAGCGCTTCCTGCAGCTGACCGGTCTCCTAATGTCACCCTGCCAGAGTGCTGCAGTTTCTTGTATGCACAGCACACTGTGGTCCTACCTGTTACATCTGTGCATAAACCAGCTGGGGTCAATGCAGATAGCCTTTGGCATTTATTGCCCGCTTCCTAATTTGGCAGCTTTGCCAAGATTACTTTGATGGAGTGAATGAACGCCTCAGCAGGCAAAACACGATCTAGTAATTGTATCCATGTTGAATGTTTCTATAGCTCGACACAATATACATGATGATCCTGTGTAAAGGTTTACCAGGAATGGAATGTTTATACAGTGGGCAGCATTTCCCTCCAGGCGAATCAGGGGCAGCCATATCCCTGGAGTAAGATAGGCAGGCCGCCTAAGATACTGCTGCTGACACTTCATGTTGTAAAAGTTGTTCTACTGCAATGGTTCAAACTCTGTCCTCAGGACCCCACACAGCTCAGGTCTTCCAGGTCACCCGACGGTTGCACTAGTTAACTGACACATTTTGATCCACAGGTGGAGCTAATTATTTCACTTGTGATTCTGTGTGGAGACCTGCACTGTGTGGGGTTCTAAGGACCGACTTTGAGAACCTGTTATATAAATGTCTTTAGACATGACTCTAATGTGACTCCTTAAAGAGAATCTGCTGACTTCTATATTTATTGCTGCCCAAGGACCCTCGGCATGGTTGAAGTTAATCACAACAAAGCCTTTCCAAATAGCCTTCATAACCTCCACTATGCCATCCAATGCTGCACACTGCCACTTCTGCTGTAATCCTGCCACTCATACTGTCTGCCCCTTGGTGCTCTGAATAGATTAGGTTTGCTATTGCTTTGTCTGATTACACCCAGTTTGTGAATTCTATAACTTAGTTCTTCATGATCGTGTTGCGGGGTTTGTACTGTATCAGGATTTTTTTTACATTGTATGCCTTCATCAGAGAGATTCAGTGACTGCTAGCAGGCATGTGATCTTTTATATGCGGAATTAAATAGTTTTGGTTTTGCTGATGGGCGCGATTGCTCATGCCAACCCCAAATGCACTAGTTTTAGCCAAGTAAAGAGGCGAAACATGTGCTAGCTACATTGTACACATGGGGTTAATATGGTTCCAATACTGCATCGTGGTTAGTGTTCTCCTTTGTTTAATTTATAAACATTTAAATGTACTCCTTATTCCCGCCATGTTGTATTAAACGTCTGATCTGGACACTGCAATGTTAATGCTTTGCTACTGGGACTTTCCTGCTGGCCCTTTAATGCAAATGTTAGACTGTCTTGTGCAGCATCTTGTGACCTGTAGGGAAGTGGAATTTGCAGCCCTATTTCATCATACTAAATCAAGTCATCTCCTCCACCCTGTTAAACAGGTCTGTGGAAAATAGAATCTGGCAGTGTTCTGCACATGTCTGTGGGAATAGCTGTGGACGGTGGTTGGTTTAAAAATGTCTACAATGTCTGTGAGCAGTTTCCCTGTAGGGTAGGTCTGGCATTCCGGGGACTGGCTAGCTGCCACACGCTGGCAGTTCTTGGTCTACCTCCGCCTTGTAACCCCCTTCCCCCACAACACACTTTATTTGGGGGGAAGGGGGGGGGGGGTGCCTATACATGTGGGTATATGTATTGAAAGGCACCACCTAATCCTGATCATTCCCCTGTATATGAACTACTTTTTTTTCATTATAAATGAATAAGAATGAACTGACTAAAACTAAGTTAACCTACATCAAAGAAATGTATAATGCATAACAGTTCATTTGCAGATGTAGCGGTCGAAGAGGGAATTTCTGGAAATGTGATGCGCTCATTGCTGAATATGAGCTTGCAAGGCCTCTGTGTGTGGAATCTTTTTGCTTTTCATTCAGCCATTATTGGGGGCAGGGGATGGGATTCGCTGAGAAGCGAGGGGATGTAGCTCCCAGGACGAGTGGCTGGAGCGGCTCAGTTGTCTGCTTCTTGTGCGGCACTTAGGCCGTGACATGCAGTTTTCTGCCACTAATACCAGACTCAATACCTTAATCTTAAGTGTTGTGCTGAACCTGTTTAGCAGTCTCCTATGTTACTTGACATGTTATCTTGTGTGTTGGCTGCAGCCTTTATTATTCCACCCTGATCAAGCTCTACAATACTATATCACTGCAAACGTTCGCTTTTTCTTGTTAGGATAGGGCTGAAAAGGAAAGCGGTGGCCGAATTTCTGTGTCCAGTTGCAGATGTGCCTGTTGTGTAATGTTATAGCCAGGATAGCGGCAGGCTTATGACCAGTGATGGTAAGCCTGCTTAGCTGACGAGGTTGTATCCTTAGCCACCGCCTGGTTTAGGTGCTCCAGCTATTACTACTACTGAAGCAGATCAGAGAGAGAATTCAATTCAAAGCGGTTTTCCCACCCGGTTTTATGGCCCCCCATACACTAGTGACTTCTCCAAGCAGTGAATGTGCCAGCAATACCCTTTTGAGGTGCCTGGGACTTGGGAGGCAGGATCACGGTGATATGTTATATGTGGTCATTTTGCATGTGATATATTGCATGGGATCCCATCAAAGCCTGCCTGGGTCCTACAGATTGCTTTTGCAGCTGGTGTGATGCGCATGGGACCGTGCATCGCATCGGGCCTGCTGTCAATCGTGTGCAATTTAGACGCTTTACATGCGATTGCCGCAATTGCACAAAGAGCTCAAACCACATGTGCATCACCTATTGTATTGGCACCTTTTTAAGCTCGCCATCCACTTCTGCAACTTCTGAGGGGAAAAGCCGCATGTGGTCCCATTCCCGCTGCGGGATCCGATGGATCCTTAGTGCAGCACTGACAGGCTCAGATGCGTAGGGAACAACAGATCGGAATCGGAGGCTAAACTCCTGCAGTGTGGGCTCTTCGTCTGATTCCTTAGCCCGATGCCTCTGAATTGGATGAAAAGGGCCCAAATCACACAAGTGGATGTGGGCCTTAAATTAAAAAATTAAGAATACGAATTCCTACTAAAAATGTCTGTTCACTGCAGGTTTGGCCCTGGCACCAGTGATCACAGATACGCCAGTGGTTTCCTTTCTGCAGTAAGGTGAATAATAAATGTAAGGTAAAAAACCTGCCGGTCTGATGTGTAGTCTTGGTCAGGGGTCTGCACATTACTTGCATCAGTACACCTGCTGCAGTGGTTGCGGCTCGGCCTGATCAGTGCCCTAAAACGACCTTCGAAGTAAACTTATGGATACTGTAATGCAGCAATTGGCTAGTTGTTTTTTTCTTTTTTTTGTAGATGGTGTTGCAAATTCTGCACCAAGTGTTGATTAGTTCTATGCAGTAAACAGGAGACATTTATTTATTTGCAGTTTCTTATATAGTGCAGCAGATTCCGTTGCGCTTCACAATAGTAGACAGTGATAAAACAAACTGGGTAACAGACATTTCCAGTTAGTAGCAGTAGCAGTAATACTGCTGTCACTTGTTCATAGATGCAAATCTACAAAGTAGTTTAGTTTTCCTTTTTTATCCGTTCTGAAAGTGAAAATGGGCGGAAGCCTTTGAGTGCTTATAGAATAGTCTTTTGCCCAGTCTCCTGCTCTGTCCTGTGACTTGTCATTACTTGGTATCAGACACTAGAAAGTAGTGACTTTGCACAAGGTCATGCAGAATGCTCATTGGACTGCTGCCAGATGATCCTGCTGTAGTGTCAGATTGGAGACTGCATCATGTGTGATGTGCAATGTGATAGCTGTCCCGAACACTTCCTGCACCACTTAGCCAATGTTATCAGTGCCATGGCTGCCTTGTATTAACCATGCAGAGTCCACCTCCCTACACATAACACTATATATTGTGCCGGTTCATTGTTTACAAGCTTTCTTCTTTTTTAAGTTACACCTTTTTCTGTGAAGTTCTCTTTACCATTTATGTCCTTAATTCTAGTTTATGCTTTGGGTTGTATTAGGGGCGTATTCGATTAGCTGCAGAGCCTACTGTGGGCTTTTACCTCCCAGAGATATTCAATTGTCTATTTTACAGTAAGCTCTATGGTTAATGTGCAGTAAGGCATAGGTTCTGAGTTACATGCCCAAAGCAATGCAATTGCTGCATGCTGTTACCTGCAATAAGGCCTGGTGGAACATGTATTGTGGATTTCTGTTCACACCATCTTGACTTGTCAGCAGAAACTATGTCCACTGTGATCATGTCGGGCTTACTGCACGCTTGATACATTTGTTAAAAAGCATGATTAAGTTTCTTATATAGCGCGCACATATTCCACAGCGCTGTACAGAGTATAGTTGTACAGTCACATCAGTCCCTGCCCCAGTGGAGCTTACAGTCTATATTCCCTACCACATGTACATGAACACAGACATTTTAGGGTTAATTTGTTGGGAACCAGTTAGCCTACCAGTATACTTTTGGATTGTGGGAGGAAACCGGAGTACCCGGAGGAAACCCACACAAGTACAGGGGGGATATACAAACTCCGCACAGTTAGGGCCATGGTGGGATTGGAACCCATGACCTCAGTGCTGTGAGGCAGTAATGATAACCATTACACCATCCGTACTGCCCCGTATACAGTATATAACACATGGTGGGAATAGAACCCATGACCTCAGCGCTGTGAGGCAGTAATGCTAACCATTACACCATCCGTACTGCCCCGTATACAGTATATAACACATGGTGGGAATAGAACCCATGACCTCAGCGCTGTGAGGCAGTAATGCTAACCATTACACCATCCGTATGGATAATTTAACATGGCTGCTCTCCCATCTGAAGTGACCATTGATATCCATTCGACCACGTAAATCGTTAATCCATCTAGACAACTGTTTGGGGCAACCAAAGTCCTGGTTCATCGCACCTTGCATTGGAGGTTGCAGCTGATATGTGGAAACCCCCTCCATAACCACTAGAATAGAGCAGCAATTGAGTTGAATAGATGCCTACTGCCTGTTATTTTCTGGACTTTACTGCACGTTAATTATGAATAACTCCAGACACTTCCCGTGGGCATTTCGTCCCTTTGGGTAATTTAGTCCCCCCCCACCATATTATTGTTTGCAGCTTTTTCATGCATGAAGTGTTCACCATATATTTATTTTTATCATTACATCAGACATAACTACTTCAGTTCTGTACAGCACAAGTGTATGTAGTCTCTGAGATATGTGCACTGTTTATCATGACTTTTCAGATGTATTATTGTCCGTGTTTTGCAGTTATTGCCTTAAAATTCACTTTCACTTTTTTTTCTGCTGCATTCTTATCTTTTTTTTTCTTTTGGATGTTTAGAGCATAAATTATTTTACTTCTGGTTTCTAGCAATAAAGGTCTGTGTGGTTAATGTTCCAATATAACTGGGCAGGGCAGTCTATTGAGTAAGCAGCTCCTCTACCATTGTTAGTTAGCTGGAGGGATAGAGGCAGGTTAGGTCATTTAAACGAGCCACTGGACTTGTCAGCTTGGGCAACCTGTCACGTGGTCATAAGATTCAGGGTCCGGCCTAGAAATGACTAGAAAGACCAAGCTTTGTTCCAGCAACAGTAGAGACCATCATTTACGGTCTTAGAGTGTGAACACACGGTATAATCGCTGGCAATATGGTAGCTGAGCGACCATATTGCCAGCGATTGGAGTGTGCACTGGCTATTAATCGCCGGGTGCGCGCTCCCATTTTTAGCCCCCTTATGATCGCTGGCGGCAGGAGCTTGCTCGTGTGACCAGCTGATTCCCTCTGCTGCTCCCCCGGCAGAGGTTCCCTTTCATCAGCGACAATCTCTGGTCGCTGATGAAGAGGAGACACTGAGCAATATATTGCACCGTGTGTACACAGCTTTACGCTTTCTGACCTTGATCTCTTATGTTGGTGCATTCTATTGGTGACCGCTACTTTAATGTCCATAATCCCATATGTAATGAGTTTTAGTGAGTGTCGCTGTATCGCCTAATGTCTGTTTCTAATGTGTGCATCATGTAATCCATTTGTGATGCTGAGGCAGCAGTTCCTTATTTTTGAATTTGGATGTTTAATGTGCTATTTGTAGTGTTTGGCTCCAGGCTGCAGCACCCAGATGTATTGTGGTCAGGATTTTGTTTCAGGGAATAGCAGGATGTTAATCAAGCTCTGGCTGTAAATGCATACCCATCCCTTGTACTGGTCTGTTGATGCGAGGGGTAAAATGCAGCTTCTCGATTGGAAATGTCAGTGTGGCTTAAATATCTATCTAGCAATGTCCTGATGTGCTATTTGTGTAATAAAAACGAGATGTTGACAAGTAAATACAGACCTAGGTGTTTGACGTCAGTGTGTATGGGAACAGTCCTGTGAGTGCTGCGGTTTCCTACTCCGCTACAGATATATAGATCTATATATAGCTGCTGCATACAGATTATTTTATAATGTCTGAATCATTGCGATCCTCCTATGGTGAAGAGAGATTCAGATTTTAAGACCTATTTTTTTTCCTGCTTGATATTTTATACTTTGATTTATCTCCTATGTAAGTAGTTTTTTCAGCAGCTGGTTTCAGACCTTTCTGGTTACCTGTGAGGATGTTTGTGCAATGTCTAAATCGTGCTGTCATTGTTTTTTAGGAATACATTGGTGATTCTGTATCTGACTGTGGTCTGTTATATTGCAGCAGTGGAGGGTCACTGTAGACTGCAGTGTATCCGGTATTGGCTCCTATGTTGCAGTCTGCATGCAGCTTCATACAGTAGCACTGCTAGTCCCATGTGCCTGTTACCACAGATGTGGAAATTCCGTATGTGCTTTTAGCTAGTGTGATGGCTATATGGAAATAAGACTAATTAGGTCCCTTTTTTTTTTTTTTTTTTTTTTACTTCGTGATACGTAATCTGCTAATAGAAGGACCATGCTTATGGAATGGTAATTTGGGTTACCAAATATCTTCCTATGGGGTTTTACTTTTAAACCTGATCTAATTTTCCTCCATGCCAGACATCACTTCAGGTCTGGTTACAACATGTTCCCGAGTGTTTGAAACAGGTTTTTGTTCCTGGACTTGTCTCCTGGCAACATTACCTGGATTGCAGAGTCTTTTGTCAGTGTGTGCTGTGCAGCAATTACTGGAGACCTAATGATTGTGAAAGGTGAAGACAGCAGAGATGCTAGATTTGCTGTCTAAGCAGAGCAAGGCTACCACAACGGTGTTTTATAGGCCGCTGTATGTACGGCCCCATACACACTAGAGGATATAGGGGCAGATGTATTAAACCTGGAGAAGAGATAAACTGGAGATAAAGTCCAAACTATGGCCCTCCAGCTGTTAAACTACAAGTCCCATCATGCCTTGCCACAGTTGTGCTATTAGGGAATACCTTAACTATGGCAAGGCATGCTGGAATGTGTAGTTTCACAACAGCTGGAGGGCCATAGTTTGGACATGCCTGAGACAGGGTTGCCGACTTTAAGAATTCTCCCAGAGAGGAGACTTTCTGCAGCAGGTCTTGGGGCGGTTCTTGAGCGTGGTGTCGTTAAGCCCCACACCCATGATGCAAAATAGCCAACTTCATGGATCTCTGTGGAGGGGGCGGGGCTAAAATGACACAATTGTGACATTTTAGCTCCGCCCCCTCCTGAGACCCGCAGATTGCGGCATTTAAATGCCGACGTCGGGGAAAGACTGCCGCGATCAGGGGGAACCAGTGAATCCGGGAGGGTTGCCCACCTTTCCGGGGGGCAAGGAGGGGGACCCGATTTTCGGGAGACTCCCGGCCATTCCGGGAGGGTAGGCAACCCTGTATTAAAAAGTTTGTTTTTTAATTGTAAAATGATACATGCTCTTAGTCAGACCAAGCTGACTGACCTGCCATTGTTTATACTACTCAATGATGCGGTTCCTTCTTTGAATGTTTAGGTTTTGATTTTTGGGGTCTTTTTTTTTTTTTTGACAGGGTTTTCTGGCCACCTCTAAGTGCAACCTCTGTGACAGAATCTTGGCTGGGCTTATTACCAGGAAAATCTGCTCTGGATTTTGGGTTTTGTGACGTGCCATGGTTTCTGGTCAAATCTGTTCCATGATAGCTGGGTGCAATCTCTATTAGTCTAAACTCCTTTTTAGCGTGTCACTTGTGATGTTTTTGGAAGCAATTTACTCTGGCAATATGCCTGGTGTGTATAGCAAATAAAAGCGAACACGTTTTGCCAACATGACTAAGCAGATTTTGCAGGTTTTTTATAGGAAGGGATTAATAATGGGTAAGCCAGCATGTCATGTAACCTCTCTGAGTGTGGTCACTAGTTAGGTGCCAGTTATGTGTAAACAAACTGATGTCCTAATATTTTGGCTTTATATGACTTAAAATGCATGGAAACTGTATAATTAGTACACATTTGAACATCCCTGCAGTTCATTGCTAAATACTGCCCAGAAATGTTCCCATCTCTGCACAGGTCTGAAACCAGAGACATGTATTACAGATCTGTGCATAAGTTTATTACACTTAACGGGGAGGTCAGCTCCATATTTAGGACTGCGCACACATTCTGTAGGTACGAGTGGAAACTATCAGCATTGCAGCTGATGGACGCAATTTGCCATTCTGGAATGCATCCTGTCAGTTCAGGGACTTTAATTCTTCCATTACGGGGGTAATTCAAAGCCTGCAGGTTTTTCCTTAAAAGTCAGAATTATCTTCAGTTTTCTCCTATAATAAATCAAATTCACATTCAAACCATTCTAATGAGATCACTGCTAATGCAGACTAGTGGATTTCTGCTCATACCCCTCCTGGGGTGCTAACACAAATCCAACAATACTAGGGCATTGCAGGAGGCACTTAAGTTGGCAAATACAAGAATTCACGACTTGACTTAAGGAAACAATCCGAAAGACTTGGATCAGCAAATCCACTTCTTTTTAGGCTGAGATAGATGCTAATTAGACAATTACTCCAATGCAGGTTCGGATTTTCCAAGAACCGATTCTGCAGTAACGAGTCGTGTGAGAAAACTGCCGGGATTGAATAGGTCCTGGCTGGTATTTCCGACTATCGGCCAGGATTGAATACCCACCTTTAGTGTCCAGGTTTAGTTCATCTTCTCGTATGGTAGTCTCAGGTGGAGAACACATGCACAGATAACATAGCTAGCCTGTCTGATTTACTATTGTGTAGCATTTCTTTCCCTAACACAAAATATTGTATGTGGCTTGTTTTTCTCATTTGTCCAATCCCTTGTGTCCAAGTTCCCACCACAGCACCAAGCTCCAGATAAGAATGGCTGATAACCGGTCATTGTTCTCTTCCGTGTACTCTATAGGACTTTCTGATCTATATAATTGGGCAATTGCTGTGGTGTTCTAGAATACAAAACACAAATGCTACGGAATGGGGGCTAGCGTGATATGTACAGATTTAACATTTTTATGGGGGTTAAAATGAGATTCCACTAACTTTTTTTATTCTTCTCTCCTTTTCAGACGGTTGATGACGAAGCGATAGGGGCATAAATGAAGGCCAAGTAAGGAAGGCAAAACGATGCCCAAGGGTGGGTGTTCTAAAACACCACAGTCAGAAGAATTCAGCAGCTACGACATGGTGGAGAAACAAACTGGGAAAAAGGTACCGTATCTTTGTATGTGCCCATCTTCTGCCATCTGTCTGTTCCTTAATAACACCAATAACAAGGTGCTGTTTCTCAGTTGCTTAGTTGAAGATATTTATGTTGAAACATGTTTGTCCTGGTTTGTGCTAGTGGATAGCTGTCACTGAAATGAAGTGGGATGTGTTTGAGAGCTATGGAGGGGTAGATTCAGTTCAATGCAATGGGCAGGCCGTTCTGGAGCTCCTAATAGCATCACATAGTGTAGTAGTACCGCTTTGACATAGCTCTGCCGGGATCTCAATCACAGCTACGACCCTGGTCCAGCACTTTCACACTAAACTTGTCACCCATTCTACACAGGGCGACCTGAATTTTACACTTCCTTTAACCCTGGTTGGATTGCTTTTGTTGATTCTGCCCTTATGCTCTGCCACCTACAAGGGTGAGGTTCATTATTTTGCTTTTTGTTTTCAGAATGATGCGGGATGGTGCATTTACTTTGTGCAATGGGTTTTGTCCAATCTCAAGTAGGTGATAGTTGTGCTCTCCTTTTTGGTTTGGTGTTTCCTGATCGCCCTAGCACAGTGTTTCCTAATAGTGAGTCATTCCTGCATTTAATGATTAGTCATATTTGAATACATGATTTGTGCTCAAGCATGGCTATCACTGAAACCTGGACTTTTGGAGGGGAAATCCGTTGTTTCAGGTGGCTTCCAGCAGTTGTTGCTCCGCTCGGGTGCAATGAGTGTCAAATTGCAGCCCCCAGAGGTGGCGAGCTAAAATGTGCCCTTTTGCATCATGCCCAGGACTTTCCTCAGGGTAAGCCATGTTGCGCTGCTAAACCCAGCGCTGATCGGTACAGCTGGCATGAAAAACCTTTGTACATGGCTTTCTGATTTCCCGTCACTATAGATGTGACTGGGCCTGATTAAAATAATGGGTTTCCAGCCCCCCCACCAAACAC